>NC_080380.1:58698741-59039395 GCF_014773155.1 Arachis stenosperma
ATTCTGAATTTTATAATAGTTTAATTATTTTGATGTGGTGGCAACACTTTTGTTCTTTGAATGTATGCTTGAACAGTGCATATGTCTTTTGAATTTGTGGTTCATGAATGTTGGCTCTTGAAAGAATGATGAAAAAGGAGACATGTTACTGAGGATCTGAAAAATCATTCAAAATGATTCTTGAAGCAAGAAAAGCAAAAAAAAAAAAAAAAACCGAAAAAGAAAAAAAAAAAGAGAAAGAAAAAGAAAGAAATAAAGTTGTGATCCAAGGCAATTAAGAGTGTGCTTAAGAACCCTGGACACCTCTAATTGGGGACTTTAGCAAAGCTGAGTCACAATCTGAAAAGGTTCACCCAATTATGTGTCTGTGGCATGTATGTATCCGGTGGTAATACTGGAAGACAAAGTGCTTTGGGCCACAGCCAAGACTCAATAAGTAGCTGTGTTCAAGAATCATCATACTTAACTAGGAGAATCAATAACACTATCTGGATTTTGAGTTCCTAAAGAAGCCAATCATTCTGAATTACAAGGGATAGAGTGAGATGCCAAAACTATTCAGAGGCAAAAAGATAAAAGCCCCGCTCATCTAATTAATACTGATCTTCATAGATGTTTTTGGAGTTCATTGCATATTCTCTTCTTTTTATCTTATTTGATTTTCAGTTGCTTGAGGACAAGCAACAATTTAAGTTTGGTGTTGTGATGAGCGGATAATTTATACACTTTTTGGCATTGTTTTTAGTATATTTTTAGTATGATCTAGTTAGTTTTTAGTATATTTTTATTAGTTTTTAGTTAAAATTCACTTTTCTGGACTTTACTATGAGTTTGTGTGTTTTTCTGTGATTTCAGGTATTTTCTGGCTGAAATTGAGGGACCTGAGCAAAAATCTGATCCAGAGACTCAAAAGGACTGCAGATGCTGTTGGATTCTGACCTCCCTGCACTCGAAGTGGATTTTCTGGAGCTACAGAAGCCCAATTGGCGCGCTCTCAACGGCGTTGGAAAGTAGACATCCTGGGCTTTCCAGCAATATATAATAGTCTATACTTTGCCCAAGATTTGATGGCCCAAACCGGCGTTCAAAGTCACCTCAAGAAATTCCAGCGTTAAACGCCGGAACTGGCACCTAATTGGGAGTTAAACGCCCGAACTGGCACTAAAGCTGGCGTTTAACTCCAAGGAGAGTCTCTACACGAAATTGCTTCATTGCTCAGCCCAAGCACACACCAAGTGGGCCCGGAAGTGGATTTTTATGTCATTTACTCATCTATGTACTAGTTTTCTATAAGTAGGACCTTTTACTATTGTATAGAAACATCAGAGACTTTGGTAGCTATCTTTGTTTTATGCTATCTTAGACCTTTGGGAGGCTGGCCATTCGGCCATGCCTAGACCTTGTTCTTATGTATTTTCAACGGTGGAGTTTCTACACACCATAGATTAAGGTGTGGAGCTCTGCTGTACCTCGAGTATTAATGCAATTACTATTGTTCTTCCATTCAATTCCGCTTGTTCTTTATCCAAGATATCACTTGTTCTTCAACATGATGAAGGTGATGATTGACGCCCATCACCATTCTCACCCATGAACAAGGTGACTGACAACCATTCTTGTTCTACAAGCATCTGAGGCTTAGTGAATATCTCTTGGATTCCTGATTGCACGATGCATGGTTGATCGCCTGACAACCGAGTGCTCGCCTGACAAACGAGCCAACCATTCCGTGAGATCAGAGTCTTCGTGGTATAGGCAAGAACTGATGGCGGCATTCAAGAGAATCCGGAAGGTCTAACCTTGTCTGTGGTATTCTGAGTAGGATTCAATGATTGAATGACTGTGACGTGCTTCAAACCTGTAACCTACTGGGCGTTAGTGACAGACGCAAAAGAGTGATTCTATTCCGGTAGGGGAGGGAACCAAACCGGTGATTGGCAGTACTGTGACAGAGTGCGTGCATTAGCTTTCACTGCGCGGATGGGAGGTAGCTGCTGACAACAGTGAAACCCTACACGAGCTTGCCATGGAAAGGAGTAAGAAGGATTGGATGAAGGCAGTAGGAAAGCAGAGAGACGGAAGGGAAGGCATCTTCATACACTTGTCTGAAGCTCTTACACCAATGATATACATAAGTATCACTATCTTTATCTTTTATGTTATTCTCGTTCATCATCATATACAATTGAGTTTGCCTGACTAAGATTTACAAGATGACCATAGCTTGCTTCAATGCTAACAATCTCCGTGGGATCGACCCTTACTCACGTAAGGTATTACTTGGACGACCCAGTGCACTTGCTGGTTAGTTGTGCGAAGTTGTGTAATGCCATGGTATTGAGCTACCACGTTTTTGGAGCCATTACTAGGGATTATGAGAGTTGTGAAAAGTATTGTTCACAATTTCGCGCACCATCATACCATGGTGGGTTGTCTCCCACCTAGCACTTTTAGATATTGTCCTTAAGTTGGACATTTGGTGAGCTCCTTGTCATGGTGACTTGTGCTTGAACTCGTCATGAAACTTCCACCAACGCTTGAACTTCCAATAAGCTCTATCAATACCAAGTAAATTCACCAAGCCTTGATGAAGTCATCTACAAGCTTTGGGCTCCCAAAGTTGATCCTCTTGTATGCTGGGATCCCAAATCTTGATTCTACACCCGTCTTCAAGTTGATTATCATGGTTCCATCCGGGTGGTAAGCAATCTGAATTCTCACTAAGGCTTCCAAACTGCTTCCTAGATCCATTCGATTGAGCTCTACACCAACCATTGCACTTCAATATGGAGCATGCAATCATACTGAACCTTGCATGATAATGATGAGCGGATAATTTATACGCTTTTGGCATTATTTTTAGGTAGTTTTTAGTAGGATCTAGCTACTTTTAGGAATTTTTTTATTAGTTTTTATGCAAAATTCACATTTCTAGACTTTACTAGGAGTTTGTGTGTTTTTCTGTGATTTCAGGTATTTTCTGGCTGAAATTGAGGGACCTGAGCAAAAATCTGATAGGAGGCTGACAAAGGACTGCTGATGCTGTTGGATTCTGACCTCCCTGCACTCGAAATAGATATTCTGGAGCTACGAAACTCTAAATGGCGCGCTCTCAACGGCGTTGGAAAGTAGACATCCAGAGCTTTCCAGCAATATATAATAGCCCATACTTTGTTCGAGTTTAGATGACGCAAACTAGCGTTCAACGCCAGTTCCATGCTGCATTCTGGAGTAAAACGCTAGAAATATGTCACAAACCAGAGTTAAACGCCAAAAACACATTACAACTTGGTGTTTAACCCCAAGAGAAGCCTCTGCACGTGTAAAGCTCAATCTCACCCCAAGCACACACCAAAGTGGGCCCCGAAAGTGAATTTCTGCACTAAGACTTATTTCTGTAAACCCTAGTAACTAGTTTAGTATAAATAGAACTTTTTACTATTGTATTAGGTGTCTCTGAGACCATTTTTCTTGGTTATTCCGGTTCGCTCTTGATGCGTGGAAACTTGTCTCTCAACAAATTCCCCTTCGGCAAGTATACCGAATCGTCGTCAAGTAAAACTCACAGTAGAGTGAGGTCGAATCCCACAGGGATTGATTGGTCAAGCAATTTTAGTTAGAAGAAAGTGCTAGTTGAGCTGAGCATAAATTGGATTTGGAATTTGCAAAAAATTAAATGACTGGAAAGTAAATAGCAGGAATTAAAGTGCAGAATCTTAAATGGGGAGTTGGGGTAATAAGCATGAAATTAAATGGCAGAAAGTAAAGAGAATGGGTAAGATAAGATATGGGGAAATCATTGGGTTCAGGAGATGTTGTATTCTCCGGATCAAGTTCATTCTCATCTCTTCCTCAATCAATGCATTCATTGATCTCCTTGGCAATCTTAAGTGATTGGATCCCAATTCCTTGGCAATCCAATCTCTCTAAGCTTGAATAATTGCCCAATTCCTTGATTTAATTGCTCATGGGAAGAGATGAAGTGTGGTCACTGATTATACCACATGTATTCCCAAATCAAAGTGTTGGTAGGATTACATGTCACAATATCCATCCAAACCCCAATTTGGTCCAACATGAGAAAGCATTTCTAGCATGATCTCCTTATCCCTTTTCCAAGGCTCAAAGGAGATCCAATTATGGAGAGTTTCTTTTCCATGACAACTAACCAATTGAATTAAGATTGAAAGCTTTCTAGTAAGATCAAGAGAAAAGAAAGAAGAAGAAGAATGAAAACTATAATTGATCCATCAAATTACAACAGAGCTCCCTAATCCAATGAAAGGGGTTTAGTTGTTCATAGCTCTAGAAATGAAAAATAGCAAAAAAGAAGAATCCATGTTAAAGTGCAGAAAAAGTAAATCTATAGAGAGTAGTGCCCAGAAGTGCCAAGCTCCTCTCTAGTTCAAAACTACTCCTATATATACTATTCCTCATGATCTTCTGGTGAGTTCTTCAAGTCTTGGATGTGGGCTCTGGACCTTGAGTTGAAGCAGTTCTCATCTTTTGTGGGCCCAGCTTGCAGAGAAATATGAGTTAGGCTTGGGTATTTAGTGAGATTAACGTTGAGTCATATTTTTGTGTGCAAGAACGTTAGTGGCATTCACTTTTTCCACTAACGTTCCACCCTTATATACCCACGTTAACTCCAACGTTAGTAGTCTTAACGTGACTACTAATGTCTCCTATTCAATCCTTGGCTAACGTTAATGGGACTCATTTTTTCCATTAACATTGGCTTGTGCCCCTTTTTGCAAATGTTAATGGGACTCACTTTTCCCATTAACGTTGGCTTGCCTCTTGCCCCTACGTTAAGTCTCACATTAGCTTAGCTAACGTGGCTCTTAACGTGGGTGTTCATCACCTTCGAGAGCGTTAGTGACACTCACCTTTGTCACTAACGCTCCAATTGCCTAAAGTTCCTACGTTAGGACTCACGTTAACTAAGTTAACGTGGCTCTTAACGTAGTAAATGAAGCCATCTCCCAACGTTAGTGACAAAAGTGAGTGTCACTAACGTTCGTTCTTTGAATTCAACTCCACGTTAACTTTCACGTTAACAATCTTAACGTGAGAATTAACGTAGGCAATGCTAATGATCCAACGTTAGTGACAAAAGTTAACGTGACTCTTAACGTGGGGCATTGCCTAGTTTTCCAACGTTAGTGGTGTTCACCTTTCTCATTAACGTGGAGTTCCCCTTTTTCTTCTACGTTAACTACCACGTTAACTAAGTTAATGTGGCTATTAACGTGAGCTAATGGATGGCTTCGCAGGCGTTATTGGTGATCACTTTTCTCATTAACGTTGCAAGCTCCTTGCCATTCCACGTTAGTGTTCTCGTTAACTAAGTTAACGTGAATGCTAACGTGGTTCTTCGAATCTTCATTTGTCCTGAAATCAAGCAATTAAAGTGCATCAAAGCTCTAGCCAAAGTCATGAGATTATGCATTATCAAGTTATTGATGTGTGGAAAACGATCCAACACAAAACTCACCGGCAAGTGTACCGGGTCGCATCAAGTAGTAATAACTCACAAGAGTGAGGTCGATCCCACAGGGATTGATGGATCAAGCAACTTTAGTGGGTGATTAGTTTAGTCAAGCTAACATTGAGTGATTTGGTGAAATTGATGCTGTAGAATGTAAAATTGCAGGGAAATTAAAATTGTAGAATGTAAATGGGCAGAAACTTAAAGAGCAAGCAATATAAATTGCAGGAACTTAAATGACAAGAAATGTAAATTGAATTAAATGTAAAGGGAGTGGGAGCAGGGAATTTAAATGAAAGCAGTAGATCAAGCAACTGGAAATTTAAATTGCAGTAAGAATAAAAGGATTTTGGGAGCTGGGATTCAAGAAATCAAACAAGAAATTGTAAATGGCAATCAAACAGCAAGTCAATTCAACTCAATTGTGAAATTTGAAAGAGAAATTGAAGATCTCAAGGGCTCAATGAGACTAGAAAACCAAGTCTAGATCTCAAGCCCTTCGTTGATCCAACAGAGAACAATTTGCAGAGGAAATTAAAGATGAAAGCAATGAATGAAAAATTTAGATCCAAGTCACAATGCACTGAAATTTTGCCGAAGAATAACAAGAGAAATTGTAGATCAAAATTGAAACAGAATTCCTTCAATTCTCAATCTACAATTCAAAATCAAAAGGGAAAACTAAAAGAGAGAGCTATCTACCACTACTACTCCTTAATGGAGCACGCCTTTCTAATCGAGCTCTTTTTTTTTCTAAAATGAGAGTGATGCCTTTATATAGGCTTTTTACAAAATGAAAATAAAATGAAATTGAAATTAAAAAGAAATTCACAAAATGAAATTCCTAATCTAGCTTCTCTGTGTGCCTTTGAGTGATGATGTGGGCTTTCCTTGCTTTGGATTTGAGGAGAGATGGGTCTTGATGGCCTTGGTTCAATTGGTGAAGATTTGAGTTCAAAGAAAATTTGAATTAAATTTTGGCCCATGGGTGTTCCCAGGAGGCTTCCCTGCTCTTGTGGAGGGCAGAGCTGGGAAACTTTGTGTGAGGAAGCATGTTGCGTGCCAAATGTGGGAGGGGCATCAGGATGCTACCCTGCCCTTGTGGAGAGCAGGGCAATGTTGTCATGGTGCGGCCTTGCCTCTGCCCGTGCTGTGATGTGCGCAACAAGTCCCTGGCCGTGTCATGTGCTCATGCTTGTGTGCGCCAAGGAGAGTTCCCAAGTTCAAACCCTTGTGAAAGCATTTTGGGGAGCAATTTTCCTTGATTTTTCATGAAGAGAGCACGACATTGCCCTGCTCTTCAAGAGGGCAGAGCAGAACAATGAGCGCTACTTTGCTTTGGAGTGAGGCTCCAGCTTCGAACCTTGGTGGAAGCACTTTGGTTTATTTTCGCTTATTTTTGGCCCTTAAAGATGCCTTTCACTCATGCCTCAATTGTATGCCAAATATGGATTGCTATATATCGTTGGAAAGCTCTGAATGTCAGCTTTTCAACGCAACTAGAAGCACATCAATTGGACGTCTGTAGCTCAAGTTATAGCCCTTTGAAGTAGGCATGGTCATGCTGTGAGCGCCCAGATTTTAACTTGGCGAAAATTTGCTTCCAACCTCACTTTGTTTCATCATGATATTGCCCTGCCCTTGGCAAGAGCAGGGCAGTGTGCGTGCTGGTTGCTTCCTCCTTTGATTTGGTCATGGGCCACGCTTTTAAAAGCGTGGCCTAAGGCTCCAAAGCGTGCTCCAACTTCAAAGTGTTCCCCAAAGCTCTTTTTTTCTCCTTTTTAGCTTATTTTGTGCTTCTTTGCTTCTTTTTCTTCTTATTTCCTACAAGATTTATAAAATTAAAAGATCAAGAAAAGATATCATTTAAGCATAAAAGCATTCAATATTTAAGCACAAATCATAAATTTCTTGTATGAAAAAGCATAGAAAAATAGGTATATGATGACATGTCATCACAACACCAAACTTAAACCTTGCTTGTCCCCAAGCAAGAAAAGAATCATGCAATAAAGATTGACAATCCAAGGTAAGAAGAATAGCAACTCAATGTTCATGGTTAGCTAGTTTTCTATGCATGCTTCAATCACAAAAGAAATGTAAATGATTGATGCTTCTATCTAGCTCATTTTATGAAATCTTTTTCTTATAATTCTTCCTTGAAACAAGCTTTTGATTTTTTTTTTAGCTTCTCCTTTTGGGTGCTTTGCCCCATGAGTTGATAACAAAGCTACGACTTCTAAATTCTTTGTTTTCAAGTATTACCACTTGATACATAAGCACCACAAGCATTTAATTAGAGGACTTCATTAAGCTCATCATTTCTTTTCTTTTCTTGACTCTCTAATCATTGATGCTCAGAACCTTGAGCTTTGAGGGAGTGCTTTTGCACTTGAGCCTAGCCTTGACTTCAAAGTGTTTTGTTTTCAAGCATTTGGCTTGATACATAAACACCACAAGCACTTAACAAATAAATTGCCATTGGTACTCAGAGCCTTCAGCTTTCTCATTCTTTCCCTTTTTCTTTTCTTGCTTTAATTGTATTTGCTTCTTCAAGGTTTTCATGATTTCAAAAGATTTCACAAAATGTACTAGATGAAAAACTTCAATTAAATAAAATCCAATGCAATTGAGCAACAATCAATCATACTAGCTTTCCAATACTTGTATGCACATGCTAAATTCTTCTTTAATTCCTTGTTTGTTTATGATCATGATGCTTTTTTGCTTTTGAACTCACAGGATTCAAGTTGGTAGTCATAATGGTACAGCACCATGTTATAATTCAAAATTCAAGCTATGCTTTATTCATACCACACATGCATACAGAGAAAATGAAGACAATCATGCAATTTAAGTGCTGGAAACAAATGAGAAGAAAAGGAACTCTACAACCTTGTAGTTCATCTTCATTATTGTTGTCCTTTTTCCTCTATTCTTCCTCTTTCCCTTGCCAAACTCAGAATGCTTGCTCATCCTCAAGCAACAATTAGAACAATGGCTATGGGGCTAAGATGGATCATGAATGTCTTACACAATGATATGTTAGTAGCACATGTGTTTTAAGCAAGCAAAATTAAAGATAACAATCAAGGCACAAGAGACAGAGACATTTTTTGATTGCATAGATAAGAAGGTGTGCACAAACATTGCATAAAAGATAAGTGGCACACCAAAATTAGTGTGACACTTTCTCTTGGAATTAACGCAAGTATCTTGTAAGAATTAGAACCAAATTTTGTTGCATAGCAACACCAAACTTAGAATGCAACCATATGTCAATTTATTTGAACTAAAACTAAACAAAAGAAACTGTTATATGTTAAATACAATCACCAAATGAAGAGTCTGTCATGAATAAGGATGTCTTGGTGATGTATTAACAAAAACAGTTAATGAAAGAAAGCATTAAAAACAAGTAAATAAATGAAACAAAGAGAAAACAAAAATTATCCAACTAAGAAGAAGAAAAATAACACTGCAAAAGGGAATATGATTATGCAGACAAGTGATGTTGCTTGAATAATTTGCATAGAAAATAAGTGGCACATCAAACTTGGAATCTTGGTGTGTCACTTTCATTTTTGATTTGATGCAATCATCCAAAAAGATTGAAAATAATTTGTTGCAAGGCAACACCAAACTTAGAATGTAATCATATGCCAATTTATTGAAATTTAAACAAAGCATGGAGAAGAAATGTACTTACTGTCTACCTGTTCTTCACTTTCTTCCTCTTTTTCCAGTTTGTTAAGAGGAATGACCTCAAAGGAGGAGAAGTTTCAGCTATTGTCCCCTTTCTTGGTTTCCTCTCAGCAAGCTTTCTTTTGAAATTGGCTTGATTGAGCTTGCTTGCTTGATTAGGGGGAGGATTGTTTGCAGTTGACCTTCTCATGAATGTTGTCCTTGGTATCTTGGTCACAATCCTCTTCTTGGTGTTTTTGTCAATTGCCTTCACTTCTTGGATGTCAAGACATGGTTGCTGTGTGATTATTGGAGTTTCGTATTCATCCAGAGCTTTTTGAATTGGTGGTTCCATGAGCTTTTCTTCTATGTACTTCTCTGCTTCACTTTAGTGTAAATTTTCTGGAATGACTTCCTCACTTTCTTGCTCCTCCACTCCTTTCTTTGCACCCAACATTTGACTTAATAGTTCTTTTATGGAGGAGGTTTGTTGTTCTTCCCAAGATTTCTTCATCTCCTCTTCATATTTTTCGATCACAAATTCATGGGAAGTTTGTGAGGGTTGTGAATGTTCATGTTCCTTTGTCACCTCAAGTAGTGTTTGTGAATGTAAAATCCTTGGCTCATGTCCCTCATCCTTCATTGCAATTTCACTTGACACAGGGACCTTTTATTTTTGTTTTTCCATTTTCTCCTTCCATGCATTCGACAATTGGCCTAACTGCACTTCCATATTTTTGAGGGAGTTCTCTTGTTCTTTCTGGTACTTCTCTTTCTCCTCCGCAAATCTTTTGAGCATGGACTCAAGCTTTGAGATTCTTTGGCTATTGGAAGTTTATGTGAGTAGTAAGTTTTGAAAGGGGCTTTTTGTTGAAGCATGGTCAAGTGATGATATCTTTAGATGAATATCATATGGAGCATTAGAATTCCTTTCCCAGCCACCATTGGAATTATGACTTGCATCATTTTGTGGTGGAGGGAAATATCCCATATGGTTTTCTTGCTCATCTTGTGTCTGTGAAGCAAATCTCCATGGATTGGAGTGCTTCGAATTTGTATTTTCTTGGTGATATTCCCAAACACCATTAGAGATCGGTGATGGTGGGTGATATCCCATAAAATTTTGTTTGACCATAAGATGAGTTGAACTCCATTTGTATTTTGTAAACATCAATGAAATTTGAAATTCATGTCACAGAGAAAGAATTTCTTAGTGAGGCAAAAACACAAACACCTTGCTATCAACTTAAAACAGAGAACAAAAACAAAAAAAATGCTTGATCTAGACTTCTCACCCACTTAATCATTGTTGATCTAAATCAATCCCCGGCAACGGCGCCAAAAACTTGATGTGTGGAAAACGATCCAACACAAAACTCACCGGCAAGTGTACCGGGTCGCATCAAGTAGTAATAACTCACAAGAGTGAGGTCGATCCCACAGGGATTGATGGATCAAGCAACTTTAGTGGGTGATTAGTTTAGTCAAGCTAACATTGAGTGATTTGGTGAAATTGATGCTGCAGAATGTAAAATTGCAGGGAAATTAAAATTGCAGAATGTAAATGGGCAGAAACTTAAAGAGCAAACAATATAAATTGCAGGAACTTAAATGACAAGAAATGTAAATTGCATTAAATGTAAAGGGAGTGGGAGCAGGGAATTTAAATGAAAGCAGTAGATCAAGCAACTGGAAATTTAAATTACAGAAAGAATAAAAGGATTTTGGGAGCTGGGATTCAAGAAATCAAACAAGAAATTGTAAATGGCAATCAAACAGCAAGTAAATTCAACTCAATTGTGAAATCTGAAAGAGAAATTGAAGATCTCAGGGGCTCAATGAGACTAGAAAACCAAGTCTAGATCTCAAGCCCTTCCTTGATCCAACAGAGAACAATTTGCAAAGGAAATTAAAGATGAAAGCAATGAATGAAAACTTTAGATCCAAGTCACAATGCACTGAAATTTTGCCGAAGAATAACAAGAGAAATTGTAGATCAAAATTGAAACAGAATTCCTTCAATTCTCAATCTACAATTCAAAATCAAAAGGGAAAACTAAAAGAGAGAGCTATCTACTACTACTACTCCCTAATGGAGCACGCCTTTCTAATCGAGCTCTTTTTTTTTCTGAAATGAGAGTGATGCCTTTATATAGGCTTTTTACAAAATGAAAATAAAATGAAATCGAAATTAAAAACAAATTCACAAAATGAAATTCCTAATCTAGCTTCTCTGTGTGCCTTTGAGTGATGATGTGGGCTTTGTTTGCTTTGGATTTGAGGAGAGATGGGTCTTGGATGGCCTTGGTTCAATTGGTGAAGATTTGAGTTCAAAGGGAATTTGAATTAAATTTTGGCCCATAGGTGTTCCCAGGAGGCTGCCCTGCTCTTGTGGAGGGCAAAGCAGGGAAACTTTGTGTGAGGAAGCATGTTGCGTGCCAAATGTGGGAGGGGCATTAGGATGCTGCCCTGCCCTTGTGGAGAGTAGGACAATGTTGTCATGGTGTGACCTTGCCTCTGCCCGTGCTGTGATGTGCGCAACAAGTCCCTGGCCATGTCATGTGCTCATGCTTGTGTGCACCAAGGAGAGTTCCCAAGTTCAAACCCTTGTGAAAGCATTTGGGGGAGCAATTTTCCTTGATTTTTCATGAAGAGAGCACGACATTGCCCTGCTCTCCAAGAGGGCAAAGCAGAATAATGAGCGCTACTTTGCTTTGGAGTGAGGCCCTAGCTTCGAACCTTGGTGGAAGCACTTTGGTTTATTTTTGCTTATTTTTTTCCCTTAAAGATGCCTTTCACTCATGCCTTAATTGTACGCCAAATATGGATTTCTATATATCGTTGGAAAGCTCTGAATGTCAGCTTTCTAACGCAACTGGAAGCACATCAATTGGACGTCTGTAGCTCAAGTTATAGCCCTTTGAAGTAGGCATGGTCATGCTGTGAGCGCCCAGATTTTAACTTAGCGAAAATTTGCTTCCAACCTCACTTTGTTTCATCATGATATTGCCCTGCCCTTGGCAAGAGCAGGGCAGTGTGCGTGCTGGTTGCTTCCTCCTTTGATTTGGTCATGGGCCACGCTTTTAAAAGCGTGGCCTAAGGCTCCAAAGCGTGCTCCAACTTCAAAGTGTTCCACAAAGCTCTTTTTTTCTCCTTTTTAGCTTATTTTGTGCTTCTTTGCTTCTTTTTCTTCTTATTTCCTACAAGATTTATAAAATTAAAAGATCAAAAAAATATATCATTTAAGAACAAAAGCATTCAATATTTAAGCACAAATCATCAATTTCTTGTATGAAAAAGCATAGAAAAATAGGTATATGATGACATGTCATCAGTTATCATGCAATTCTAGCAAAAATCTCATGAAATCATGCAAAATTCACAATAGTTGCTTGGATCAATGTGTAAGTGTATTTTCACCCAAAACTTGCCTTATTCACTAAGAAAATGCATGAAACTACCCTAAAACAATAAAGAAAAGGTCAGTGAAACTGGCCTAGATGCCCTGGCATCACAACACCAAACTTAAAGCTTGCTTGTCCCTAAGCAAGTACTGAAGCATAAGAAAAATGAAATGAAAGAACAAGAAGATAAAATAGAAGTGGCATTCCTAGTTCATGAAGTTTCATGCATAGCAACTTAGGTTCTTTCCCTTTAGGTTTCAAGCCTTTATCAAATCCCTAGTCACTCTCTTGATTGCATCCCTGGAGGCTTCTTTCTTAGTGATCCTTCCTTCCTTTTCAAAGTTTATTTTTCTTTTTGCTAAGTGCTTTGTAAGAGGGCGACTCTTTATGATAAGCTTTCAGCCAACACTCCCAAACCAGTTGGTTTTAGGGTGCTAGGTGTTAAGACACCCCTAAGGGCTTACTCCCTCAAGTCTCTTTCCCTCATACATACACACCACAGGCACATGGTTTGTTATTCTTTCTTTCTTGAGACCTTGGTGTCCAGCACCTCTTTGGGTTACTAAGTGCTCTGTAGCAAAGGTTACTCCTGATAGTGGACTTTCAGCTGATAATCCCGGATTAGTTAACCCAAGTTACCAAGTGATAAGGCACCCCTAAGAGCTTATTCATCCAAGTATATCCCTTGTACATAAACACCACAGACACATGCCTCAATTTTGAAACCATTGGTGCCTAGCATTGTTTCTTATTGTGTTCCTTTTCTTATTTTCAATTGTATTGCTCTTTTTCTTTTTTTGTCGGGATCTTATTGTTTAGCTAGCCTCAAAGAATGTGTCTCAAACATAGGACTTAGGATGGATAGTTGCTTTCTTTCCTTTCTTGGTGAACCAACTTAGCTTACTAATCAACCTACCACAAACATTCAGAATGCACTTTACAAAATGACTCCACTCTTGTTCTTCCCATAACATTTTCTTTTTAGATAAACTTAGAGAGACAAGCATACAAGTAAGGAAGATGAAAATGAGCATTCAAGACATTAGGCTCAATAACATAGACCTAAGCAATGAAACTTAAATGCATAATTGAAAATTCTAAACTACCATGGAAGCATGTTCTATTTCATACATGATTTTCCTTATTTAAAGCTTTGAAAAAGAAAGTAAACTAAGGAGGAACTTCACCACCTTTCACTTGTTGGTATGCTCATTCTCTTCTGCTCCCTTGGGATTCTCCTTGATTACTTGAGTCTCCATTTCCCTTGCACTTCCCCATCAACATTTTCCAGAAACCGACGTCCTCCATCTTCTTTTTTTTTGTGTGACTAATTTCTTTCCATGAATTCATGAATACACATCAATCAACCATTAAGCTGCCCATGCATGCAACGTTGGTACACCAAACTTGTTTGTGGTCATATGGTGCAACAAGTTTGGGGAATGAATTGCTTTTTTCAAAAAGTGTGTTCAAACCTACTTGGTGTGCTTTGAACACCAAACTTATCATGTACTATACTTTGCATGTAAAGGAGTCTTATATTGGTTGTCAAAATTGCTCTGAAAATCCATGAACTTTGCATTATTACTATTATTAGAGATTTAAGAGAGAGAGAGTTATAGAACATGGGTTGCCTCCCATGAAGCGCTTCTTTAGTGTCACTAGCTTGACGTTTGGTTCTTGTCAAGGTGGCTGATAGTGCTTAAAGTCCTCCCCTCTTGCAGTGAACCTATGTCCATTAGCTTTGTTGATAAGCTCCATATGCTCTAAGGACATGATTTTATTGATGGTATACACTGGGGGCAGCTGAGATGGAATAGTGGGAAGGTGAGGTGGTATGGTTGGGAAGTATGTAGAGATCACTTCATCACCTGGAGAGAAATCTTCTGTAGGAATTTTCTTGTTTTTCCATCTTCTGGGTACTTTCTTTCTTGTTTCTCTTAGTGCTATCTTGCTTTCTACAGATTCTTCTTCTAAGGGATTTTTGTTGCTAGCTTTGCATGGCTCTGGTGGTTCTGGTTTCTTTTGGATCCCCTTTTGATGTGGTTCTTCCTGAGCACATGGCTTTCCAACCAATGGGGCTTCTATTTGTACTGTTTCTGCTTCACTGCTTGTTTCTTGCATCAATGCTTCCTTGGTTAGCTCCTCCATCAACTCTCTGTTACCATGATCTGATTATTGTGAGGGTTTAAAGACATTGAAGGTGAGTTGCTCATCATGTATCCTCAGTACCAGCTCTCCTCGCTCTCCATCTATGAGTGCTCTGGCTATGGCTAGGAATGGTCTTCCCAGAATGATGGGGTAGATAGGATTCTCATCCATTTCCAGAACAACAAAATCTGTGGGAAGGTAGTAGCTCCCAACCTTTACCAACACATTTTCAACTACTCCTTTTGCTTGTCTTTAAGTTTTGTCAGCCAATCTGATAATTACATCAGTGAGAGTTAGTTTATTGATTTGGAGCCTCTTCATGAGGGAGAGAGGCATTACATTGATGCTTGCTCCCAAGTCACAAAGCCCTTTGTCAATCATTGTTTCTCCTATGGCACAAGGGATGTGGAAACTCCCTGGATCCCCCTTCTTTGTAGGTGCCCCTGGTTGAATGAGGGCACTGCAGTCCTTGTTCATCTTTATGGTTTGTCCACCTTTCAATGGACTCTTTCTGGCTAGTAGCTCCTTTATATACTTGATGTAGAAAGGCATTTGCTGGAGGGCTCTAATGAATGGTATATTTACATCAAGAGATGCAAACATATCAAGGAACCCTGAGTACATTCTCCCTGCTACACCACCTTTAAGCCTGTGGGGAAAAGGTGCATATGGGTTCAACACATCCTTCTTCCTTAGCTCTTCCTTGGATGTAGGTTGACTTGTACAACTTCCTTCCTCCTGGCTTTCTTTGTGATTGTTTTGAAGGTGTTCTACTCCATTCATACTCTCTCCATCACTTGTGGTTATCATATTACATTCTTCCCATCTTACTTTCCTTGTTTCTCCTCTTGGATTCTTCTCTGTGTCACTAGGGAATCCATCAGTGGACTTGGGAAGTTGTTGAGATAGGTACCCTACTTGGGATTCCAACCTCTTGATGTTCTCTCATTGGTTTTTGGTGTTGGCTCGTATCTCTTCCTTAAACACCTTGTTGTCTTGAACTTTTCTGCATAAGCTTTCAAGTAGAGCTTCAATCTTTGAGAGTCTATCATCTGTCAATGATAGTGGGTTGAGATTAGGGGGTTATGAAGATTGGTTGGATGGGTGTTGGTAATGTCTCTGTGTGGTATTTTGATGAGTTGCATGGTTGTTGGAGTTGAGGTTGTGGCATCTCTGATCTTGCCCTTGGTCTTGTTGATTTCCCCATCCAAAGTTGGGGTAATTTCTCCATCCAGAATTGTAAGTTTTGGAGTATGGATCATGGCTTTGTCTAGGTGAGTTTCAAACATAGTTGGCTTGCTCCCAGTCACCTTCTTCTCTTATGTTTGCTCCTTCTTGAGCTGATGATGAAGTGATGGCTGCTGCAATTTGGTTCTCCTCCACCTTCTTGGTAAGATCTGCTAGCTGCTTGGTGATCATCTTGTTTTGAGCTAGCAAGGCATCCATGTGGTTCAGCTCCATGACTCCTCTGGTGTTACTTCTTTCGGATGCATAGAAGTAGTCATTTTCAGCAACTGTTTTAATGACATCTATGGCTTCTTCAATGGTTTTCTTCTTGTTTAGAGAGCCTCCTGATGAATGATCCACAGCCTTCTTTGACTCATATGAAAGACCCTCATAGAAGATGTGAAGTTGGACCCACTCATTAAACATCTCTGGTGGGCATCTCCTTGTTAGATCCTTGAATCTTTCCCAAGCTTCATAAAGTGTCTCCCCATCTTGCTGTCTGAACGCCTGCACTTCAGTTCTCAGCCTATTAATCCTTTAAGGGGGGTAAAACCTTGCCAAAAACTTGTTCACTACCTTTTCCCAATTAGTCAAGCTCTCCTTTGGAAAGGATTCAAGCCACTTGGATGCCTTGTCTCTGAGTGAAAAGGGGAACAAGAGCAACCTATAGACATCGGGGTAGACTCCATTGGACTTCACCGTTTCACAAATCCTCAAGAAGGTAGTCAAATGTTGGTTAGGGTCTTCTTGAACACCTCCTCCAAATGAGCAATTATTTTGCACCAAAGTGATGAGCTGGGGTTTTAGCTCAAAATTGTTGGCATGTATAGTGGGTTTCTGAATGCTGCTCCCACAGTTTCCAGGATTAGGATTGATATAGGATCCTAAGACCCTCATTTCTTGCCCAGCACGGTTGGCATGGTCTTGATTATGAGCCTCCTCTTCATGGTTGTTCTCCAAATTCTCTTCCATTTTGGGCTCAAAATACTCTTCCTCTGCTTCCTCAGCACCAATAATCCTTTTTCCTCTTGTTTCCCTTCGTCGTCTCCAAAGGGTTCTTTCAGGTTCTGAATCAAAGGATGTTGAAGCTCCTTCTCTTCTCCCTGTCATACAACAGATTGCACAGCAGGAGATGAAAGGCTGAAACTAGTTTTGTTAGAGTAATTGTTAGTGTAAGTGATGCAAATTATCAAACAGTTAGTGGGTTAGTGAGAAGAATTATAATAAAAAAAGAAATGAAGAACGAAACAAAACTAAGGAGGTGCAGGGGTGAGGAAGAAATCAAAACAACTAACAGAAATTGACTGAATAAACTAAACAAAAAGGAAAAATGCTCAATCTAGTGATCTTCAAACTTAATCATTGTTGATTCAAAATCAATCCCTGGCAACGGCGCCATAAACTTGATGCATGGAAACTTGTCTCTCAATAAATTCCCCTTCGGCAAGTATACCAAATTGTCGTTAAGTAAAACTCACAGTAGAGTGAGGTCGAATCCCACAGGGATTGATTGGTCAAGCAATTTTAGTTAGAAGAAAGTGCTAGTTGAGCTGAGCATAAATTGGATTTGGAATTTGTAGAAAGTTAAATGACTGGAAAGTAAATAGCAGGAATTAAAGTGCAGAATTTTAAATAGGGAGTTGGGGTAATAAGCATGAAATTGAATGGCAGAAAGTAAAGAGAATGGGTAAGATAAGATATGGGGAAATCATTGGGTTCAGGAGATGTTGTATTCTCCGGATCAAGTTCATTCTCATCTCTTCCTCAATCAATGCATTCATTGATCTCCTTGGCAATCTTAAGTGATTGGATCCCAATTCCTTGGCAATCCCATCTCTCTAAGCTTGAACAATTGCCCAATTCCTTGATTTAATTGCTCATGGGAAGAGATGAAGTGTGGTCACTGATTATACCACATGTATTCCCAAATCAAAGTGTTGGTAGGATTACATGTCACAATATCCATCCAAATCCCAATTTGGTCCAACATGAGAACGCATTTCTAGCATGATCTCCTCATCCCTTTTCCAAGGCTCAAAGGAGATCCAATTATGGAGAGTTTCTTTTCCAAGACAACTAACCAATTGAATTAAGATTGAAAGCTTTCTAGTAAGATCAAGAGAAAAGAAAGAAGAAGAAGAATGAAAACTATAATTGATCCATCAAATTACAACAGAGCTCCCTAACCCAATGAAAGGGATTTAGTTGTTCATAGCTCTAGAAATGAAAAATAGCAGAAAAGAAGAATCCATGCTAAAGTGCAGAAAAAGTAAATCTATAGAGAGTAGTGCCCAGAAGTGCCAAGCTCCTCTCTAGTTCAAAACTACTCCTATATATACTACTCCTCATGATCTTCTGGTAAGTTCTTCAAGTCTTGGATGTGGGTTCTGGACCTTGAGTTGAAGCAGTTCTCATCTTTTGTGGGTCCAGCTTGCAGAGAAATATGAGTTAGGCTTGGGCATTTAGTGAGATTAACGTTGAGTCACATTTTTGGGTGCAAGAACGTTAGTGGAATTCACTTTTTCCACTAACGTTCCACCCTTATATACCCACGTTAACTCCAACGTTAGTAGTCTTAACGTGACTACTAACATCTCCTATTCAATCCTTGGCTAACGTTAATGGGACTCACTTTTCCCATTAACGCTGGCTTGTGCCCCTTTTTGCAAACGTTAATGGGACTCACTTTTCCCATTAACGTTGGCTTGCCTCTTGCCCCTACGTTAAGTCTCACGTTAGCTTAGCTAACATGGCTCTTAACGTGGGTGTTCTTCACCTTTGAGAGCGTTAGTGACACTCACATTTGTCACTAACGCTCCAATTGCCTAAAGTTCCTACGTTAGGACTCACGTTAACTAAGTTAACGTGGCTCTTAACGTAGTAAATGAAGCCATCTCCCAATGTTAGTGACAAAAGTGAGTGTCACTAATGTTCGTTCTTTGAATTCAACTCCACGTTAACTTTCACATTAACAATCTTAACGTGAGAATTAACGTAGGCAATGCTAATGATCCAACGTTAGTGACAAAAGTGAGTGTCACTAACGTTGGCGTTGTTGCTCCTCTTCCACGTTAGAGTTCACGTTAACTAAGTTAACGTGACTCTTAACGTGGGGCATTGCCTAGTTTTCCAACGTTAGTGGTGTTCACTTTTCTCGTTAACGTGGAGTTCCCCTTTTTCTTCTACGTTAACTACCACGTTAACTGTTAACTTAGTTAACGTGGCTATTAACGTGAGCTATGGATGGCTTCGCAGGCGTTATTGGTGATCACTTTTTTCATTAACGTTGCAAGCTCCTTACCATTCCACGTTAGTGTTCTCATTAACTAAGTTAACGTGAATGCTAACGTGGTTCTTCCATGCTTCATTTGTCCTGAAATCAAGCAATTAAAGTGCATCAAAGCTCTAGCCAAAGTCATGAGATTATGCATCATCATGTTATCATGCAATTCTAGCAAAAATCTCATGAAATCATGCAAAATCCAAAATAGTTGCTTGAATCAATGTGTAAGTGTATTTTCACCCAAAACTTGCCTTATTCACTAAGAAAATGCATGAAACTACCCTAAAACAGTAAAGAAAAGGTCAGTGAAACTGGCCTAGATGTCCTGGCATCACATCTCTGGGGCTGAAGCCAATGAACACCATTATCACTTATGTATTTTTAACGGTGGAGTTTCTACACACCATAGATTAAGGTGTGGAGCTCTGCTGTACCTGAGTATTAATGCAAAGTACTGTTGTTCTTCTATTCAATTCACGCTTATTCTTATTCTATGAATTCGCTGTACTCAACATGATGAATGTGATGATCCGTGACACTCATCATCATTCTCACCTATGAACGCGTGCCTGACAACCACCTCCGTTCTACCTTAGATCGAGCGCGTATCTCTTGCATTCCTTAATCAAAATCTTCGTGGTATAAGCTAGAATTATTGGCGGCCATTCTTGAGAATCCGGAAAGTCTAAACCTTGTCTGTGGTATTCCGAGTAAGATTCAGGATTGAATGACTGTGACGAGCTTCAAACTCGCGATTGTTGGGCGTAGTGACAGACGCAAAAGAATCAATGGATTCTATTCCGACATGATCGAGAATCGACAGATGATTAGCCGTGCTGTGACAGAGCATTTGGACCATTTTCACTGAGAGAATGGGAAGTAGCCATTGACAGCAGTGACGTCCTACATACAGCTTGCCATGGAAAGGAGTATGAAGGATTGGATGAAGACAGTAAGAAAGCAGAGATTCAGAAGGGACAAAGCATCTCCATACACTTATCTGAAATTTCCACCAATGAATTACATAAGTATCTCTATCTTTATTTTATGCTTTATTTATTCTTATATTCGAAAACCATTATAACCATTTGAATCCGCCTATGTGAGATTTACAAGATGACCATAGCTTGCTTCATACCAACAATCTCCGTGGGATCGACCCTTACTCACGTAAGGAATTACTTGGACGACCCAGTGCACTTGCTGGTTAGTTGTGCGAAGTTGTGACAAAGTGTGATTTACGTTTGAGAGCTCCAAGTCTATTGGCGCCATTGTTGATGATCATAATTTACACGCACCAAATTTTTGGTGCCGTTGCCGGGGATTGTTTAAGTTTGGATAACTGACGGTTTATCTTGTTGCTCAGATTAGGTAATTTTCTTTTCAAAAAGTTTTACAAAATCTTTTCAAAAATTTTTTTTCTTCTTTTTTCGTTTTTTCTAAAAATTATTTTCGAAAAAATAAAAAAAATTATAAAATCATAAAAATAAAAAATATTGTGTTTCTTGTTTGAGTCTAGTGTCAATTTTTAAAGTTTAGTGTCAATTGCATGTTTTAAAAACTTTTGCATTTTTCGAAAACTCATGCATGGTGTTCTTCATGATCTTCAAGTTGTTCTTGGTAAGTCTTCTTGTTTGATCTTTATATTTTCTTGTTTTGTGTCTTTTGTTGTTTTTCATATGCATTTTTGCATTCATAGTGTCTTAGCATTGAAAATTTCTAAGCTTGGTGCCTTGCATGTTTTTCTTATCTTGAAAATTTCTTCAAAAATAAGTCTTGATGTTCATCTTGATCTTTAAAGTGTTCTTGGTGTTCATCTTGACATTCGTAGTATTCTTGCATGCATCATGTGTTTTGATCCAAAATTTTAATGTTTTGGGTCATATTTGTGTTTTTCTCTCTCATCATTAAAAATTGAAAAATAAAAAAATATCTTTTCCACTCATAATTTTGGAAATCATTGAGTTGACTTAGTCAAAAATTTTTAAAATAAGTTGTTTCTTGTTAGTCAAGTCAAGATTTCATTTTTAAAATCCTATCTTTTCAAAATTTTTTTCAAAAATCAAATCTTTTTCATTTTTCTTATTATTTTTTGAAATTTTTTTATTTTGATTTTCAAAATCTTTTTCTTATCTTTATTTCAAAATTTCGAAAACATTACTAACAATTAATGTGATTGATTCAAAAATTTGAAGTTTGTTACTTTCTTGTTAAGAAAGGTTCAATCTTTAAATTCTAGAATCATATCTTTTAGTTTCTTGTTAGTCAAGTAATCAATTTTAATTTTAAAAATCAAATCTTTTTCAATCATATCTTTTCAAATCATATCTTTTTCAAAATCAATTTCAAAATCTTTTCTAACTTCTTATCTTTTCAAAATTGATTTTCAAATCTTTTTCAACTAACTAATTGACTTTTTGTTTGTTTCTTATCTTTTTCAAAACCACCTAACTACTTTTCTCTCCAACTTTCGAAAACTCCTCACTCTTTTTCAAAATTCTTTTAATTACTTAATTGTTTCAAATTTTAATTTTAATTGTTTTTCTTATCTCAATTTTCGAAAATCACTAACTATTTTTCAAAAAAATTTTTTGAATTTCTCTCCCTCTCATCTTCTTCTATTTACTTATTTATTTACTAACACTTCTCTTCATATCAAAAAATTCGAACCCTCTTCTCTCTTCTTTGTTCGAATTTTTCTTTTATTTCCTCTATTCTCCTCTTTTTCTACTCACATAAAGGAATCTCTATGCTGTGACATAGAGGATTCCTCTTCTTTCTTTGTTTTCTTCTCTTTCATATGAGCAGGAACAAGGAAAAAGGTATTCTTGTTGAAGCTGATCCTAAATCTGAAAGGAACTTTAAGAGGAAGCTAAGAGCAGCTAAAGCATAGTACTCTGAAGAGGACCTAACTGAAATTTTCGAACAGAAAAAGGATATGGCAGCCAAACCCAACAACAACAATGCAAAGAAGATGCTTGGCGAATTTACTGCACTAAATTCCAACTTACATGGAAGAAGCATCTCAATCCCTGCCATTGGAGCAAACAACTTTGAGCTAAAGCCTTAGTTAGTTTCTCTGATGCAACAGAACTACAAGTTTCATGGACTTCCATCAGAAGATCCTTTCAGTTCTTAACTGAATTCTTGCAGGTCTGTGATACTGTTAAGACCAATGGGGTTGATCCCGAGATCTACAGGCTTATGCTTTTCCCTTTTGGTGTAAGAGACAGAGCTAGAACATGGTTGGACTTACAACCTAAAGATAGCCTGGACTCCTAAAGATAAGCTGGACTCCTAGGAATCTGAGGCTCACCTAGAGACCATAGAGATTCCATTGAACCTCCTTTTACCATTCATGATCTCTGAGAACTATTCTTCCTCTAAAGAGGATGAAGATGTAACTGAAGAGCAAGTTGCTCAATATCTAGGAGCTATCATGAAGTTGAATGCCAAGTTGTTTGGTAATTGATGCCAAGGCATCTTAGGCTAGTTTCACTAGCATTTTTCTGTTAGTTTTAGTTGTTTTATGCATTTTCTTGAGCTTAAAGTAACCAAGAATGGTTAAATGAATAACAAAGCAATGAACCATCCAAACAGTATGATTTTGATGCAAATTCCATGAGTTTTTAGTTATATTACTTGAATGCTATGAATGGAAGATTTCTCATGAAATTTTGCAAGACTTTGATGCAGTTGTTTGGATGATTTCAGGGAAGAAGAGGCTAGGCAAGGAAGCAACAAAATAAATAAAGGAAGCTTGAATATCACATGTGGAGTTTAAGTTCTAGTTTAAGCTTAAACTGGAACTTAAACTACCAAACCATATAATGCTGGGAACTATCAGTGGCGTTTAAGCTCAGTTTAAGCTTAAACTGGAGCTTAAACGCCAAAATCATGAAAGCTGAGGAAAAAGCTGAAAGTGGCGTTTAACCTCCAGTTTAACCTTAAACTGGAAGTTAAACGCCAGAAATGAGAATTGCACCAGGGAGCCATTTCCACGTTTAAGCTCCAGTTTAACCTCAAACTGGAGCTTAAACGTGTTCGACCAAAATTCTCCTCCAGGGTTGCTTTCTTCATTTCCACATTTAAGCTTCAGTTTAACCTTAAACTGAAGCTTAAACGTGTTCGACCATTCTCCTCCAGGGTTGCTTTCTTCGTTTCCACGTTTAAGCTTCAGTTTAACCTTAAACTGAAGCTTAAACGTGTTCGACCAAAATCCACACTCCAGGGTTGCTTTCTTCATTTCCACATTTAAGCTCCAGTTTAAGCTTAAACTGGAGCTTAAACGTGTTCGACAATTCCATCCTCCAGGGTGCTTTCTTCATTTCCACGTTTAAGCTTCAGTTTAACCTTAAACTGAAGCTTAAACGTGTTCGACAATTCCATCCTCCAGGGTGCTTTCTTCATTTCCACGTTTAAGCTTCAATTTAACCTTAAACTGAAGCTTAAACGTGTTCGACTACTTTACCCTCCAGGGTTGCTTTCTTCCATTTCCACGTTTAAGCTTCAGTTTAACCTTAAACTGAAGCTTAAACGTGATTGAATTATACCACCTCCAGGAGTGTCCAACGTTTAAGTTGCAGTTTAAGCTTAAACTGCAACTTAAACGCCACTATTTGAAAAGGTTTCTGGGCCAAAGATATTGCAGTTTAAGTTAGCATTTGAGCACAAACATTAACTTAAACGTACTCTGGTATGAAACCCAATTGAATATCATGGTTTATGGGATTGTGCCTGAAGAATTGATGAGTCTGGAATTTCAAATTGTTGAGTCATGTGTCATTACTTGATTATCACTAAGTTGGCTCAATGAATGTTACAGAATTGGATCAGCAGCCTCATCAGGATTATGGATCATAAACCCAAAGCAAAAAGAAATCAGGAAAAGGCCTCAAAGCCCAAGAAACACAACAGAAGCTCAATTTAGAAAGTGTATAAATAGGATAGAATTTAAGTTGGTTAGCACGCTAAAACTTTTTTTCATTTTTCTAGTTTTCATACTTTTTGTAATTGAATTCAGAGCTATGACTCACTAAACCCCTTTTATTGGGTTAGGGAGCTCTATTGTAATTCAATGAATCAATAATAGTTTTTATCTTCTTCTTCAATCTTTTCTCTTGAATTTTTTTTAGAAAGCTTCTCGATCTAATTCCATTGGTTAGTTGTCTTGGGAAAGAAACTATCCATAATTGGAATCCTTCGGAACCTTGGGAAAGGAATGGAGGATTCATGCTAGAGAAGCTTTCTCACAGTGAATTGGATTGGGGTTTGGATGGATATTGTGACATGTAATCCTACCAAATTGTGGTTTATGAAACTGTGTGGTATAATCAGTGATCGAGCGTCATCTCTTCTTATGAACATTTAAACCAAGGGATTGGGAATTTGTTTGTTTTTAGAGAGAATTGGTGAGCCAAGGGATTGGGATCCAATCATATAAGATTGCCAAGCAAAATTCAATGAACGCATTGGTTGAGGAAGGGATAAAAATATTTTGATTTGGAGATCTCAATATCTCCTGAAACCCAATGAATTCCCCATTTCTGATCTACCACTTTCTCTTTACATTCTGCAATTAAATTCATGCAATCACCCCGATCCCTTTTTAATTTCAGCAATTTAGCTTCTCGCTCTTTAATTCATGTAATTTAAGATTCCGCAATTCTCATCTAAATCTTGATTCCGCTCAACTAGAACACACTTCTAATCCGAATTGCTCACTCAACCAATCCTTGTGGGATTCGACCTCACTTTATTGTGAGTTTTTACTTGACGATAACCGGTGCACTTGCCGGAAGGAATTTTTGCCGATCGTGCAATTTCCTAAAATCGAAGCTATCAAGTTTATGGCGCCGTTGCCGGGGATTGGTTTTCGATTGACAATTCTCAAATTGGAAGTTAACTAGATTGAGCATTTTTCTTGTTTTGTTAATTCAGTTCAAGTTACTTGTTGAATTTTAATTTCTGCACTCTGTTACTTGCTTTCTTTCTTTATGCCTTTAAATTCAAGCAACTAACTCACTGACTCACTAACTATTTGAATTAATTCCTCAACTGCTCTAACCATACTCTTCCATTAACCAAGAGTATTTCACTTGTTTGTTGCCTGTGCTGTGTTCTTGTATGACAGGTAGGAGAGGAGAGACATCAACTCCTCCATATACCGAACCAGAGAGGACCCTTCATAAACTTAGAAGGGAAGCAAAAGGGAAGAGAGTACTGGAAGAAGAAGAATCTGAAGGAGAATCTGAAGACAATTTTGAGGAAGCTCTAGATCTCAACATGGATAGAGAAGTTCACAACCATGAGAGAGCTGATGGAAACAATGCCATTCCCGAGAGGAGGGTTCTTGGTTCATACATAAACCCAACCTCTGGGAATTGTGGTAGCAGCATTCAGAAACCACCCATTCAGGCCAACAATTTTGAACTCAAACCACAGCTAATATCACTGGTGGAGGATCATTGTTCATTTGGTGGGAGTGCTAATGAAGATCCAAACCAACATCTCACAAAATTCCTGAGAATTTGCGACACTGTGAAGTCCAATGGAGTCCAGGAAGATGCCTATAAACTGCTCTTGTTCCCATTTTCACTTAGGGACAAGGCAGCTAAGTGGCTGGAATCATTCCCAGGGGGAGCCTAATAACCTGGGATGAGGTGGAAAGCAAGTTTCTGGCACGTTTCTACCCCCCACAAAAGGTCAATAGGCTTTGATCTGAGGTTCAGACTTTTAGACAACAAGATGGTGAAACTCTCTACGAGGCATGGGAGAGGTTCAAGGAGTTGACAAGGAAATGCCCACCAGACATGTTCCATGACTGGGTGCAATTGCATATTTTCTATGATGGACTTTCTTATGAATCAAGGAAGGCTGTAGACCATTCATCAGGAGGTTCATTGAACAGGAAAAAGACTGTGGAAGAAGCCATTGAAGTGATTGAGACAGTGGCTGAGAATGAGTACTACTATGCTTCAGAGAGACACAACACTAAGGGAGTCATGGAGCTGAACCATGTTGATACAATTCTAGCCCAAAACAAGGTGTTTGCCAAGCAACTAGCAGAGCTCACCAGGAAATTAGAAACAAATCAAGTGGCTGCAATACACACACAAGATCAAGAGGAAGTAAGCACTGAAGGAGGTGATTGGGAAGAGGCCAACTGTGTGGAAAATCAACAAAGGCAACCATATGATCCACATTCCAACACTTACAACCCAGGCTGGAAAAACCACCCAAACTTTGGGTGGGGAAACCAGCAAACCCAACCACAAAACCACAAACCTTACAACCCCAACCAACATAACAATTCCACATACCAAAACTCCAACCAAAGATCATACCAAGCCACACAAAACACTTACTCCCAACCACCATATCATGGCCAAAATAATCAACCTGCCCAACCTAATCCGAACCAACAATTTCAAGATCAATTAAACAGGATAGAAGGAATGCTTGCAAACATGGGTCAGGACATAAGTGAGTTGAAAAGCTTTAGGGATGATGTGAGATCTACCTTAAGGAACCATGGTGAAAAACTCAAGAGGATGGAGTCTCGAGTAGGAGAGCTATCTCAACAGGCCCCCAAGTCAACTGCAGTGTTCCCTAGTGACACAGAAAAGAATCCTAAAGGGGAACAAAAGGGAGTGAGATGGGAAGAATGCAAGGCCATCACCATATTGAAGGAAGTCTCAGTAGAAGAAGGAATCAGACCCTCAGAACAGGAGCCAGAAATCTTGAAGGAAGGTGTGGAAGAAGCTAAGCAGGAAAGTGAAACTGAGCAAGCCAAGGAACTGCAAAATAAAGGCATGCTGGAAACATACCAACCAAAAGCACCATTTCCTCAGAGGTTAGGAAGAGGTGAAAAAGGGAAAACATATTCAAGGTTTTTAGAGACATTTAAGTCTCTCCATATCAATATTCCCTTTCTTGAGATTCTCCAGCAGATGCCTACACATATCAAGTATTTGAAGGAATTGCTGAGCAAGAAAAAAGTTTTGAAGGGAGGACAAACTGTAATAATGAACAAAGAATGCAGTGCCCTCATCAAGAAGGACATAGTCTCTAAGAAAACAGACCCAGGAAGTTTTCATATCCCCTGCATCATAGGGGAAACAAAAATTGACAGAGGATTCTGTGATCTAGGAGCTAGCATAAATGTGATGCCTCTGACTCTTATGAAGAGGCTACAACTGAATGAGGTGAGATCCACTGATGTAATCATACAACTGGCTGACAAAACTCAGAAGCAAGCTGAAGGGGTAGTTGAGAATGTGCTGGTGAAAGTGGGAAATTATTTCTTCCCCACAGACTTTGTCATTTTGGACATGGAAGAAAGCTACCTACACCCTATCATTCTGGGAAGGCCATTTCTAGCCACTGCTAGAGCGCTCATAGATGTAAAACAAGGAGAGCTAATTTTGAGAATACATGATGAACAGCTCATTTTCCATGTTTTCAAACCTGCATCTGAGCCTGAACCAGAACCTGAAAAGCCTAAGGATGATAGTAGCCATCTGTGTTTGGAGGAAAGCAATCCAGCAGCAGAAACTCTGAAACAGTCCTTGGAAGGCAAACAAGAATTGCAAGAGTTAAAGCCACAAGAATCAATAGAAACAGCTCAGAAGGATCCTCCTGGCATAAGGGTCAATGAAGAAATCCTCAAGAGAGAGGGAAGAATTGTAAAGAAATTGCCAAGAGGGTGGAGAAACAAGAAAATTCCCACTGAAGGTTTCTCTCCGGGAGATAAAGTGATATCAAGTCATTATCTGCCAATCCCACCTGGCCTCAAAACCATTCCTTCCCAGCTCCCTCAAGTGTTCACAATCAGGAAAGTTCTTTCTATGGAACATTTGGAAATCATGAAGGAATCAAATGGGGACGTTTTCATAGTGAGAGGAGAGGACATCAAGCACTACAATCCACCCTAACAAGGGACAACCGTCAAGCTAGTGACGTTAAAGAAGCGCTTATTGGGAGGCAACCCAACCTGAGGTAGTACTCCTTTGCTGTTTCTTTTATTTGTTTCAATAAAAAGGTGAAGTAGTTTCTGTGCATTGCAAAGAATTAAGTTTGGTGTTTCACACCAAACAATGAATTCGTGGATCAATAATTCAAAGGGGAATGTGTGACTCTAAGTTTAGTGTTCCACCATACAGATCAACTGAACACAACAACCTTTGAATTATATGAAAGGAACAACCATTCTAAGCAATCACAGAAATGCTTAAAATCCTTAGCAGCAACTTCATTCCAAGGAGAATTCAAGGATTCAAAGAGCAGAGGAGTAAGTAGGAGACTAAGTTTGGTGTTCACACACCAACTTAAGACTCAGACACTTGCCCATACATAGTTGAGCTAACCACTCAAGTGCTTGAGAAGCAAGCAACTTCATCACTCTTTGCAGGAAAGGAAACAGAGATTTTAGAAAGAACATGAAGCAACAACTAGGAGAAGAAGGAGAAATCAAATTGTTTCCTGGCAACAAAGAGAAAACAAGAAATTTCACAAGGTGGTGTTGTTCCTTGACCATTCTTTAAAAGGCAAACAAAAGCATGCTTGTTCTGGTTTAAACTGTAATTGTTGAATCTTTCTGGAATGTGAAGTTTTTAGTATGAGTGTTGGTTTACTGCTTTGAATAAAGTGAATGCCTAGATGTTTGGATATAACTTCACCTTCTTAAACAAATGCTTGCCATGCTTGTTCTGTTTCCAAAAATAAAAGAAAAGTTTGAACAAAAGTAACTTGGCTCAATTAGTGACAAATCAAGTAGAATTAAGTGGTGGTATGCATGCTTGATTGTTTAGTCAGATCACTGGAAATTAAGTGTAAAATTATCATTTTTGTGTAGAAGTTTGAATACTGTCTATGGATCTTGATGAATAAATGTCTTTGGCCATGAAAGAGAAAGAAAAAGAAGAAGAAAAAGCCACTGAAAAAGGGCAACCAAAAAGCAAAAAAATTGAGAAAATAAGCTAGGCACCAATGGTTTGAACTTCTGAGACAAATGCCTGTGGTGTTTATGTATTAAGGATATGCTTGGATGAATAGGTTCTGAGGAGTGTTTCAACACTTGGTAACTTGGGTTAACTAACCCAGGATTATCAACCAAAAGTCCATTATCAAGAGCAACCTAAATACAAAACATTTAGTCACACAAAGAGGTGCTGGGCACCAATGTCTCAAGAAGAAATGTGAACTAAAATGCCTGTAGTGGATATGTGTAGTGCACTGATAAGAAAAAGAAAATGCCAAAGGCTTATGCAACACATGAAACTGAGCAAACAAGGAGCAAAGGAGCTCTAAGAAAAAGAAAAACAAAGAAGGGAAAAGTGCCAAGAACATAAGAATAACAAGAGGCCATAGCAGTGTTTGATGGATGCAATGAAAAAGTGATAATCTTACCTGATAAGAATGAAAAAGTGATGCTGCAACTTTCTGCATAAAACCCTTCTGATGAACTTCAAGTGCTTACTAATATAGCCAATGTAATTGCTTTCTGTTTCATACTTTCTTCTCAAATAACTCAGGACTTGCTTAGGGACAAGCAAGTATTAAGTTTGGTGTTGTGATGCCAAGGCATCTTAGGCTAGTTTCACTAGCATTTTTCTGTTAGTTTTAGTTGTTTTATGCATTTTCTTGAGCTTAAAGTAACCAAGAATGGTTAAATGAATAACAAAGCAATGAACCATCCAAACAGTATGATTTTGATGCAAATTCCATGAGTTTTAGTTATATTACTTGAATGCTATGAATGGAAGATTTCTCATGAAATTTTGCAAGACTTTGATGCAGTTGTTTGGATGATTTCAGGGAAGAAGAGGCTAGGCAAGGAAGCAACAAAATCAATAAAGGAAGCTTGAACATCACATGTGGAGTTTAAGTTCCAGTTTAAGCTTAAACTGGAACTTAAACTGCCAAACCATATAATGCTGGGAACTATCAGTGGCGTTTAAGCTCCAGTTTAAGCTTAAACTGGAGCTTAAACGCCAAAATCATGAAAGCTGAGGAAAAAGCTGAAAGTGGCGTTTAACCTCCAGTTTAACCTTAAACTGGAAGTTAAACACCAGAAATGAGAATTGCACCAGGGAGCCATTTCCACGTTTAAGCTCCAGTTTAACCTTAAACTAGAGCTTAAACGTGTTCGACCAAAATTCTCCTCCAGGGTTGCTTTCTTCATTTCCACGTTTAAGCTTCAGTTTAACCTTAAACTGAAGCTTAAACGTGTTCGACCATTCTCCTCCAGGGTTGCTTTCTTCATTTCCACGTTTAAGCTTCAGTTTAACCTTAAACTGAAGCTTAAACGTGTTCGACCAAAATCCACACTCCAGGGTTGTTTTCTTCATTTCCACGTTTAAGCTCCAGTTTAAGCTTAAACTGGAGCTTAAACGTGTTCGACAATTCCATCCTCCAGGGTGCTTTCTTCATTTCCACGTTTAAGCTTCAGTTTAACCTTAAACTGAAGCTTAAACGTGTTCGACAATTCCATCCTCCAGGGTGCTTTCTTCATTTCCACGTTTAAGCTTCAGTTTAACCTTAAACTGAAGCTTAAACGTATTCGACTACTTTACCCTCCAGGGTTGCTTTCTTCCATTTCCACGTTTAAGCTTCAGTTTAACCTTAAACTGAAGCTTAAACGTGATTGAATTATACCACCTCCAGGAGTGTCCAACGTTTAAGTTGCAGTTTAAGCTTAAATTGCAACTTAAACGCCACTATTTGAAAAGGTTTCTGGACCAAAGATATTGCAGTTTAAGTTAGCATTTGAGCACAAACATTGACTTAAACGTACTCTGGTATGAAACCCAATTGAATATCATGGTTTATGGGATTGGGCCTGAAGAATTGATGAGTCTGGAATTTCAAATTGTTGAGTCATGTGTCATTACTTGATTATCACTAAGTTGGCTCAATGAATGTTACAGAATTGGATCAGCAGCCTCATCAGGATTATGGATCATAAACCCAAAGCAAAAAGAAATCAGGAAAAGGCCTCAAAGCCCAAGAAACACAACAGAAGCTCAATTTAGAAAGTGTATAAATAGGATAGAATTTAAGTTGGTTAGCACGCTAAAACTTTTTTTCATTTTTCTAGTTTTCATACTTTTTTGTAATTGAATTCAGAGCTATGACTCACTAAACCCCTTTCATTGGGTTAGGGAGCTCTATTGTAATTCAATGAATCAATAATAGTTTTTATCTTCTTCTTCAATCTTTTCTCTTGAATTTTTGTTAGAAAGCTTCTCGATCTAATTCCATTGGTTAGTTGTCTTGGGAAAGAAACTATCCATAATTGGAATCCTTCGGAACCTTGGGAAAGGAATGGAGGATTCATGCTAGAGAAGCTTTCTCACAGTGAATTGGATTGGGGTTTGGATGGATATTGTGACATGTAATCCTACCAAATTGTGGTTTATGAAACTGTGTGGTATAATCAGTGATCGAGCGTCATCTCTTCTTATGAACATTTAAACCAAGGGATTGGGAATTTGTTTGTTTTTAGAGAGAATTGGTGAGCCAAGGGATTGGGATCCAATCATATAAGATTGCCAAGCAAAATTCAATGAACGCATTGGTTGAGGAAGTGATAAAAATGTTTTGATTCGGAGATCTCAATATCTCCTGAAACCCAATGAATTCCCCATTTCTGATCTACCACTTTCTCTTTACATTCTGCAATTAAATTCATGCAATCACCCCGATCCCTTTTTAATTTCAGCAATTTAGCTTCTCGCTCTTTAATTCATGCAATTTAAGATTCTGCAATTCTCATCTAAATCTTGATTCTGCTCAACTAGAACACACTTCTAATCCGAATTGCTCACTCAACCAATCCTTGTGGGATTCGACCTCACTCTATTGTGAGTTTTTACTTGACGATAACCGGTGCACTTGCCGGAAGGAATTTTTGCCGATCGTGCAATTTCCTAAAATCGAAGCTATCAGTAATGAGACTTGGGAAGGTAAATTAAATACATGGGCTCAGTAAACTTTACCTCAAAAGAAACAAGATCCTGGTAAATTCTTAATATCCTGTACCATAGGCACCATGACCTTTGAGAAGGCTCTGTGTGACCTAGGGTCAGGTATAAATCTTATGCCACTCTCTGTAATTGAGAAGTTGGGGATCTTTGAGGTACAAGTTACAAGAATCTCATTAGAGATGGTAGACAAGTAAATAAAACAAGCTTATGGATTGGTAGAGGGCGTGTTAGTGAAGGTTAAAGGCCTTTACATCCCTGCTGATTTCATAATCTTGGACACTGGGAAGGATGAGAATGAATCCATCATTCTTGGAAGACCCTTCCTAGCCACAGCAGGAGCTGTGATTGATGTTGACAGAGGAAAGCTAGTCCTTCAATTGAATGGGGACTACCTTGTGTTTAAAGCTCAAGGATCTTCCTCTACAACCATGGAGAGGAAGCATAAAAAGCTTCTCTCAATACAGAGTCAAACAAAGCCCCCACAATCAAACTCTAAGTTTGGTGTTGGGAGGCCATAACCAAACTCTAAGTTGGGTGTTGAACCCTGATGCAGCGAAAATTGGTGAATTAAAAATTTATGAAAATGTGTACGTTGCAAGTATAGTTCTTAACTCACCAGAAATCCACTTATCAATTTAAAAATATGTCATAGAAACTCAAATTTTAAATACTGGGAGTATGAATCCCAGGTCGTCTCCCAATGAGTTGCAGAAAGGTGTGCTATCTTATTAATCAGATGTTTTCAAAAAGGTTTGAGTTGAATGACAGGAAATTAAATTGATGAATTTGAACAATGTAAATAAGAGCCTTGATTGGGAGTTGATTAGTTGGAGTCCCTATTATAGTTGGAATGCTCCCAAGATTAATTGATAATTAAAAGTTATTCTGTTTGGTTATCCTTTACTAGGCAAAGGAAAGTCAAACAAGTTGGAATGCTACGTCTGTTCACAAATTGTAACCCACTTAATTAAAAGGGATTAGTGTTAGTGACTAGAAGGCAATCCAACAGTAAACCCAATTACAATCTTTCTTTCAAGCCTTCCAACTCAATTGGTTCCTTTCAATCAACTCCCCATCAAGTTAGGGAACTACTCGCTCATTGTAAATAATAAATCCATAACATATGAAAGGGAATCAAAAGAAGACATGATAATTGGAAGGTAAAATGGATTAAAATGAAAGAAATAATTCTTGTATTAAATAATCATAAAAGTATTCCAATGAAAAAATTGAACAAGGCAAAGAACATGAAAGAAATAAACCAAGTTAAGAGAACGAACTAGAATGACGAAGTCTTGATGAGGAAAATAACTCTTCTCAATATCCCAATGCAAAAGTAGTAGAAAAATAATATCCTAAAAGTATCAATTGTCTAGAGAGAAAACCTAGAGGAGGAGTAAAAAACTAGATCTAAAAACTTAAAACTGTCTAGAATGAATGTTGTTCTTCGTTTTTGCATGTTCTCTGGCTCTAGTCTGCTGTTCTGGGCCGAGAACTGGGTCAAAACAGGGCCCAAAATCGCCCCCAACGAAATCTGCAGATTATGCAGACCGCGCTTGTCACGCGATTGCGTCACCCACGCGAACGCGTCATTCGCATTTTTCCGTGCCACACGTTCGCGTCGTCCACGCCTCCGCGTCACTTGTGCTTTTCCTTTCCGCGCGAACGCGTGAGCCATGCGGCCGCGTCACTGCGATTTCTCCTCTTCCGCGCAAACGCGTGAGCCATGTGGCCGCGTCACTTCTCGCTGGTTGTCTCCTCAATTTCTTGTGTTCCTTCCATTTTTGCTAGCTTCCCTTCCAATCTCCAACTCATCCATGCCCTATAAAGCCTGAAACACTTAACACACAGATCACGGCATCGAATGGGATAAAGGAGAACTAAAATGCATAATAAAAAGTCTCTAGGAAGCAGTCTTCAACCATGTAATAATTCCAGGAAGGAAATATAAATGCATGCTAAATTAATGAATAAGTGGCTAAGGATCATGATAAAACCACATAAATATACACAATATAAACCATAAAATAGTCGTTTATCAAACCTCCACATTCAAACTCTATGTTTGGCATTAGGAGGTCCCAACAATGCTCTGAACATCTGTGAAGCTCCATGAGAGCTCACTGTCAAGCTATTGACATTAAAGAAGCACTTATTGGGAGGCAACCTAATTTTTATTTATCTATATTTCTATTGTTCTTTTATGTTTTATTAGGTTTATGATCATGTGAAGTCACAAAACAATTGCAAAAATTAAAAACAGAATTCAAAACAGCAGAAGAAAAAGCACACCCTGGAGGAAGAGCTTACTGGCGTTTAAACGCCAGTAAGGAGCATCTGGCAGGTGTTCAATGACAGAACAGAGCATGAAACTGGCGTTGAACACCAGAAACAAGCAGCAGTCTAGCGTTTAAACGCCAGGATTACACCCTGAGGAGAGCTGGCGTTAAACGCCAGAAATAAGCATGGAAGTGGCGTTCAACGCCAGAAACATGCTGCAGATTGGCGTTGAACGCCCAAAACAAGCATGGAAGTGGCGTTTAACGCCAGAAACATGCTACAGTCTGGCGTCAAATGCCAGGATTGCATACAGAGGACGTTTTACATGCCTAAAGGGTGCAGGGATGAGAAATCCTTAACACCTCAGGATCTGTGGACCTCACAAGATCACCTCAGGATCTGTGGACCTCACAGGATCCCCACCTACCTTCTCCCTCTCTCTCACACCTTTTCATAACACTCTTCCCCAAACATCATTCACCAATCACCTCAATCACTCTTCCTCATCACCTTTTCACATTCATCCACTCTTCCCCATATACCCCACCTACCTTCAAATTCAAAATCTCTTTCCCACCCAAACCCACCCTAAATGACCGAACCCTTACCCCTCTCCCTCCACTATATAAACCCCCCATCCTTCTTCATTTCCACACAACACTAACCTCTCTTCTCCCTCTTGGCTGAATACACCTCTTTCTCCCTCTCCTCCATATCTTCTTTTTCTTCTCCTATTCTTTCTTCTTTTGCTCGAGGACGAGCAACATTCTAAGTTTGGTGTGGTAAAAGCATAGCTTTTATTTTGTTTTTTCATAACCATTTATGGCACCTAAGGCCAGAGAAACCTCTAGAAAGAGGAAAGAGAAGACAAAAGCTTCTACCTCCGAGTCATGGGAGATGGAGAGATTCATCTCAAAGGTCCATCAAGACCACTTCTATGAAGTTGTGGCCAAGAAGAAGGTGATCCCTGAGGTCCCTTTCATGCTCAAGAAAAATGAGTGTCCAGAGATCCGACATGAGATCAAAAGAAGAGGTTGGGAAGTTCGTACCAACCCCATTCAACAAGTCAGAATCTTAATGGTTCAAGAGTTCTATGCCAATGCATGGATCACTAGGAACCATGATCAAAGTATGAACCCGAATCCAAAGAATTATCTTACAATGGTTCGGGGGAAATGCTTAGATTTCAGTCCGAAAAATATAAGGTTGGCATTCAACTTGCCTATGATGCAAGAAGATGCACGCCCCTACACTAGAAGGGTCAACTTTGATCAAAGGTTGGACCAAGTCCTTATGGACATATGTGTGGAAGGAGCTCAATGGAAAAGAGACTCAAAAGGCAAGCTAGTTCAATTGAGAAGACTGGACCTTAAGCCTGTGGCTAGAGGATGGTTGGAGTTCATCCAACGCTCCATCATCCCCACTAGCAACTGATCCGAAGTAACTGTGTTTCGGGCCATCATGATCCATAGCATCATGATTGGAGAGGAGGTAGAAGTTCATGAAGTCATCCCTCTAGAACTCTACAAAGTAGCCGAAAAGCCATCCACCTTTGGCAAGGCTAGCTTTTCCTCATCTCATTTGCCATCTATACAACTTAGCTGGAGTTGTCATAGAAGGAGACATCCTCATTGAAGAGGACAAGCCCATCACTAAGAAGAGGATGGAGCAAACAAGAGAGCCCATTCATGGATCTCAAGAGACGCATGAGGAAGCTCATCATCAAAAAATTCCTGAGATGCCTCAAAGGATGCATTTTCCTCCAAACAACTATTGGGAACAACTCAACACTTCTCTAGAAGGATTGAGTCATAACATGAACCAATTAAGGGTGGAACACCAAGAGCACTCCATCATTCTCAATGAGATTATAGAAGATCAAATAGCTATGAGGGAGGAGCAATAAAGGCAAGGAAGAGACATAGAGGAGCTCAAGAACACCATTGGTCCTTCAAGGAGAAGGCGCCACCATCACTAAGGTTCATTCCTTAACTTCCTTGTTCTTAACTCTCTATTTTTTGGTTTATAAGCTTCATGTTTGTCTATGTTTGTGTCTTTATTACATGATCATTAGTGTCTAGTGTCTATGTCTTAAGGCTATGAATAATTCCATGAATCCTTCACCTTTCTTAAATGAAAAAATCTTTTTAAATACAAAAGAACAAGAAGTACATGAGTTTTGAATTCATCCTTGAAATTAGTTTAATTATTTTGATGTGGTGACAATACTTTTAGTTTTCTAAATGAATGCTTGAACAGTGCATATTTTTGATCTTGTTGTTTATGAATGTTAAAATTGTTGGCTCTTAATAGAATGATGAAAAAGAGAAATGTTATTGATGATCTGAAAAATCAAAAAATTGATTCTTGAAGCAAGAAAAAGCAGTGAAGAACAAAGCTTGCGAAAAAAAATTTTGGCGAAAAAAATATAAAAGAAAAAGAAAAAGCAAGCAGAAAAAGCCAATAGCCCTTAAAACCAAAAGGCAAGGGTAAAAAGGATCCAAGGCTTTGAGCATCAATGGATAGGAGGGCCCAAGGAAATAAAATCCAGGCCTAAGCGGCTAAATAAAGCTGTCCCTAACCATGTGCTTGTGACATGCAGGTCCAAGTGAAAAGCTTAAGACTGAGTGGTTAAAGTCGTGATTCAAAGCAAAAAGAGTGTGCTTAAGAGCTCTGGACACCTCTAACTGGGGACTTTAGCAAAGCTGAGTCACAATCTGAAAAGGTTCACCCAGTCATGTGTTTGTGGTATTTATGTATCCGGTGGTAATAGTGAAAAACAAAGTGCTTAGGGCCACGACCAAGACTCATAAAATTAGCTGTGTTCAAGAATCAACATACTTAACTAGGAGAATCAATAGCACTATCTAAACTCTGAATTCCTAGAGATGCCAATCATTCTAAACTTCAAAGGATAAAGTGAGATGCCAAAATTGTTCAGAAGCAAAAAGCTACAAGTCCCGCTCATCTAATTAGAACTAATATTCATTGATATTTTGAGATTTATAGTTTCTTGGGGACAAGCAACAATTTAAGTTTGGTGTTGTGATGAGCGGATAATTTATACGCTTTTTGGCATTGTTTTTAGGTAGTTTTTAGTAGGATCTAGCTAACTTTAGGGATGTTTTTATTAGTTTTTATGCAAAATTCACATTTCTGGACTTTACTATGATTTTGTCTATTTTTTTGTGATTTCAGATATTTTCTGGCTGAAATTGAGGGACCTGAGCAAAAATCTGATAGGAGGCTGATAAAGGACTGCTGATGCTGTTGGAATCTGACCTCCCTGCACTCGAAATGGATATTCTGGAGCTACAGAACTCCAAATGGCGCGCTCTCAACGGCATTGGAAAGTAGACATCCAGAGCTTTCCAGCAATATATAATAGCCCATACTTTTTTCGAGTTTAGACGACGCAAACTGGCGTTCAACGCCAGTTCCATGCTGCATTCTGGAGTAAAACGACAGAAACACTTCACAAACCAGAGTTAAACGCCAAAAACATGTTACAACTTGGCGTTTAACCCCAAGAGAAGCCTCTGCAGGTGTAAAGCTCAAGCTCAGCCCAAGCACACACCAAAGTGGGCCCCGAAAGTGAATTTCTGCACTAAGACTTATTTTTGTAAACCCTAATAACTAGTTTAGTATAAATAGAACTTTTTACTATTTTATTAGGTGTCTCTGAGACCATTTGTCTTGGTTATTCCGGTTCCCTCTCTGGGGCCGAAGCCAATGAACACCATTATCACTTATGTATTTTCAACTGTGGAGTTTCTACACACCATAGATTAAGGTGTGGAGCTCTGCTGTACCTCAAGTATTAATGCAAAGTACTATTGTTCTTCTATTCAATTCATGCTTATTCTTATTCTAAGATATTTGCTGCACTCAACATGATGAAAGTGATGATCCGTGACACTCATCATCATTCTCACCTATGAACGCATGCCTGACAACCACCTCCGTTCTACCTTAGATCGAGCGCGTGTCTCTTGGATTCTTTAATCAGAATCTTCGTGGTATAAGCTAGAATTATTGGCGGCCATTCCTGAGAATCCAAAAAGTCTAAACCTTGTCTGTGGTATTCCGAGTAGGATTCAGGGATTTTATGACTGTGACGAGCTTCAAACTCGCGATTGTTGGGCGTAGTGACAGACGCAAAAGAATCAATGGATTCAATTCCGACATGATATAGAACTGACAGATGATTAGCTGTGCTGTGACAAAGCATTTGGACCATTTTCACTGAGGGAATGGGAAGTAGCTATTGACAACGGTGACGCCCTACATACAGCTTGCCTTGGAAAGGAGTATGAAGGATTGGATGAAGACAGTAGGAAAGCAGAGATTCAGAAGGGACAAAGCATCTCCATACACTTATCTAAAATTCCCACCAATGAATTACATAAGTATCTCTATCTTTATTTTACGCTTTATTTATTCTTATATTCGAAAACCATTATAACCATTTGAATCTGCCTAACTGAGATTTACAATATGACCATAGCTTGCTTCATACCAACAATCTCCGTGGGATCGACCCTTACTCACGTAAGGTATTACTTGGACGACCCAGTGCACTTGCTGGTTAGTTGTGCGAAGTTGTGACAAAGAGTGATTCACGTTTGAGAGCTCCAAGTCTATTGGCACCATTGTTGATGATCACAGTTTATGTGCACCAGATAACTCTTACCACTAACCATCTCCCTCTTACTCTTAAAGCCACAGAAAGCTCTAAGTTGACCATCCATCCTCCTCTCCAATAGCCCATATTCAAGTGGGAAAGTAAAGGTCAAGGATAAGAATTTTACCCACTTAAACGTTGTTTTGGACGGTAATGGCCTTGGGAGAGGTGTTTCTAATGATCTTGCAAGCTCCACTCCCTTGTGTTCTTCTTTGAATTCTTTCAGCTCTTTGCAAGCTTCTGCAATATCATTCTCTTCCTCTTGGTAGCTTGCCTCCAATTCAATCTCTTCTTCATTGTTCACCAAGGGCATGGGAGGTTGTTCTTCTTCTTCTTTAATCTCAATGTCAAGTCCAATGGAAGAGGATTCAATTATAGATAAGCATTCATCAATGATTGAATCCATTTCTTGATCGACCTCCTCAAGGTCTTTAGCCATAGTATGCCTTGGAGGTTGTACACCCTCCTCAACATCAATTTCAAGCATCTTGGAAGGAGGCTCTATGACTTGACCTTCCTATGGAAGTTCCGCATCTCCTAAGTCTTCAACCACTTCCTCTTTAACTATTGCGGCTTTGTCCAGTTGTTTTAGTATAAAATCGTATTCCTCGCTCCTTGATGATTTCCTTTCCATGACGACTCCCTTCAACTGCTCCTTCATCTTCAAGGGTCTCTCCTACCTCCACATTTTGGGCCTCATCTTGATCCTCTTGAAATAAGGCCACGTGTAACCGATCCATTGCGTCTCTAAGACGATCCCTTATCTCTTGTTCCATGTCAGTACTATCATTGGGATCAGGTTACTCTTGGATTGATGGATGTGGGTGCTCTTCCATGGAGGGTGGTGATGGAATGGACAGATTATTATGTGGTTGAAAAGGAAGTACACTAGAGCTTGAAGGTTAGATATTGGAGGTAGAGGGGTGGTCCATGCGGGATATAATATTTTAGAGTTTAGAGGTGAGACCAATGAGAGAGGTAAGTGCATCCTCCATGGAGGTTTGGGGTGAATAGGAGGGTTCATTTGTTGGGAGAAAGGGCTCAAAATACGGAGGTGGTTCTTCTTGATAAAGATATGGAGATGATAAATATTAAGGTGGTGGTTTTGGGTGTTGTTCATATGGTGGTTGGTGTGGTGGATAAGGATTAGGGTCATATGGAGATGAATGGTGAAAAGGGGCTTGTGAGTATGGTGGTTCAGAGTTATGTTGAGGAGGTGGTTCATAAGCATATGGTAGGGCTTGTCGGTAACTACAAGGGGGTCCACTATATTCATCATCTTGGTACGCTCCCTGGAATGGCTCTTGACCATAGTAATTTGGTGGAGGAGGGTTGTCACGAAAGGTTCCACCATAACTACTGTCTTAGTATGCATCACAGAATGGTTGTTGGTGATAGCGCATTGGAGGGGATTGTTGCCAAGAGGGTTGATCAAATCCTGGTGGCTCCTCTCATCTTTGATTATTCCAACCTTGATGCCTGTTTTCATTATAGCTTCCATTCCTTACAACAATATTGGAACCAAACTTAAAGCCAGAGGGGTGAGAATTCATAATAGTTAATAAAAATTAAAAACAAAAACGAAAACAAATAAACAAGCAAAAGCAAATATTTACAATAACCAATAATAAGGCACACGTTTGCAATTCCCCGGCAACGGCGCCATTTTGACGAACGGATTTTCTGTCGGTAAAGAATTTTACAAATAAAGTCTCGTTGAAAGTATAACTTCTAAACCAGCAAAGAATCCTTTCGTATAAAAACTTGTTTGTCACTAAAGCAAACCCAATAAAAAATTAATAACCGAAGTATTTAAACCTCGGGTCGTTTCTCAAGGAATTGCAGGGAGGTGTGTTTATTATTGGTTAAGAGAAAAGTATCTTTTTGGCTTTTTGAAAGGGTTGAACGAGGAATGTAAATGGTAAAAGAAGTAGACTAATAACTATAAAAGCTCTTGGCAAGGTATGAGAACTGGATGTCCTATCCTAGTTATCCTTATCAATTGTGATGAGAATCGTTCGTTGCTCCCACTTCGTCAGCCTCTAACTATGAAGGTATGTCAAGTAGATAAATCAATTTGATTTCTCAAGTCCTAGTCAATTCTTAAGGGAAGACTAGAGTTATTGGAATTCAAAGCAACTAGCAAACACAATAATTATCAACCAACAAAAGAGTTTGACAACTCAAGCATCTCCAATTACTCAACCAAAGCTAAGAGTGTAAAAAGCTAAATTGAAATCATCAATATGAAATACCTCAAATTGCATTAAATAGAGAAATCAAATCTAACATGAGAATTCATAAACCAAGTAGCAACATCAGATAATCAATGGGGGAAAATCAATAAACTAGAGTACTAGAAGAATTAAAAGTAGAAGAGAAATCCTAAAACCTAAAACTTAAGAGAGAGGAGAGAGCCTCTCTCCCTCCAAACTACATCTAAAACCTAAAATTATGAATAATGAGATGTGAATGATGAATTCATGGATTCCCCCACTCTGTAGCCTCTAATATGTGTTTTCTGAGCCGAAAACTGGGTCAAAACAGCCCAGAAATCGCCGTGGGTGATTTTTGATACGTACAGGTCGCGGCTCTATCATGCATACGCGTCACTTGTCTGCGGCACAATCCACGCGTATGAGTGCGCGTCACCCAACAGCCAGGCAACTATGACAAATTATATATCGTTGCGAAGCCCCGGATGTTAACTTTCCAACACAACTTAAAATGCCTCATTTGGACCTTTGTAGCTCAAGTTATGGTTGATTGAGTGCGAAGAGGTCAGGCCGGACAGCACAGCAATTCCTTCAGTTTCTTGTATTCCTTCCACTTTTGCATGCTTCCTTTCCATCCTCTAAGCCATTCATGTCCTGTAATCTCTGAAAACACTTAACGCATATATCAAGGCATCGAATGGTAATAAGAGAGGATTAAAATAGTGAATTAAAGGCCAAAGAAGCATGTTTTCAATCATAGCACAAAATCAGGAAGGAAAGTGTAAAACATGTGGATTCTGTGAATAAGTGTGAGATTAGTGGATAAAATCTACTCAATTAAGTACAAGATGTACCATGAAATAGTGGTGCATCAATGCCCTGGCATCACTATGCTCACAACGAAATTATTTTGTTAAATTCTGAACTGGTATAAATCCTCACATCAAGCATTCTTGATCTCTACTGAGAACTTGTGGTTTTGGTTCTTACCTCCAAATTTTTCACCCTTTCAGTGACACAGGTTTGAAAATGCAGTATAAAGCTACGAGCAATTAGTAGATTTTCTTTGTGATTTTAACTGCTTTCAAAGAGTTCCCTCGCTGATGTCCCTTGAGATTTTATCTTACAGAGGGGTAGGTATGGTACATTGTATTTGAGTTTCATTTGGTTTCTTTTGTATAAGAATTATTGCTAATAGTATTTATGTGATTATTGTTACTTGTAAATCTTTGAAAAATGACTTTAACGAATAAAAACAAAATTTACCGGTATTTTCTTAAAACTGAAATGTGAAATCGATACAAAGGCTCGGTATTTAAGTAGTTAATATTAGAAATGGTTACGTAATGTTCTTTCTAGTATAAATTCCATGACTTAAGCGAGGTATTTTACTGGAAGGGATGCTACAACCCCAACCCCATGTAGATCTACCCCCTACCCCCAGTGTCCCCAACTAGCTTGACGACTCTAACATCCTCCATCATGATCATCAATATCCTGTATTTCATCCAACACTAATACATCATCCCCCCATGCCATAGGCTGGCTGACTTGGGTGCCAACTGATGACAAGTCATTTTAGGCTAGTTTCACAAGCATTTTTCATTTGTTTTCATTAGGTTTCATGCACTTTCTTGAGCAATAAGTAAGTAATTGGATTAGAAATTCATGCATATCTTGATTCAATCAAACATGGTTATTTATGTGCATTTTCATGAGGTTTATACAAGATTTACTTGATTGTTATGAATGATGCAAAATCTTGTGATTTGGTAAGGCTTTGATGCATGTGTTTGGTTGATGATAGGTGAAGAGAAGTAGAGGAATGGCAAGGAAGAAGCAGAGAAGGTAACATTGGAGCCAAAGTTGGTGGTCCAATGTTACCTCAAACATTGATGAAGAGAAAGAGAAACCAACGTTGGAGCCAAATTTGGCCTCCAATGTTGGCTTAAACGTTCAGGCTCAAAGAGGTGCAAAGTTAGACCTCCAAATTTGCCTCAAACATTAGCCAAGGAAGGTGCATAGTTGGAGCCAAAGTTGGACTCCAACTATACCTCAAACTACACAACTCAAGAGACCATAGTTGGAGCCATAGTTGGACTCTAAGTATGCCTCAAACTATAAGTAAGAAGGCAATGTTTGAGCCCAAAGTTGGACCTCAAACGCTACCTCAAACGTTGGCCATGAGGAAGGTGCATAGTTGGAGCCAAAGTTGGACTTTAACTATGCCTCAAACTATTCAATTCAAGATACCATAGTTGGAGCCAAAGTTGGACTCCAACTATGCCTCAAACTATTCTCCCATGGTACAACGTTGGAGCCAAAGTTGGTGCTCCAACGTTGCTGGCAACGTTGAGGTAGAGAGGTACCAATGTTGGAGGGAACGTTAGTGGTCCAACGTTACCTCCAACGTGCTCAATGATTTTCAATTTCTGAAGTTTGGAAAAATTAGCTACGACACGTACGCGTGGGCGACGCTGACGTACAGAAAAATCACCGATCAAGAGTTTATAGAGAAAATAATGTTGTGAGTATAGCTCTTAACCAATGTTGATTCCGCGTATCAATTTAGAAGGGGTTGTCACAAAATTTAGAAATAAAATACTGGGAGTATGAATCCCAGGTCGTCTCCCAACGAGTTATGGAAAGAGTGATATTTTATTAATCAGAGATTTTCCAAGAGATTTTTGAGTTTGAGAAACAGAGAAATAAATGATTGAGAGTTTATGTAATTTAAATAGAAGCCTTGACCAGGAGAAGATTAAATAGAAATTCTATCCCTGTTGAACTCTCTCAAGTGTAATAATAAAAGGGTTGTTATCCTACTTAGTTATCCCTTATATAATAAGGGAAGGTCAAGTACTCTCAAACTAATCCTATCGCTTGCGTCCTAATCCTTTCCTAAGAAAGTATTAGAGTTGAAGACATGAGAATTAGCCAACAACTTCCAATTGATATTAACACTTGAGTCTTCAAACTCAAGGTTTTCCTTTTAATCAACTCCCAATCAAGTTAGGGAACTACTCCATTATCATGAATATAACTTTCACAGAATTAAGAGAGGAATAAAAGAAAGACATGATAACTAATAACTAAAATTCAATTAAAAGTAAAAATGGTTCTTTGCATTAATAAATCCCAAAATCATGAATATACTTATCTAAACAGAGTCAATGGGCAATAAAAGAATAAAGAGTAGAGAGACAAACTAGAATGAGGAAGCTCCAATGGAGGTAATAAATCTTCTCAATATCCAAAGCAAAGCACTAAAACTCTACAACTATGAATGTGAAGAAAACCTTGAGGAAGAAGTAGAATTCTCTCTAGATTCCCAAAACTAAACTAAAATTATGCTAATGAGAATATGTGTTGAGTCTCTGCATGTTCCCTAGCTCTAGTCTGTGTTTCTGGGCCAAAAACTGGGTCAAAACATGGCCCAAAATCGCCCCCAGCATTTTCTGTTAATTCTGCAGATCGCGCATGTCACGAGTACGCGTCGGTCACACATTCGCGTCGCTGGTCATTTTGGCATGTCACGCGTTCGCGTCAAGCACGCGCTCGCATCATATTGTAGAACTCCAATCCATGCGTATGTGTCAGGCACGCGCACGCATCACTGAACATTTCTCCATGTCACGCGCACGCGTGAGCCATGCGTGCGCGTCGCTGCTCGTTGGTTATCTCCTTAGTTTTTTGTGTTCCTTCCATTTTTTGCAAGCTTCCTCTCCATCCTCTAAGCCATTCCTACCCTATAAAGCCTGAAACACTTAACACACGGATTACGGCATCGAATGGTATAAAAGAGACTTAAAATACACAAATTAAAGACTTTAGGAAGCAAGTTTTTAATCACAGAACAAAACTAGAAAGGAATTGTAAAACCATGCAAATTATATGAATAAGTTGGCAAGGATTTGATAAAAACCACTCAATTGAGCACAAGATACACCATAAAATAGTGGTTTATCAACCTCCCCACACTTAAACATTAGCATGTCCTCATGCTTAGCTCAAGGAAATAAAATAAATGAGTAGAGAAAAGTAAGACTCATGCAATGCAATGCAACCTATGTATAAATTCAATTTATATGATTCTGTCTACTTGGTTAAAAGTAAATAAGTTCTTTAAGACAAACATAAATTCAAATTTCACTAATTCTAATCCTATAATAAAAGACAAGTAAACTTGTAAGATGATAGCTCATAAAAGCAGGGAACATAGAATCAAGCATTGAACCCTTACTGATGGTGTATGTGCACTCTAGTCACTAAAGTGTACAGGGTAATCACTCTAGTCTTTCTTAGTCATGCTTTCTAAACTTTGTTCTTCACCTAACCAATCAACAATATTTAATGTACCAATGCAAACATCATGAGGTCTTTTCAAGGTTGTAATGGGGCTAAGGTAAGGGTGAGTATATATATATATATGGCTAAGTGAGCTATAAATTGAATCTTTGATTAAATAAGCTCTCATCTATATACACACTCTATATACTTTTAAAATCATACCCAGTTACCCAAGATTTTCCACTTTTGCATTACATACTTGATGCATTTGCATATTTACTATATTAGCTAGTTAGTTTAGTTGGTTTTAGCTTAGTTTCACTCATTTTCTCTAAATAAACAAGTCCTTTTATGAGTTTTATCTTCATGCATGAGAATACCAAGGAACATGTGATTCTAGCCAAATTCATGCAAATGATTTAAAGAATATATACATGAATGAGTATGAATGAATCTCATGGAATTTGTGCATGAATTGGTAAGACTTTGAAGCTATTTCTTTGGTTTATGATAGGTGATGAAGCAAGAAGACAATGATGCAAGGAAATCTTGGAGCAAGAAGGAGATGCATGTTGCCAACTTGATCCTCAAGTTGGCAACGCCCATTTGATGCAACCAGGATGAGAGAGCACGTTGGCAACTTGGTTTCCAAGTTGCCAACGCCCAAATTGGTGCTGCCAGGAGGTGTAGCACGTTGGCAACTTGGAAACCAAGTTGGCAACGTGCTAGTGCATGATCAGCAGAAATTGCAGCCTGACCTTCCCCTCTTCAAGGATGAATATCTCGAACCACAAGGATCCAATTGACATGATTCCAATTGCGTTGAGAAGCTGACATCAAGAGCTTTCCAACGATATACAATAGTCCATAATGTGGCAAGGAATGGAAGCTCAAATCAGAGGGAAACTTAAGCCCCAAATGCAAGGGAATGAAGCATTGCAAGTTGCCAACTTGAACACCAAGTTGGCAACGCCAGGAGCCACCAGGGGAGGATGTCACCAAGTTGCCAACGCCAACACCAAGTTGGCAACGCCAGAATGTGCACCAACCACGTTGCCAACGCCCAATGGCCGCACCAACCAAGTTGCTAACGCCAGGGAGAGGCACCACTCAAGTTGCTAACGCCAATCAAGGCACCAACCACGTTGCCAACGCTAGATGGGCGTTGCCAACGCCAACTTGTCAAGCAAACTTGGAGCCTTGAGAAAGGCTCGAGCACGTTGCCAACGTGCTAAAGAGAAGGAGTGTTTGGCAACAACGCCAGGAAATTGTGGTGCACGTTGCTAACTTGGAATGAATGGGCGTTATTCACAACAACTCCAACAAGGCAGCCTGAACATGTCCACTTCAATGGAAGATATCTTGAGCTACAGAGATCCGAATTGAGTGCTTCTAGTTGCGTTGGAAAGCTAACATTCAGAGCTTTCCAACCATATATAATAGTCCATGGTGGAGCACAAGATTGGAGCCAAACCAGAGTCATCTTTAGGCCCTAAAAACAAGAACATGAAGTGAAATTTAAGGGAGCTAGAGAGGAGCCTTGGAGTGTGGCTCGAGCACGTTGCCAACGTGCTGGATAGGGGGAGTGTTTTGCAACAACGCCAGTCCCAAGCCCCTGCCTTGGGAGGCTAGGCACGAGCACGTTGCCAACTTGGGGGTTAAGGTGCGTTTTTGGCAACAACTTGGCAACAACTTGGCAGCTTGACCTTACCTTCTTTGAGGAAGCATAACTTGAGCTAGGAAAGTCCAAATGAGGTGATTCCAGTGGCATTGAAAAATAGACATCAAGAGCTTTCCAATGATGTATAATAGTTCATAGTGAGGCAGAAGGTTGACACTCAAATTCTGGGCTACATTTAGCATGAAAGTAGAGCCAAGAAGAGGAAGAGCAAGTTGTTTGCAACAACTTGGGCTAGCAACGCCCAAGTCTCAAACTCACTTCCAGGAAATTGGCATGCACGTTGCCAACGTGCACTAAGGCCTGAGTTATTGCCAACAACGCCCCTCAATGGGCCAGAATTGGTGCCAACTTGCTTTGCTTCCCTTATTCATCACAAAGGCTAACAACTTCTCCAATTGAGCCAAGAATTCAACAAAGAGGAAGCCCATATTGCTAACCCAAGTGAAGATCTTTGGAAGAGCTTTAGGACTAGTATAAATAGAGATTGAGATTGTACTTGTGGGGGGATTTTACACTTTTGAGTACTTTTTAACACTTAGAATTTTTAGACACTTTTAGCACTTTTATTTTGGCTTTTGTTAGAACTTCCGGGCACTCTCCCGAGAAGCTCATTTTGGCTTTTCTATTGGAACTTTTCTCCTTCATTTACAAGTTTTAAGCACTTCATTCTTCTTCTTCTTCTTCCTTTACACTTAGTTTAATTTTTGTTCATGGCAATTGTTGTTGAAATTGGAGCAATGACTCACTAAACCCCATTTTCATTAGGGGGAGGAGCTCTGTTGGTTGGAATGAATTGGTGAACCCATCTTCTCCTCCTCAATTCTAGTGGTTGATCTAAAGAGGAAACTCTTGATCTTCAAAGATTCAACCACCATCGAGAGAGGGGTTAATCTATATGAATTATGTGGTGAGTTTGAGGAATGAGCCACATAATTCAGTTTAGAGTTCATCCTTTCATGATTTCTTTAATCAATATACCTTGGTTAGTATGTGAGATGTAACTCTCCTTGGTTGAGATTATAGGAATTGTGTGGCTGGATAGATTTGAGCTTCATCTCTTCTCATGAACAATTAGATCACGAGAGTGGCAGTTGATTATGTTGAGAGTGATTGAATCACCAAGAGATTGGGATTCAATCACCCACTTGCCATAGATCTACACCCATGATTGAGAAGGATTTGACTAACATCAATTCATGAAAACTAACATCTCTAATCCCTAATGATCCTCTCTATCATTAATTTTCACTTCTTTTGTTCTTAGTGTTTGAAAACCCATCACCCAATTCCCTTATACATTCTTGCAATTTATTATTCTTGTCATTTACATTCTGTTCATTTACCTCTTGCTATTTACTCTTATGTTTTTTTTTAAATTTCTGCACTCTTTAATTTCTTGCAATTTACTTTTGATGTCATTTAAGTTTCTTGCACTTTAAGTTTCCGTTATTTACTTGCACTTTATTTCTTTATTCTAGTTCTTTACATTCTTGCCATTTAAATTCTTGCAATTATGTTCAAAAATCAAAATGCTCATGAAATCAAAATCTTATTCGCTTAACTAAATCTACCATTTAACTAAAGTTGCTTAATCTACCAATCTCCGTGGGATCGACCTCACTCTTTGTGAGTTTTATTACTTGATACGACCCGGTATACTTGCCGGTTGTACATGAAATCTAATTTTTACGTATCAAGTTTTTGGCGCCGTTGCCGGGGATTGGAAAAGATTGACAATGATTAAGTGAATGGTAGTTTAGATTAAGCATTTTTTTTTAGTAATTTTGTTAAGCCCACTAACTGTTTGATACTTTGTTTCACTAACTCCAATTCCACTCTAGTTTTAGAGTGTCTAACTTGTGATTTTGGTTGTGTTTGTGTATGTCAGGAGCTAGTAGACGTAATATTGAGGACGAGAGAACCCTCCGAAGGATAAGGAGAGCAGAAAGAGGAAAGTTCATAGTTGGTGAAGAAGGGTCAGAGGAATCAGAGGAAGAAGATCAAACCATGGAGGATGAGATACAAAATCCTCCTGGAGGGGTCAACAATAATGGTGGACAAGCTAGAAGGGTGCTATCTTCCTATACCATCCCTGACCCAAGACATTGTGGGAGCAGTATTGCTACACCAAATGTTCAGGCCAATAACTTTGAGTTAAAACCTCAGCTCATCACTTTGGTACAGAACAATTGCTCTTATGGAGGGGGACCTCTTGAAGACCCAAATCAACATCTATCTGTTTTTCTGAGGATATGCAATACAGTGAAGACAAATGGAGTGCATCCAGATGTCTACAAGTTGTTGCTATTCCCGTTCTCTTTGAGGGACAAGGCCACTCAATGGCTAGAATCATTCCCCAAGGAAAGCCTCAATGATTGGAATGAGGTGATGAGCAAATTTCTAGCAAAATTCTACCCACCTCAAAAGATCATCAAGTTGAAGACAGAGGTTCAAACTTTCAGGCAAATGGAAGGGGAGTCGCTATATGAAGCCTGGGAAAGGTACAAGGCACTGATGAGAAGATGTCCCCCTGACATGTTTAGTGATTGGGTTAAGCTCCAAAACTTCTATGAAGGCTTAAACTTCGAAGCAAGGAAGGGGCTAGACTACTCATCAGGAGGATCACTCAACATGATGAAAACTGCTGAGGAGGCTCAAGACCTCATTGAGATTGTGGCAAACAATCAGTATTATTACTCATCAGAGAGGCAACATAACCCGGCCCCAAAGAAAGGTGTAATGGAGCTTGAAGGTGTTGACGCTATCTTGGCACAAAATAAGTTAATGCACCAACAAATCCAACAACAAATGGAAATGATAACAAAGAGAATGGATGGTTTCCAGCTAGCATTAGTGAACACAACAAATCAACCATCACTTGAATGGAGCCAAGGTGAAGGAATCACTGTTGAACACCCACAAGAACAAGTTCAATACATGCAAAATACTTCAAATTCTCAGGATGAATTTCATGGTGATACATACAACTCCTCTTGGAAAAATCATCCCAATCTAAGGTGGGGTGAAAACCATTGGCAAAAGAACAACAGCCACAACCACACCCGTAACACAAATAACCAAAATCACCATGCCACCAACACTAACCAATATAGAAAAACATAAAACACATATCAATCACCTCATAATAACTCACAAACTCACCAAAGCAACTTTTCTGCACCAACATCCACTTCACAAAATTACCACACTAATCCACCCAACAACTTCCAACAACAATCAACCCCCATCACACCTCCAATTGACCATCATGAGGCCAGAATCTCAAGTCTGGAAGCAACCTTGCAAGCACTTGCTCAAACCACTCAAGCCTTAGCTAAGGGACACAAGGAACATGAGGTCATCATGAAGAATATTGAGAGACAAGTGGGACAATTGGCCAAACAAGCCGAGCGACCAACCAATGTTCTTCCAAGTGATACGATACCCAACCCAAGAGACACAGAAAAAGCCATAAAATGGGAGGAGTGTAAAGCAATCACCCTGAGAAGTGGGAAGAAAGTGGAGACAGAAGCCATTACTCAGGAAGAGCACATCAAAGAGGGCTTAAAAGAAGAGGTGAAGGAACAAAAGCAGGAGCAAGAAACCTATACACAAAGTGATAAATTAGCTAAGAAGGAGGCAGTGAAAGCATACCAACCAATGCTCCCATACCCTCAAAGGTTTAAAGAAGAGAACAAAGAGAAGCAATATTCCAAATTCTTGGAAATATTCAAGACACTACACATCAACATCCCCTTCATTGAAGCACTTGAACAGATGCCCCTATATGCTAAGTTCATGAAGGAATTGTTGACAAAGAAAAGATCCTTGAAAGAGGGACAAACGGTTGTGATGACCAGGGAGTGTAGTGCCATCATCCAGAAAAAGTTGCCAAAGAAGATGAAAGACCCAGGGAGCTTTCACATCCCCTGCACAATAGGTAACATGATGATTGAGAGAGCATTTTGTGATCTTGGTGCAAGCATAAATTTGATGCCTCTATCTTTGATGAGGAAGCTTCAGATTCATGAATTGAAACCTACAAAGATAGCCCTTCAAATGGCGGACAAATCTATTCAACAAGCACTTGGGGTTGTAGAGAATGTATTAGTAAAGGTGGACAAATTTTTCCTCCCAGTTGACTTTGTCATCCTAGACATAGAGGAAGATGACAACACTCCCATTATTCTAGGGAGGCCCTTTTTAGCTACTGCCAGGGCATTGATAGATGTCGAAAAAGGAGAATTAATGCTAAGGGTGCATGATGAGCATATAGTGTTCCATGTCTTCAAGAATTTGCAAGACTCCACCCAAGAGGAAGAGTGTATGAAGATTGATTCCATAGATCCAAACTTGAAAGAGGCACCTGATGAGGCACTTCCAAGCTCATGCAGGAAAGAAAATGAAGAGGTGGAGGTGCTGCAACAAGCTCAAAGAATAGAGGAGAAGCTGCAATCAAAGTCAGCATTTAAGATTCATAGCAAGGACTGTCCAAAAATTGAGATTCCAAAACCTGAACTATCTCCTGGAAAAGAAGAGAGTCCCAAGAAGAAAATGCCAAGAGGATGGAGAAACAAGAAAATCTCCACTGAAGACTTCTCACCAGGGGATAAAGTGATGCTAACTTACCAACCAAAAGAGACATCTCCACACTTTTCTGGATACTACACAGTGAACAAAATCCTCTCACTTGAACATGTGGAAATCATCAAGAATGATACTGGAAGGAAGCTCACGGTGAGAGGGGAAGGATTAAGGCACTATGATCATCATCCGCCCTAAAGAGGGACAAATGTCAAGCTAGTGACAATAAAAGAGCGCTTGTTGGGAGGCAACCCAACCAGAGGTAACCATCTTTTCATATCTAATTCAATAAAACTGTTAATTAGTTTCATCTAGATTGCAAGAAGCTAAGTTTGGTGTTGCACACCAAAACAATCTAAGGGAGAATGAAGGATTCTAAGTTTGGTGTTCCACCAAAATCCCATCATAAAACACATTCTCACTTTCTGCCATAAGGCTAGCTTCATGCATTTAGACGGACTAGTTAATTATCTTGCTGTTTTCTAGTTTTTAGTCTATTACCTTAGAAAAAGAAGAAAGAGTTTCACACATGGTTAATTTGATGCATTGGCAAGGTACTAAGTTTGGTGTTCCCACACCAAAGTAAGTTCAAAAAGCCCACAAATAAATCATGCAGACTAACCACTGTTTCTAAGTGCTTGGGGAACAAGCAACTTTTAATATCATTGTAGAATGTCATACAAGCCTTTGGAGGGATTAAGCATCATCAATCAAAGAAGCAAAAGATGAACATAAAGGCTAGCAATGATGATGATGAGAAGAAAAGCAAGTGAACTCCAACAGGTTGTATTGTTAAGTGATATTTTACATCAAATGTTGATGTGATTGAAAGTTGGATTGTATCCTTATTTGCCCTGTTTGTCTGCATCATATAATTTTTCTCTTTATATTCCCGCCTGCCTTCATAGCATAGTCTTTCTTTATAATAAGCAAGATGCTTGATTATTCACAACATTCTTATCTTCAAAACTTGTTTGCACTCAATTTTCAAGAATGCATCACATGAAAGTTCTTTGAAAAGAAGGATTGAGGAATAAAATCAGTTTTTGAGGCAAGCAAAAGATTAGGAGAAGTGGTGGTTCTAGTAGTATGATCATGTATTGAGGTTGCATGCTTGTGAAAACTTGCATGGGAGCTCATAGGCAGGACATGAAGTTCAAAGAAGTATTGTAGAGATTCTCAAAAATCTATTGATCCAAGAAGCAGCAAACAGAGCAAAAGGAAGAAAAGAAAGTGCAAAAAACAAAAAGAACATGGCCCAAGGCTCTGAGCATCAATTACTAGGCAGAAAAAGAAAGAAAGAAACAAAAACTCAAAAGAGTTGCTATCCTAGTAAATGCTTGTGGTTGAAGTGTGTCAAGGAAAGAGGCTTGAGCAAGTAAATCCTTGGGGGTGCTTTAACACCTAATACCTTAAAACCAACTGGTTTAGGAGTATTGATTGAAAGCTTATCTAAAGAGCCGCCTTGAGACATGACACTTAGAGTCGAGGTCAAAGCACAAAAATTATAAGCTGCTTCAAGGTGATTACATATAAAGAGATCTCCATGATATCATTTGAATGAAAGTCCTAAGATCTAAGACTTCCAAAATGTAAGGACTGATAAGCACTGGGACCCTTGCATGAACACATAATTCAGAGTTCACCCCACTATCACCTAATCACTTCACTCACCAAGGTATTACAAGCTATTCCTCAACTCATTCCAATTAAAAGAAATCTTTGTGCATAGTTCTTTTGTTGCTTGAGGACAAGCAAGGTTTAAGTTTGGTGTTGTGATGCATTTGCATATTTACTATATTAGCTAGTTAGTTTAGTTGGTTTTAGCTTAGTTTCACTCATTTTCTCTAAATAAACAAGTCCTTTTATGAGTTTTATCTTCATGCATGAGAATACCAAGGAACATGTGATTCTAGCCAAATTCATGCAAATGATTTAAAGAATATATACATGAATGAGTATGAATGAATCTCATGGAATTTGTGCATGAATTGGTAAGACTTTGAAGCTATTTCTTTGGTTTATGATAGGTGATGAAGCAAGAAGACAATGATGCAAGGAAATCTTGGAGCAAGAAGGAGATGCATGTTGCCAACTTGATCCTCAAGTTGGCAACGCCCATTTGATGCAACCAGGATGAGAGAGCACATTGGCAACTTGGTTTCCAAGTTGCCAACGCCCAAATTGGTGCTGCCAGGAGGTGTAGCACGTTGGCAACTTGGAAACCAAGTTGGCAACGTGCTAGTGCATGATCAGCAGAAATTGCAGCCTGACCTTCCCCTCTTCAAGGATGAATATCTCGAACCACAAGGATCCAATTGACATGATTCCAATTGCGTTGAGAAGCTGACATCAAGAGCTTTCCAACGATATACAATAGTCCATAATGTGGCAAGGAATGGAAGCTCAAATCAGAGGGAAACTTAAGCCCCAAATGCAAGGGAATGAAGCATTGCAAGTTGCCAACTTGAACACCAAGTTGGCAACGCCAGGAGCCACCAGGGGAGGATGTCACCAAGTTGCCAACGCCAACACCAAGTTGGCAACGCCAGAATGTGCACCAACCACGTTGCCAACGCCCAATGGCCGCACCAACCAAGTTGCTAACGCCAGGGAGAGGCACCACTCAAGTTGCTAACGCCAATCAAGGCACCAACCACGTTGCCAACGCTAGATGGGCGTTGCCAACGCCAACTTGTCAAGCAAACTTGGAGCCTTGAGAAAGGCTCGAGCACGTTGCCAACGTGCTAAAGAGAAGGAGTGTTTGGCAACAACGCCAGGAAATTGTGGTGCACGTTGCTAACTTGGAATGAATGGGCGTTATTCACAACAACTCCAACAAGGCAGCCTGAACATGTCCACTTCAATGGAAGATATCTTGAGCTACAGAGATCCAAATTGATTGCTTCCAGTTGCGTTGGAAAGCTAACATTCAGAGCTTTCCAACCATATATAATAGTTCATGGTGGAGCACAAGATTGGAGCCAAACCAGAGTCATCTTTAGGCCCTAAAAACAAGAACATGAAGTGAAATTTAAGGGAGCTAGAGAGGAGCCTTGGAGTGTGGCTCGAGCACGTTGCCAACGTGCTGGATAGGGGGCGTGTTTTGCAACAACGCCAGTCCCAAGCCCCTGCCTTGGGAGGCTAGGCACGAGCACGTTGCCAACTTGGGGGTTAAGGTGCGTTTTTGGCAACAACTTGGCAACAACTTGGCAGCTTGACCTTACCTTCTTTGAGGAAGCATAACTTGAGCTAGGAAAGTCCAAATGAGGTGATTCCAGTGGCATTGAAAAATAGACATCAAGAGCTTTCCAATGATGTATAATAGTTCATAGTGAGGCAGAAGGTTGACACTCAAATTCTGGGCTACATTTAGCATGAAAGTAGAGCCAAGAAGAGGAAGAGCAAGTTGTTTGCAACAACTTGGGCTAGCAACGCCCAAGTCTCAAACTCACTTCCAGGAAATTGGCATGCACGTTGCCAACGTGCACTAAGGCCTGAGTTATTGCCAACAACGCCCCTCAATGGGCCAGAATTGGTGCCAACTTGCTTTGCTTCCCTTATTCATCACAAAGGCTAACAACTTCTCCAATTGAGCCAAGAATTCAACAAAGAGGAAGCCCATATTGCTAACCCAAGTGAAGATCTTTGGAAGAGCTTTAGGACTAGTATAAATAGAGATTGAGATTGTACTTGTGGGGGGATTTTTACACTTTTGAGTACTTTTTAACACTTAGAATTTTTAGACACTTTTAGCACTTTTATTTTGGCTTTTGTTAGAACTTCCGGGCACTCTCCCGAGAAGCTCATTTTGGCTTTTCTATTGGAACTTTTCTCCTTCATTTACAAGTTTTAAGCACTTCATTCTTCTTCTTCTTCTTCCTTTACACTTAGTTTAATTTTTGTTCATGGCAATTGTTGTTGAAATTGGAGCAATGACTCACTAAACCCCACTTTCATTAGGGGGAGGAGCTCTGTTGGTTGGAATGAATTGGTGAACCCATCTTCTCCTCCTCAATTCTAGTGGTTGATCTAAAGAGGAAACTCTTGATCTTCAAAGATTCAACCACCATCGAGAGAGGGGTTAATCTATATGAATTATGTGGTGAGTTTGAGGAATGACCCACATAATTCAGTTTAGAGTTCATCCTTTCATGATTTCTTTAATCAATATACCTTGGTTAGTATGTGAGATGTAACTCTCCTTGGTTGAGATTATAGGAATTGTGTGGCTGGATAGATTTGAGCTTCATCTCTTCTCATGAACAATTAGATCACGAGAGTGGCAGTTGATTATGTTGAGAGAGATTGAATCACCAAGAGATTGGGATTCAATCACCCACTTGCCATAGATCTACACCCATGATTGAGAAGGATTTGACTAACATCAATTCATGAAAACTAACATCTCTAATCCCTAATGATCCTCTCTATCATTAATTTTCACTTCTTTTGTTCTTAGTGTTTGAAAACCCATCACCCAATTCCCTTCTACATTCTTGCAATTTATTATTCTTGTCATTTACATTCTGTTCATTTACCTCTTGCTATTTACTCTTATGTTTTTTTTAAATTTCTGCACTCTTTAATTTCTTGCAATTTACTTTTGATGTCATTTAAGTTTCTTGCACTTTAAGTTTCCGTCATTTACTTGCACTTTATTTCTTTATTCTAGTTCTTTACATTCTTGCCATTTAAATTCTTGCAATTATGTTCAAAAATCAAAATGCTCATGAAATCAAAATCTTATTCGCTTAACTAAATCTACCATTTAACTAAAGTTGCTTAATCTACCAATCTCCGTGGGATCGACCTCACTCTTTGTGAGTTTTATTACTTGATACGACCCGGTATACTTGCCGGTTGTACGTGAAATCTAATTTTTACGTATCAATACTCATGCATCAACCCTTCCCTTAGTTTGTATCACATATGCATTGATCTTCTCATTAACTTAACTTAGCATTTTGTCCCCTTATTTTTTTACTTATTTATTTAATATTTTTGGATCTTTATTTTTTTATTTTATTTTTTATTTTTTTTAAAGTAAAATAAACATAACTTATCAATGCACATAGATTTTTAATTTTTTTGGTCTCACATGAGTAGGTACCCAAATTCCCAATATTTTATCAAAGTAAAAACATAACACATTCCTTTACAAACCCATGTTCCCACTTTTTCCCACACTTAGTTGATACACAATCTCTATCTTAAGCTAACCAAGGATTCAATTAGGGTATTTAATTGTTTTTCCGCTTAAGGCTAGTGATGTGGTAAAATACAGAATAAATGGGGATTAATAGGCTCAAAGTGGCTAACAAAGGTAAATGTAAGGGTAGGCTATTTGGGATAAGTGAGCTAATAATCAAATAATGGCCTCAATCATATGCATGCATATAAGTACACTAAACATTGGACATCTAGGATGGAACAAAATATAGATTACAATCATAGAGAAGTAAATACACAAGAATAAATTTTTATGGTTAAATAATGTAACCATGTAATTAAGCTCAAATCTCACAGGTTGTGTGTTCTTAGCTTAAAACCATGTTCCAATTTACAGTCTTCAAACAAGCTTCTAACACAAAAATTTTTAATTTAAATTAGTAAAATTTTTCAAAAATAGAGTCTTTAAAAGAAACTTATTATTTTTCAACCAATTAGAACATGCATGCAAATAACTATTACTATGTAATCTATCCTATCCTAAAAAAAGAGAAATAACCTATTGGTGTTAAGAGAGAAAAGTTACCTCCGAAAGTCAGGTACTGACCGACCTCCTCACACTTAAAGCTTTGCACCATCCTCGGTGCCATTGGTGCGCGAAATTGTGATTCACTACACAACTTTGCACAACTAACCAGCAAGTGCACTGGGTCGTCCAAGTAATACCTTACGCGAGTAAGGGTCGATCCCACGGAGATTGTTGCTATGAAGCAAGCTATGGTCACCTTGTAAATCTCAGTCAGGCAGACTCAAATGGGTATAGTGATAAACGAATAAAGCATGAAGATAAAGATAGAGATACTTATGTATATCATTGGTGAGAGCTTCAGACAAGCGTATGAAGATGCTTTCCCTTCCGTCTCTCTGCTTTCCTACTGTCTTCATCCAATCCTTCTTACTCCTTTCCATGGCAAGCTTATGCAAGGGTTTCACCGTTGTCAATGGCTACCTCCCATCCTCTCAGTGAAAACGTCGCCTATGCTCTGTCACAGCATAGGTAATCATCTGTCGGTTCTCGGTCAGGCCGGAATAAAATCCATCGATTCTTTTGCGTCTGTCACTAACGCCCCGCCTGCTAGGAGTTTGAAGCACGTCACAGTCATTCAATCATTGAATCCTACTCAGAATACCACAGACAAGGTTAGACCTTCCGGATTCTCTTGAATGCCGCCATCAGTTCTCGCCTATACCACGAAGACTCTGATCTCACGAAATGGCTGGCTCGGTTGTCAGGCGAGCACTCGGTTGTCAGGCGATCAACCATGCATCGTGTATCAGGAATCCAAGAGATAAACACTAGAGCCTTGATTGCTTGTAGAACAAGAGTGGTTGTCAGTCACTTTGATCATAGGTGAGAATGATGATGAGTGTCACGGATCATCACATTCATCAAGTTGAAGAACAAGTGATATCTTGGACAAAGAACAAGCGGAATTGAATAGAAGAACAATAGTAATTGCATTAATACTCGAGGTACAGCAGAGCTCCACACCTTAATCTATGGTGTGTAGAAACTCCACCGTTGAAAATACATAAGAACAAAAGTGATCATTGGTTTCGGCCCCAGAGAGGGAACCAGAAGAACCAAGATGAAAATACAATAGTAAAAGGTCCTATATATAGAGAACTAGTAGCCTAGGGTGTACAGAGATGAGTAAATGACATAAAAATCCACTTCCGGGCCCACTTGGTATGTGCTTGGGCTGAGCAATGAAGCATTTTCATGTAGAGACTCTTCTTGGAGTTAAACGCCAGCTTTTATGCCAGTTTGGGCGTTTAACTCCCATTTAGGTGCCAGTTCCGGCGTTTAACGCTGGAAATTCTGTAGGTGACTTTGAACGCCGGTTTGGGCCATCAAATCTTGGGCAAAGTATGAACTATCATATATTGCTGGAAAGCCCAGGATGTCTACTTTCCAACGCCGTTGAGAGCGCGCCAATTGGGTTTTTGTAGCTCCAGAAAATCCACTTCGAGTGCAGGGAGGTCAGAATCCAACAGCATCTGCAGTCCTTTTGAGTCTCTGGATCAGATTTTTGCTCAGATCCCTCAATTTCAGCCAGAAAATACCTGAAATCACAGAAAAACACACAAACTCATAGTAAAGTCCAGAAAAGTGAATTTTAATTAAAAACTAATAAAAATATACTAAAAACTCAACTCAAACTACTAAAAACATGCTAAAAACAATGCCAAAAAGCGTACAAATTATCCGCTCATCACAACACCAAACTTAAATTGTTGCTTGTCCCCAAGCAACTGAAAATCAAATAAGATAAAAAGAAGAGAATATACTATAGACTCCAAATTATCAATGAAACTTAGCTCCAAATTAGATGAGCGGGACTAGTAGCTTTTTGCCTCCAAACAGTTTTGGCATCTCCTAGTTAGGTATGATGATTCTTGAACACAGCTACTTATTGAGTCTTGGCTGTGGCCCAAAGCACTCTGTCTTCCAGTATTACCACCGGATACATTCATGCCACAGACACATAATTGGGTGAACCTTTCCAGATTGTGACTCAGCTTTGCTAAAGTCCCCAATTAGAGGTGTCCAGGGTTCTTAAGCACACTCTTTTTGCCTTGGATCACAACTTTATTTCTTTCTTTTTTTCTTTTTCTACTTTTTTTTTTCAATTTTTTTTTCGTTTTCTCTCTTTTTTTTTGTATTCACTGCTTTTTCTTGCTTCAAGAATCATTTTTATGATTTTTCAGATCCTCAGTAACATGTCTCCTTTTTCATCATTCTTTCAAGAGCCAACAATTTTAACATTCATGAACAACAAATTCAAAAGACATATGCACTGTTCAAGCATACATTCAGAAAACAAAAAGTATTGTCACCACATCAAACTAATTAAGCTAGTTTTAAAAATGAATTTGAAATCCTATACTTCTTGTTCTTTTGTGATTAAAACAGTTTTCATTTAAGAAAGGTGATGGATTCATAGGACATTCATAACTTTAAGGCATAGACACTAAGACACTAATGATCACAAGACACAAACATGGATAAACATAAGCACTAAAAATTCGAAAAACAAGAAAATAAAGAACAAGGAGATTAAAGAACGGGTCCACCTTAGTGATGGCGGCTTGTTCTTCCTCTTGAAGGTCTTATGGAGTGCTTGAGCTCCTCAATGTCTCTTCCTTGCCTTTGTTGCTCCTCTCTCATGATTCTTTGGTCTTCTCTAATTTCATGGAGGAGAATGGAGTGTTCTTGGTGCTCCACCCTTAGTTGTCCCATGTTGGAACTCAATTCTCCTAGGGAGGTGTTTAGTTGCTCCCAATAGTCTTGTGGAGGAAAGTGCATCCCTTGAGGTATCTCAGGGATCTCATGATGAGAGGGATCTCTTGTTTGCTCCATCCTTTTCTTGGTGATGGGCTTGTCCTCATCAATAAGGACGTCTCCCTCTATGTCAACTCCAACTGAATAACAGAGGTGACAAATGAGATGAGGAAAGGCTAACCTTGCTAAGGTAGAGGACTTATCCGCCACCTTATAGAGTTCTTGGGCTATAACCTCATGAACTTCCACTTCTTCTCCAATCATGATGCTATGAATCATGATGGCCCGGTCTAGAGTAACTTCGGACCGGTTGCTAGTGGGAATGATTGAGCGTTGGATAAACTCCAACCATCCTCTAGCCACGGGTTTGAGGTCATGCCTTCTCAATTGAACCGGCTTCCCTCTTGAATCTCTCTTCCATTGTGCGCCCTCTTCACATATGACTGTGAGGACTTGGTCCAACCTTTGATCAAAGTTGACCCTTCTAGTGTAAGGATGTTCATCTCCTTGCATCATGGGCAAGTTGAATGCTAACCTAAAATCCAAGTATTTCCCCCGAACCATTGTAAGATAATTCTTTGGATCCGGGTTCACACTTTGGTCATGGTTCTTGGTGATCCATGCATTGGCATAGAACTCTTGAACCATCAAGATTCTGACTTGTTGAATGAGGTTGGTAAGCACTTCCCAACCTCTTCTTCGGATCTCATGGCGGATCTCCGGATATTCACCCTTTTTGAGTGAAAAAGGGACCTCGGGGATCACCTTCTTCAAGGCCACAACATCATAGAAGTGGTCTTGATGCACCCTTGAGATGAATCTATCCATCTCCCATGACTCGGAGGTGGAAGCTTTTGCCTTCCCTTTCCTCTTTCTAGAGGTTTCTCCGGCCTTGGATGCCATAAATGGTTATGGAAAAACGAAAAAGCAACGCTTTTACCACACCAAACTTAAAACGTTTGCTCGTCCTCGAGCAAAAGAAGAAAGAAGAGAGTAGAAGAAGAATAAATGAGGAAGAAGGGAGTGGCTTATGTATTCGGCCAAAGAGGGGGAGAAGTGGTGTTTAGGTTGTGGGAAAATGAAGGGGTGAAGAAGGGTTTATATAGGAGAGGAGGAAGATGGGGTTCGGCCATTATGGGTGGGTTTGGGAGGGAAAGTGGTTTGAATTTGAAGGGTGAGGTTGGTGGGGTTTTATGAAGGATGGATGTGAGTGGTAAAGAGAAGGAAGGGATTTGATAGGTGAGGGGTTTTTGGGGAAGAGGTATTGAGGTGATTGGTGAATGGGTGAAGAAGAGAGAGAGTGGTGGGGTTGGTGGGGGTCCTGTGGGGTCCACAGATCCTGAGGTGTCAAGGAAAAGTCATCCCTGCACCAAATGGCATTCAAAATCACGTTTTGAGCCATTTCTGGCGTTAAACGCCGGGCTGGTGCCCATTCCTGGCGTTTAACGCCAGGTTCTTGCCCTTTTCTGGCGTTTAACGCCAGTCTGGTGCCCCTTTCTGGCGTTAAACGCCCAGAATGGTGCCAGACTGGGCGTTAAACGCCCAACTGCTAGCCTCACTGGCGTTTAAACGCCAGTGGGTTCTTCCTCCAGGGTGTGCTGTTTTTCTTCCTATTTTTCATTCTATTTTTGCTTTTTCAATTGATTTTGTGACTTCTCATGATCATTAACCTACAAAATAACAAAAAATAACAAAAGAAAATAGATAAAATATAACATTGGGTTGCCTCCCAACAAGCGCTTCTTTAATGTCAGTAGCTTGACAGAGGGCTCTCATGGAGCCTCACATTTTCTCAGAGCAATGTTGGAACCTCCCAACACCAAACTTAGAGTTTGAATGTAGGGGTTCAACACCAAACTTAGAGTTTGGTTGTGGCCTCCCAACACCAAACTTAGAGTTTGACTGTGGGGGCTCTGTTTGACTCTGATTGGAGAGAAGCTCTTCATGCTTCTTCTCCATGGTGATAGAGGGATATCCTTGAGCCTTAAACACATAGGATTTTTCATTCACTTGAATGATCAGTTCACCTCCATCAACATCAATCACAGCCCTTGCTGTGGCTAGGAAGGGTCTGCCAAGGATGATGGATTCATCCATGCACTTCCCAGTCTCTAGGACTATGAAATCAGTAGGGATGTATTGGTCTTCAATCTTAACCAAAACATTCTCTACAAGTCCATGAGCTTGTTTTCTTGAATTGTCTGCCATCTCTAGTGAGATTCTTGCAGCTTGTACCTCAAAGATCCCTAGCTTCTCCATTACAGAGAGAGGCATGAGGTTTACACTTGACCCTAAGTCACACAGAGCCTTCTTGAAGGTCATGGTGCCTATGGTACAAGGTATGGAAAACTTCCCAGGATCTTGTCTCTTTTGAGGTAATTTCTGCCTAGACAAGTCATCCAGTTCTTTGGTGAGCAAAGGAGGTTCATTCTCCCAAGTCTTATTTCCAAATAACTTGTCATTTAGCTTCATGATTGCTCCAAGGTATTTAGCAACTTGCTCTTCAGTGACATACTCATCCTCTTCAGAGGAAGAATACTCATCAGAGCTCATGAATGGCAGAAGTAAGTCCAATGGAATCTCTATGGTCTCATTTTGAGCCTCAGATTCCCATGGTTCCTCATTAGGGAACTCATTGGAGGCTAGTGCACGCCCATTGAGGTCTTCCTCAGTGGCGTTCACTTCCTCTCTTTCCTCTCCAGATTCGTCCATGTTTATGGCTTAGCACTCTCCTTTTGGATTTTCTTCTGTATTGCTTGGAAGAGTACTTGGAGGGAGTTCAGTAATTTTCTTGCTCAGCTGTCCCACTTGTGCCTCCAAATTTCTAATGGAGGACCTTGTTTCAGTCATGAAACTTTGAGTGGTTTTGATTAGATCAGAGACCATGGTTGCTAATTCAGATGGGTTCTGCTTAGAATTCTCCGTCTGTTGCTGAGAAGATGATGGAAAAGGCTTGCCATTGCTAAACCTGTTTCTTCCACCATTGTTGTTGTTGAAACCTTGTTGAGGTCTCTCTTGATTCTTCCATGAGAAATTTGGGTGATTTCTCCATGAAGAATTATAGGTGTTTCCATAGGGTTCTCCTAGGTAATTCACCTCTTCCATTGAAGGGTTCTCAGGATCATAAGCGTCTTCCTCAGATGAAGCATCCTTAGTACTGCTTGGTGCATTTTGCATTCCAGACAGACTTTGAGAAATCAAATTGACTTGTTGAGTCAATATCTTGTTCTAAGCCAATATGGCATTCAGAGCATCAATCTCAAGAACTCCTTTCTTCTGACTTGTCCCATTGTTCACAGGGTTCCTTTCAGAAGTATACATGAATTGGTTATTTGCAACCATTTCAATTAGCTCTTGAGCTTCTGTAGGTGTCTTCTTCAGATGAAGAGATCCTCCAGCAGAGCTATCCAAGGACATCTTGGATAGTTTAGAGACACCATCATAGAAAATACCTATGATGCTCCATTCAGAAAGCATATCAGATGGACACTTTCTGATCAATTGTTTGTATCTTTCCCAAGCTTCCACTCTAAGCTTACTCAATCTTTGAGGTGGAAAGAACTTTGCCAAGAAGGCATTGACTAGCTTTTCCCAAGAGTCCAGGCTTTCTTTAGGTTGAGAGTCCAACCATATTCTAGCTCTGTCTCTTACAGCAAAAGGGAATAGCATCAGTCTGTAGACCTCAGGGTCAACCCCATTAGTCTTGACTGTGTCACAGATTTGCAAGAATTCAGCTAAAAACTGATGAGGATCTTCCAATGGAAGTCCTTGGAACTTGCAATTCTGTTGCATTAGAGAAACTAATTGAGGCTTAAGCTCAAAGTTGTTTGCTCTAATGGCAGGGATAGAGATGCTTCTCCCATAAAAATCGGGAGTAGGTGCAGTAAAGTCACCTAGCACCTTCCTTGCATTGTTGGCATTGTTGTTGTTTTCGGCTGCCATGTCTTCTTCTTCTTTGAAGAATTCGGTTAGGTCCTCTACAGAGAGTTGTGCCTTAGCTTCTCTTAGCTTTCGCTTCAAGGTCCTCTCAGGTTCAGGGTCAGCTTCAACAAGAATGCCTTTGTCTTTGTTCCTGCTCATATGAAAGAGAAGAGAACAAGAAAATATGGAATCCTCTATGTCACAGTATAGAGATTCCTTGAGGTGTCAGAGGAAAAAGAAAAATAGAATGAAGAAGGAAAAGAAGAATTCGAACTTAATTAGATAAGGTTCGAATTGTGCATTAAGAAGGAGTGATACTCCATAAATAGAAGGATGTGAGAAGAGGGGAAGAGAATTTTCGAAAATTAATTAAAAAGATGTCAAAAACATTTTGAAAAATTGATTGATAATTTTCGAAAACTCAAAGTGGAAAAGAAATCAAGTGATTTTTGAAAAAGATTTTGAAATTAGAAGTTAAAAAAATTTGATTGAAAATTTATTTTGAAAAAGATGTGATTGAGAAGATATGATTGAAAAGATATGATTTGAAAACAATTTTAAAAGATATGATTTGAAAACAATTTGAAAAGATATGATTTTAAAAATTAATGACTTGCCTAACAAGAAAAGATATGATTCAAGCATTAAACCTTTCTCAACAGAAAAGGAAACAAACTTGAGATGTTCAATCAAATCATTAATTGTTAGTAAGTATCTTTGAAAAAGGAAAGAAATTGATTTTGAAAACATTTGATTGAAAAGATATGATTTGAAAAAGATTTGATTTTGAAAAAATTTGAAAACTTGAAAAAAAATTTGATTTGAAAACAAAATCTTCCCCCTTGTGCCATCCTGGCGTTAAACGCCAGAATGTGCACCATTCTGGGCGTTTAACGCCCAAAACTCTACCCTTTTGGGCGTTAAACGCCCAACCAGGCACCCTGGCTGGCGTTTAAACGCCAGTCTGTCCTTCTTCACTGGGCATTTTTGAATGCCCAGCTTTTTCTGTGTGATTCCTCTGCAGTATGTTCTGAATCTTCAATTCTCTGTTTTATTGACTTGAAAAGACACAAATTAAAAATATTTTTGGATTTTTAATAATGAGGAATAATCAAAATGCAACTAAAATCAAATAAACAATGCATGCAAGACACCAAACTTAGCAGTTTGTATACTATTGACACTAACAAAATGAGAATGCATATGACAAACAACAGAAATACTCAAGTCAATAGAATTCAAAGATCAAAACAAGGAAATCATCAAGAACAACTTGAAGATTAATGAAGACACATGAATGAATGCAAGAAAAACAGAAACATGCAATTGACACCAAACTTAAAATGAGACACTAGACTTAATCAAGAGATATTTTTGGTTTTTATGATTTTGTAATTTTTTTGGATTTTTCAAAAATTAAGTGGAAAAGAAAATAAAGGTATCAAAATTCTTAATGAGAATTCCAGGAATCATGCAATGTTAGTCTAAAGCTTTAGTCTAAAGGAATTAGACATGGCTAGCCAAGCTTCAGCAGGACATTGCATTCAAGAGCTAAATTGATGAGGATCAATCAGCTTTGGTGATGATAAGAACATCACCTTGAAACACTAGAATTCATTCTTAAGAATTCTGAAAAAAAAATACCTAATCTAAGCAACAAGATGAATCGTCAGTTGTCCATACACAAAACAATCCCCGGCAACGGCGCCAAAAACTTGGTGCGCAAAATTGTGATTCACTACACAACTTTGCACAACTAACCAGCAAGTGCACTGGGTCGTCCAAGTAATACCTTACGCGAGTAAGGGTCGATCCCACGGAGATTGTTGCTATGAAGCAAGCTATGGTCACCTTGTAAATCTCAGTCAGGCAGACTCAAATGGGTATAGTGATAAATGAATAAAGCATGAAGATAAAGATAGAGATACTTATGTATATCATTGGTGAGAGCTTCAGACAAGCGTATGAAGATGCTTTCCCTTCCGTCTCTCTGCTTTCCTACTGTCTTCATCCAATCCTTCTTACTCCTTTCCATGGCAAGCTTATGCAAGGGTTTCACCATTGTCAATGGCTACCTCCCATCCTCTCAGTGAAAACGTCGCCTATGCTCTGTCACAGCATGGGTAATCATCTATCGGTTCTCGGTCAGGCCGGAATAAAATCCATCGATTCTTTTGCGTCTGTCACTAACGCCCCGCCTGCTAGGAGTTTGAAGCACGTCACAGTCATTCAATCATTGAATCCTACTCAGAATACCACAGACAATGTTAGACCTTCCGGATTCTCTTGAATGCCGCCATTAGTTCTCGCCTATACCACGAAGACTCTGATCTCACGGAATGGCTGGCTCGGTTGTCAGTCGAGCACTCGGTTGTCAGGCGATCATCCATGCATCATGTATCAGGAATCCAAGAGATAAACACTAGAGCCTTGATTGCTTGTAGAACAAGAGTGGTTGTCAGTCACTTTGATCATAGGTGAGAATGATGATGAGTGTCACGGATCATCACATTCATCAAGTTGAAGAACAAGTGATATCTTGGACAAAGAACAAGCGGAATTGAATAGAAGAACAATAGTAATTGCATTAATACTCGAGGTACAGCAGAGCTCCACACCTTAATCTATGGTGTGTAGAAACTCCACTGTTGAAAATACATAAGAACAAAAGTGATCATTGGTTTCGGCCCCAGAGAGGGAACCAGAAGAACCAAGATGAAAATACAATAGTAAAAGGTCCTATATATAGAGAACTAGTAGCCTAGGGTGTACAGAGATGAGTAAATGACATAAAAATCCACTTCCGGGCCCACTTGGTGTGTGCTTGGGCTGAGCAATGAAGCATTTTCGTGTAGAGACTCTTCTTGGAGTTAAACGCCAGCTTTTATGCCAGTTTGGGCGTTTAACTCCCATTTAGGTGCCAGTTCCGGCGTTTAACGCTGGAAATTCTGTAGGTGACTTTGAACGCCGGTTTGGGCCATCAAATCTTGGGCAAAGTATAAACTATCATATATTGCTGGAAAGCCCAGGATGTCTACTTTCCAACGCCGTTGAGAGCGCGCCAATTGGGCTTTTGTAGCTCCAGAAAATCCACTTCGAGTGCAGGGAGGTCAGAATCCAACAGCATCTGCAGTCCTTTTGAGTCTCTGGATCAGATTTTTGCTCAGATCCCTCAATTTCAGCCAGAAAATACCTGAAATCACAGAAAAACACACAAACTCATAGTAAAGTCCAGAAAAGTGAATTTTAATTAAAAACTAATAAAAATATACTAAAAACTCAACTCAAACTACTAAAAACATGCTAAAAACAATGCCAAAAAACGTACAAATTATCCGCTCATCAGCCATCAGTCAGGAACAAAAGGGGACTGGTAGTAGTGTCTCCATAATCGGGACCGTCATGGCTCCTCGTGCTGGTAGTTGAAGTGGAGTCTGGAGTGTTTGGGTCTTCTTTAGGTGGGTGGTTTCGAACAATCAGCCTCTTGAGGTATGTGAATCGGTGCTTGTTACGGCACTCCATGCGTTCCATATGCCGGTCTTATTGGTCCAACCTTTGAAGTATTTGAAGGAGCAGCTGATTTGTTGAAGGTGCTTGTGATGTGGAAGGAGAAAGGATATCTCTGGCCGGGTCCGTAATCCGGCTAGTAGTGGTTGCTGTGGGTCTGATGTACTTCCCACTCAGAACATATTCATCATCCCGAGGAATCATGGCCTTGGTGTCCCCAGCTCTGTAGGAGACTCCGGCTGCGGAGACTAGATCTGAAACCAAGGCGGGAAAAGGTAAGTTGCCCGCAATTTGTACGTGTCCCATGGCATGCCAGATGTGTCTTGGTAAGTTGAGAGGCTGGTTTGTAAGGTTACACACCAGAGGAGAACAACCATGTCTGCAGTGAAGGAGGACTCGTGAGTGCTCGGAAAGACATAATGGGACATAATCTGTGCCAATGCTCAAGCCTCCAAGGTAAGTGCTGAAGCCAATATCCTCTTGGGTCTAGAACGATGGTATCTATAGATCCATCCACTACCAGGCTGTGCTATAACTCTAAGAACGGTGTCCCAGTCAAATTAGTATGTCTACCGCTTGACAGAGGATTCTTGAAAGGCGTCCAACCCTTCTGGAGCAGGGGAAAGATCTAAAGCTTGCTGAATGGCCCTTTCAGAGATAGAGATTTATTTCTGATAGACGTAGACAGACTGCGAGGTTGGCATGTGAAAGTTGGAGTAGAATTCGACTACCCATGAAAGATTGACCTGCCGTGGTTGATGTGCGGAAAACGATCCGACACAAAACTCACCGGCAAGTGTACCGGGTCGCATCAAGTAATAATAACTCACATGAGTGAGGTCGATCCCACAGGGATTGAAGGATTGAGCAATTTTAGTTTAGTGGTTGATTTAGTCAAGCGAATCAAGTATTGGTTGAGTGTTTTGTATCCAACAGCAATTAAACAACAGGAAATGTAAAGGGGGAAGGGAAGAATTGCAGAAATTAAAAGGAACTAAAAGTAAAAGAACTGAATATTAAAGAACAAGAAATTAAATGACTGAAACTTAAAGTGCAAGAAATGTAAATTGCAGTAACTTTAAGTGCAAGAAATATAAATTGCTTGAATATAAAAGGGATTTGAGGAATGGGATATCAGAATCTAAGCAAGGAGAAACTGAATTGCAACAATTGATAGAGCAGAAATTGAATTAGAAGTAATTAGAACTCAAACAGTAAGGAAATTAATTGCAGAAGAGGTTCACAGAAGAACCAAAAGGAAAATGTGATCTCAGGACTCCAGAGACTAGGTAGCAAAGCCTAGATCTCAATTGCCTTCCCAGATCTAAATTCCCAAAGCAATTAACAAGAAATTGAAGAAGAAACAGTAAAGGGAATGTAGATGAACTCAATTATGCAGAAAAGAAATTAAAGAGCTCTTGAGTGGAGATTGAGACAGAATTTCCTCAATTCTTAACACCCAAGACTCAAAACAAGAAAAGTAGAAAAAGCTCAAGCAAGAACAAGGAAGAAGAGAGATCAATTCTCCTCCCCAATTCTCAGAAATCTCAGTGAAGTCCTAGCTCTCAATGGAATTTCCAAAATTCCAAAGAAGGTTCCCAATTCAAAAGTAAAGTAAAAAGTAAAAGTCAAAAGTCCTAATTACATCAAACTAACTCCTATTTATACACTTTCTATTCTTGGATCTTGGGATTTGGATGGGCTTTTGATTTGGTGAAGAAATGAATTAAATTGGATTTTTAATTCAATTTTTGGGCCATGAAGAATTACTTCCAGGAGGCTGCCCTGCCATTTTGGAGGGCAGGGCAGAAAATGGTGCGTGTTGGTGCTTGTGTGTGCGTTTGGGTGCTGCAGGATGCTGCCCTGCCCTTGCGGAGGGCAGGGTGAAACTTTTTGGCGCGCCAGAATGGTGCCTGTGCGTGCTGCTGGTGCTGCCGAGTGATGCCTTGGTGCGCCAGTTTGGTGCGCTGGCCGTGCCACAACAAAATGCTGCCCTGCCCTTGCGGAGGGCAGGGCAATGTCTCCAACTTGATGTCCCGTGTTCGAAACTCGGCCAATGCACACGCTACACTTTTTCCTTGATTTTTTTGGCACCAAAGTAAGGCTTAGTTCTTTGATTCCTCATGGTGCCGAGTTCGATCCTTGTGGCAAGCAAAGGTGAACTTTTTCTTTGAATTTCTCCCCTTGGTGAGCCCGATACTGCCCTTGAGGAGGGCAGGGCAATGTTTTGTTCTTCTTGATTCATGGCTCCAATTTGTGCTCTGCCCTTGTCGTGGGCAGGGCAGAGTTGTCTCTCAAGCATTGTTTCCTTATGTTGCCCTCCTAGAGGGCAGTGTGCCCTTGTGGAGGGCAATGCTTGCACTCCTCCTTTATGCGCCACGCCTTTTTCTCCTTGGGCTACGCTTTCTTAAGCCACGCTTTCCTTTTTTTCTTCTTTTCTTCACCTACAATAAACCAAAACAACCACTCAAAGTATCACTAAATTCAAAAGGCTTATAAATCAATTAAAAATCAATTAAATTCAGCTTAAACCTTATGAGTTAACATTAATTTCATGGTGGTTGTTTGATTTAAAGAAGTTATGCATTTTCACTCCAAATCACTTACTTAGAATGCAAGAAAGTGCATAAATGCTAATAAAACAAGTGAAATCAGCTTGAAAAATGGGTATATGATGACTAGTCATCACAACACCAAACTTAAATCTTGCTTGTCCCCAAGCAAGCATCAAAACTAAGAGAAAATGAAATGAACAAGAAAAGAATCATATCCTTATTAGGCATATAGCAGAATGTGATTCATGGGATTTTTATGCAGACAATGATAACTCAATTATTGTTGCTGTTACATAATATACATCTTTCCTCAAAGGCTTGCTAAACTTGCTGTTATAAGACTTACTTTTTAATTACTCCCTTGCTAACTTTTCTTTCTTATAATGCTTAACAAGCTTATTCTTTTGGAGGTTTGGTGTCTAATGTTGCAGTAGTAGCCTTTGGCTTTATTTTTCACTCAACATCTTCCACCACAGACACATGGCTCACTACTTCTTCCTAGGATCATTGATGCTCAGCATCTCTTTGGATAACTAAATGTTCTGTATCTAAGTTGCTCTTTATTGTGGACTTTCAATTGGCCATCCCAAATTAGTTGATCTAAGTGACCGGGTTTTAAAATACCCCTTAGAATTTACTTATCCAAGCATATCTTAGTACAAGAACACCACAGGCATATGTCCTAGGGTCCAAGCTATTGGTGTCCAACCTTTATTCTTTGTTTTTCTTGCCACTTTGGCTTTTCCCTCTTCCTTTTCTTTCTGTTTTTGTTCCCAAGGGCTTTTTCTTTTATTGATAAGAATCTTTGTAACAGCAAGCTAACTTTCACTTAAATGAAAATGATATTATGCACAATTATTTCATGAGTCATGCATTTAATCAAACATATATACCACCATTAACTTCCATTCTACTTATGCAACATTAGATTTTTTTCTTTTCAATTCAAACAAAATCTCTTTTATTCAAGCATATGGGAAACAAAACAAAATTCAAGCTAAGTGATGAATGACAAGCATTATGCCGATTATCATACTTGATCAAACAACTTCACTTGCAACTAGATAAACACTTTAGCAAGATATATAATGGTTTCCATGTTCAAAACAATACACAGCAGCAAGGATTAAGTTCAGATACAACCTTTGAAGTTGCAGACCTTTGATTCTTCCTTCTGTTGTGTTTTCTTTGAGTTAGGATGCACAAAATCTTTAATTGTTGACTCATTTCCTGCATAGTTCACAAAGTTGCTTGCTTCTCAAGCCCTTTAAGTGTATGGTTAGTATGCATAGATTGAGTGTGGCTCTTGGATTTATTTTGGTGTGGGAACACCAAACTTAATTGTTTGCCACTGTCTCAGATGCAACAAGTTAACCATATTTGAAACCATGTGTCCTTGCTAAAGGTTATAGAATCAAAGCTAGAAAGCAGTTAAATAGTTGAATAATTTGTCTGATTGCTTGGAGCTATCATTGTGCAGGAAGTGAGAATGTGCTTTTAAGTGAGATTTTTGGTGGAACACCAAACTTAGAATCCTTCATTCTCCCTTAAATTGTTTTGGTGTTCAACACCAAACTTAGCTCCTTGCGATGCATACCAATTATTCAACATTTTTATTGAAAAAGCTATGAAAAGAAAACTACCTCAGGTTGGGTTGCCTCCCAACAAGCGCTCTTTTATTGTCACTAGCTTGACATCTTCTATTCTACTGATCATGAAAGTTGAAAATCACAGTGCCTTAGCTTGTCTTTCTTCACTGTGAACTTCCTTCCGGTTTCTTCTTTGATGACCTCTATGAATTCCTGTGGAAGGATCTTAGTCACAATGTAGTGATCAGACAACTGTGGGGACACCTTCATGGTTTGAATGTTGATCATCACTCTATCCCCTAGTGAAAATTTTCCAGTGGGGATTTTCTGCTTTTCTTTAATTCTATCCTCTATCTCTCCTTGAAAGAATTCCTTGTTGTGTTTTTCTTGGCTGGTACTTTCTTTGTCCAAGGCTTTCCCACTTTCCTCTATGATCCTTTTCCGTCCCTCCTTCTTTGTGGCATCTTCATCATTAGTTGGCTCGTCTTCAGTGGTTCTGAGGAAAGTATTTGTTTTCTTCTCACCCATTTCTGCAAAGTATTTCACCAGTTGAGCTATCTGCTCCTCAATTCCTCTGATTGACATGTCTTGGTTCCTTGTTATCTCCTCTTGGTGTTTCATCATTCTCTCTATTAAGGTCTCCAAGTTCGTGATCCTTTGAGAGTCTTGTGAGATTGGTCGGTTATGAGATGTTAGAGGTTGGAAGGGTGGGTGTGGTGGTGGCCTGTAGTAGTTGTTGTTACCATGATGGTATTTTTGCTGGTTTGTGAAGTTGGGGTTGTTGTAATTGAAGTTCCTTGGTTCGTGATTTTGGTACTCGGTCCTTCTCCAGTTGGAATGAGTCTGGGAATGTATGTTTTGTGAGTATTGGCTTTGATTGGCATTGGTGGATGGGTGATGTTGGTTGTTTGTGACTGTGGAATTGCCCTGGTTGAAACTTCCTTGTTCTTGATGTCGGGACTCCCCCATTCTTAGATAAGAATGGGGTCTCCATGGTGGAAATTTAGCATTCACTGCAGCAGACTGCAGGCAATCAACTTTTCCATCCCTCAGCCCCACGTGTTGCTGTGTTTGATGGTGCATTTGGTTGTTCAGGTTCATGGATGCCTTCATTCCTTCAAGTTTCATCACTTCTTTTTCTGAAATTACATTCTGTGGTTTCTCGCATGAGTGTTGGTTGATGACTCCTTTGTCATTGAAATTTGCAATTCCTTGGGCAGTTGTTGTTGCTTTGAGTAAGCCATCTGAAAAGTAATCCACTGCTTTTCTTGTTTCTGGGGTTAGTCCTTCATAAAAAGCTCGGAAACCCACTTTATCAGTTGCTTTCTTGTATCTTTCCCAGGCCTTGAAGAGTGGTTCTTCTTCCCCTTGTGTGAATAGATGTTCCTCCTCTTTCAGCTGGGTGATCTGTCTGGATGAGGAGAATTTAGCCAGGAATTTAGTGACCAAATCATCCCAACTAGTGATACTTCCTTGGGAAAAAGTTTCAAACCATTGTGCAGCTTCACCCTTTAATGAGAAAGGGAATAATAGGACCTTATAAGTGTCATGATCTGGACCATCAGTTTTAACAGCATTACAAGTCCTCAAAAAAGTGGATATGTGCTGCTGAGGATCTTCCAATGGATTTCCGTCATAAGAACAATTATTCTTGATGAGTGTAATAAGTGGTGGCTTCATTTCATGATACCCTTTGTTTGTAGAAACTTGATTTCCTGTGATATGCAAAAAATCAGAGGGAACAAACAGCAGCACGCTTGAGAATTGAGTGCAATTAGTTGAGGTAAACTGTTAGTGAGTTGATAGAGGCAATTTCTCAAACAGTTAGTGTGTTAGTTAAAATTAAAGAAAAAGTGCTTGATCTAGACCTCCACTTCACTTAATCATTGTCAATCTATTTCAATCCCCGGCAACGGCGCCAAAAACTTGATGTGCGGAAAACGATCCGACACAAAACTCACCGGCAAGTGTACCGGATCGCATCAAGTAATAATAACTCACATGAGTGAGGTCGATCCCACAGGGATTGAAGGATTGAGCAATTTTAGTTTAGTGGTTGATTTAGTCAAGCGAATCAAGTATTGGTTGAGTGTTTTGTATCCAACAGCAATTAAACAACAGGAAATGTAAAGGGGGAAGGGAAGAATTGCAGAAATTAAAAGGAACTGAAAGTAAAAGAACTGAATCTTAAGGAACAAGAAATTAAATGACTGAAACTTAAAGTGCAAGAAATGTAAATTGCAGTTACTTAAAGTGCAAGAAATATAAATTGCTTGAATATAAAAGGGATTTGAGGAATGGGATATCAGAATCTAAGCAAGGAGAAACTGAATTGCAACAATTGATAGAGCAGAAATTGAATTAGAAGTAATTAGAACTCAAACAGTAAGGAAATTAATTGTAGAAGAGGTTCACAGAAGAACCAAAAGGAAAATGTGATCTCAGGACTCCAGAGACTAGGTAGCAAAGCCTAGATCTCAATTGCCTTCCCAGATCTAAATTCCCAAAGCAATTAACAAGAAATTGAAGAAGAAACAGTAAAGGGAATGTAGATGAACTCAATTATGCAGAAAAGAAATTAAAGAGCTCTTGAGTGGAGATTGAGACAGAATTTCCTCAATTCTTAACACCCAAGACTCAAAACAAGAAAAGTAAAAAAAGCACAAGCAAGAACAAGGAAGAAGAGAGATCAATTCTCCTCCCCAATTCTCAGAAATCTCAGTGAAGTCCTAGCTCTCAATGGAATTTCCAAAATTCCAAAGAAGGTTCCCAATTCAAAAGTAAAGTAAAAAGTAAAAGTCAAAAGTCCTAATTACATCAAACTAACTCCTATTTATACACTTTCTATTCTTGGATCTTGGGATTTGGATGGGCTTTTGATTTGGTGAAGAAATGAATTAAATTGGATTTTTAATTCAATTTTTGGGCCATGAAGAATTGCTTCCAGGAGGCTGCCCTGCCATTTTGGAGGGCAGGGCAGAAAATGGTGCGTGTTGGTGCTTGTGTGCGCGTTTGGGTGCTGCAGGATGCTGCCCTGCCCTTGCGGAGGGCAGGGCGAAACTTTTTGGCGCGCCAGAATGGTGCCTGTGCGTGCTGCTGGTGCTGCCGAGTGATGCCTTGGTGCGCCAGTTTGGTGCGCTGGCCGTGCCACAACAAAATGCTGCCCTGCCCTTGCGGAGGGCAGGGCAATGTCTCCAACTTGATGTCCCGTGTTCGAAACTCGGCCAATGCACACGCTACACTTTTTCCTTGATTTTCTTGGCACCAAAGTAAGGCTTAGTTCTTTGATTCCTCATGGTGCCGAGTTCGATCCTTGTGGCAAGCAAAGGTGAACTTTTTCTTTGAATTTCTCCCCTTGGTGAGCCCGATACTGCCCTTGAGGAGCGCAGGGCAATGTTTTGTTCTTCTTGATTCATGGCTCCAATTTGTGCTCTGCCCTTGTCGTGGGCAGGGCAGAGTTGTCTCTCAAGCATTGTTTCCTTATGTTGCCCTCCTAGAGGGCAGTGTGCCCTTGTGGAGGGCAATGCTTGCACTCCTCCTTTATGCGCCACGCCTTTTTCTCCTTGGGCTACGCTTTCTTAAGCCACGCTTTCCTTTTTTTCTTCTTTTCTTCACCTACAATAAACCAAAACAACCACTCAAAGTATCACTAAATTCAAAAGGCTTATAAATCAATTAAAAATCAATTAAATTCAGCTTAAACCTTATGAGTTAACATTAATTTCATGGTGGTTGTTTGATTTAAAGAAGTTATGCATTTTCACTCCAAATCACTTACTTAGAATGCAAGAAAGTGCATAAATGCTAATAAAACAAGTGAAATTAGCTTGAAAAATGGGTATATGATGACTAGTCATCAGTGGTTGCTTCCGTAAGAAATTCCAATGTCTCTTTTCAATACAGGGCTCTACCAGATCAACAATGGTTGCAGGGAGGGTAAGAAGGTGCTTATTATTGTAGTTCTTTGCTACCAGAATGGGAAACATCTACTCACAGAAGTGGTTAGAGAACCGCGCAGTGTCCTTGGCTGGAAAGGCTTTTTCAGATTCATTGACTTTGATTATCCTCTTGACTTGCTTTGTTGATGGTTTGACAGCTGTTGAAAATGGTTCCGCAGCTAGCGCTCTTTTTGTTCCTCTCGTTGCTTGTGGCTTGGGGGTAGCTTTCTCTTTCCGTTTTTGGTGGCCATCCTGAAAAAGGAAAAAAAACGTAGCATGTAAGTCCAAGGGTTAGAGCAAGGAAGAGGAGAGTACGAGTGATAATCAATGCCCAGGTAAGGAAAATAGTGAACGAAAGACATGGTCGCGATTCTATGGGATCAGTTCATTAATGGAAATATAGCAAGGGTGATAAACCACTTTTTATGATTCATATTGTGTTTAATTGTGTGGTTTTATTAAGTCTTTGCCCACTTATTCATATGATTTGCATGTAACCACAACTCCTTCCTAAAAATATCCTATGATTGAAAACATGCTTCTTTGGCTTTTATTTTCTTTTATTTAATCCTCTTTTATTACCATTAGATGCCTTGATATGTGTGTTAAGTGATTTCAGGAATTACAGGGCAGGAATGGCTTAAGGGATGGAAAGGAAGCATGTAAAAATGGAAGGAACACAAAGAATTGAGGAGATAACCAGTGAGAAGTCACGCGATCGCATGGCTGACGCGACCGCACGAATTGGAAGAAATAACAGTGACGCGCTCGCGTGCCTGACGTAACCGCGCAGATTGGAATCTGCATGAACGACGCGAATACATGGACGGTGTGCACGCGTGGTAGGAGAAATGATGAGTGATGCGAACGCGTGGATGACACGGCCGCGTGACGTGCGCGATCTGCAGAATTTCAGAAGTCGCTGGCAGAGTTTCTGGGCCGGATTTTAATCCAGTTTTCAGCCTGAAAATACAGATTAGAGCCAGGGAACATGCAGAGACAGAGAACAACATTCATTTCGCATAATTTTTAGTTTTTAGATTTGAATTTACTCCTCCCCTATGTTTACTCACTTGAACATTCATAATTAGGATTTTGAAGATTTTGGCTTTAGCTTTTGAGAAGAGTCTACCTCCGGTACTAGTCATTATATTCTGATATTTACTTTTCATTTATTCTTCCATATTCTTAATTCCTCTAAAGTTGACATTGGATTATTTTTACAAGTTATTAATATAGACTATTTTTATTTTCAATTAATCCTTTTCATTATTATTTATCATGTCTTCTTTTATTTTCCTCATTGATTCTATGAAATTTATAATTATGATGAGTGAGTAGTTCCATAACTTGATTGGGAGATGGTTGAAAGGAAACCTTGAGTTGAATTACTCAAGAGAGAAATTATAATTGGAATTATTATTGGATCAACCTCTAATCATTGACACTAGTCCTCCCCATGGGAGAGGATTAGGACTTGTGACTAGACACAACTTTCCAACTTGATTGACTTTCCTTTACCTAGTAAGGATAACTAAGCAGAGTAACTTCCAATTATTAATTAATCTTGAGAGTACTTCAACAAGAATAGGGCTTCCAGCTAATCTACTCCCAGTCAAGGCTTTTATTTAAAATGAATTAAATCCTCTAAATTAATTTCCTGTTTATCAACTCAACCATTTTTGAAAACATATGATTGATAAAGTAGCACATCTCTCTGCAACTCGTTAGGAGACGACCTGGGATTCATACTCCCAGTATTTTAATTTCAATTTTGTGACAACCCTTCTAAATTGATAAGCGAATTTTCGGCTGGTTAAGGACTGTACTTGCAACGTATTTCTATTAATAATTTCTTAACTCGCCAATTTCTGCCACGTCAAATTTTTGGTGCCGTTGCCAGGGAGTTGCAACAGTGTGCTAATTTATTGATTGGCTTTTATTTAATTGCAATTTTTCTTTTTATTTTATTACCATGAGTTGTACGTTTCTTTTGTTAAATGACGCGTTCACTTCCTGATCCAAGCTTGCCAGCATTTGACCCTGAGATTGAAAGAACTATTTCACGTATAAGGCAAGCTCGGCGTCGGCGAGTCCTCTCTGAGGACGAACCTAAAGCATCATCTAAGGAAGAAACAAGCTCCCTCTCTACTGATCCAGTTGATTTACGTGCAGGTGATATGGCAGCACTTAGGAGAGTCACTATCTAGGAGGAAAGAGCCCCTGATTTTACACTCCAACCATTCCAGGCACACCACCCAGCAGTGGCTGTGGATTTCGAAATAATGTCTTCACTACTCAACTTGATGCCCAAGTTTCATGGCTTACCTGCTCAAGAGCCTATTAAGCACCTTAGGGATTTTCAGACTGCCTGTTTTACTGTTAAGCGTGATAGCACTGATGAAATATCCATTCTGTTAAAAGTCTTCCCATTCTCTCTTGAGGGAAAGGCAAGAGAGTGGTACTACACTCAACCCGAAACGACTGTTTCCAACTGGGATACGCTTAGAAGAGAATTTTTTGAGAAATTTTTCCCAGCTGAGGTTGCCGATAAACTGAGGAAAGACATGTCCATGATCGTTCAGGATGAATCCGAGACTCTCTATGAATACTTGGAACGCTTCAATAATCTTCTAGAAGCATGTCCCCACCATATGATTGATAAGATCGTATTGCTCGGCTACTTTACACAGGGCATGAATCTCAAGATAGGACCACATTGGAAAGTGCTAGCAATGGGTCTATGAAAAAGTACAAGACTACGAAAGAAGCATGGTAATTGATCAGCGACTTAGCCAAATCGACCAGGAATCATAGGTAGAAACAAAGTCGGTCAAGAGCTGTTGTATAGGTATCCACTAGAAAAGAGACTGCTGCTATAGCTCAGAGCTTATGTGAAATGACTAACTTGCTGAAGCAGATGCAGCTAAGTCAACAACAGCCTCAGCAAGTTCAGCCTTCTCCACCACAGCACAGCCAGCAGTTGGTTCCACAAAGAGTATACGGAATCTGTGCAGATTACAGTCATTACACTGACGAGTGTCCACAACTCCAATCGAAAGACCACACTGTAGCAGCCACTCATAACTTCTATGACCGCCCCAATCAAGGGTACAATCAAGGTGGTAGCTATAACCATGGATGGCAGGATAATTCTAACCAAGATTGGAGGGACAATCATAACAGAGGAGGCAGATATAACAATGGAAATCAGAGGTGGAATAACAATAACAACTTCAGGCAGCAGAATCAGAATCAGGCCTATAGAGCACCTCATTTAAGACAGCCTCAAGCATCTCAGCAGACCTCTCAGATCACTTATCCCGCTTCATCTCCTAATGATGAGTTACTACAATCTATTGATCGGAGACAACAGGCCATGGAAAACAACCTCACTTCTACTCTGAATGGTTTGAATTCTACTTTGCAAGCCATTGTCTCACAGATTGGATCACTGAACAGCTCCAACAACCAGTCCTCAAGCTCTGGTGGACTCCCCTATCAACCATTACCCAATCCAAAGGGTAGCATTAATGCCATCACCCTAAGGACTGGAACCACATTGCAAGAGAGGAATCAGGAAAAGCCAAACCTACCTGAACATGCCTCAGCTGAAGAGGTAGTGGAAATAGAAGATGTTGAGGAAGAAAAGGGTATACAGGACATGGCTGAGGAAGAAGACGCTAGATCATAGGAAGAAGCACCAAAGGGCACAGACACTGTAGAAAACGCCAGTCCTATTCCATTTCCACAACTTGCAAGGAAGCCCAGAAAGCAGTTGGAACCTGATCCTAAAATGGTAGAAATATTCAAAAATGTTGAGGTAACTGTTCCCCTTTTTTATGTTATTCAATAGGTACTTAAATACGTAAAGTTTCTAAAGGATTTATGCATACATAAAGACAAAATTAATGAATTAGAAACTATTCCTTTAGGTAGTTCTATATCTGCTTTAATGGGAAATATACCTAAAAAATGTAGTGACCCAGGTCCATGCATGGTTAACTGTACCATTGGAGGTGTGATATTTTCTGACTGCATGTGTGATTTAGGAGCATGTGTTAGTATAATGCCTTTATCTGTATATGATGTTTTGAGGCTCCCTCCCTTAAAAAGGTTGGCAGCTCGTTTTGTGTTAGCAGATAAAAGTATTATTACAGTGGCTGGAGTTGATGAAGATGTATTAGTGGGTATTAAAGGTCTCACTTTCCCCATTGATTTTTACATCCTGGAGATGCCCCAAAATGACTCAGAGAAACCATCATCAATCCTACTCGGAAGACCTTTCTTGAAGACCTCGAAGTTCAAATTAGATGCTTTTGCAGGAACATACTCTTTTGAAATAGACGGCCGAGTAGTAAGCTTCAATCTGAATGGAGTTATGAAGCATCCTTCAGAAGATCATTCTATCTTCCAGTGTGACATCATAGATGAGACCATAGCTGAAGTTCACCAGGAGGAGTTTGAAAAGAAGTACATAGGACAAGGTCCAAGTGTGGGGAATTCTGAGGATAATGAAAGTACTCTACCACTGCCACCAGCTCCAGATAATCCAGAGCCTGACCATGAACAGAAGTTAGAATTGAAACCCCTCCCTCCATACCTCAAATATGCTTACCTCGAGGACAAGCAGAAGTTTCCAATTATCATTGCATGGGACCTCACTTCTGAACAGGAAGAGCAGTTACTTAATGTGCTGAGGAGGCACAAGGAAGCAATTGGGTGGAGTTTGGCAGACATAGTAGGCATCGACCCTCAAGTTTGTGAGAACAGAATATTTTTAGAAGAAGGAGCAAGACCCGTTCGTCAACCCCAAAGAAGACTGAACCCCACTATCTTAGAGGTTGTCAAGAAGGAAGTGACCAGACTATTAAAGGCAGATATTATCTACCCCATCTCATAGCAACCAGAGTACAGAACACCTGGAGGGTCTGCATTGATTATAGGCATCTCAACCAAGCCACTCGCAAGGATCACTACCCTCTTCCATTCATTGATCAAATGCTGGATCGCCTGTCAGGTAAATCACATTATTGCTTTTTAGATGGTTACACAGGCTACTTCCAGATTCATATAGCCCCTGATGATCAGGAAAAGACTACTTTTACATGTCCTTTTGGGACTTATGCCTATAAGAGAATGCCCTTTGGCTTGTGCAAAGAACCAGCTACTTTCCAAAGGTGCATGATGAGTCTTTTTTCTGACCTTCTTGAGGATTGTATGAAGGTTTTTATGGATGATTTTAGCGTTTATGGTGATTCCTTTAGCCTTTGCTTGGATAGTTTATCTAGAGTACTAGATAGATGTGTCAGTACAAACCTTGTATTGAATTTTGAAAAATGTCATTTTATGGTAAGACAAGGAATTGTACTAGGACATGTTGTGTCTAATACTGGCATTTCTGTAGATCCAGCAAAGGTGGATGTTATTTCTAGTTTGCCTTACCCCCTCCTCTGTGAGGGAAGTCCGTTCGTTCCTTGGCCATGCTGGTTTTTACCGAAGATTCATTAAGGACTTTAGTAAGGTAGCACTTCCCCTATCCAGGCTATTGCAAAAAGATATCGAGTTTGAGTTCAGCGAGGATTGCAAACAAGCGTTTGATAAGCTGAAGACCGCCCTGACTCAAGCTCCAATTGTGAGAGGACCTAACTGGAGCCAGCCATTCGAAATCATGTGCGATGCTTCCAACCATGCAGTAAGAGCAGCGCTGGCTCAACGTGAAGGTAAAGATCCTTTTGTCATTGCTTATGCGTCTAAGACTTTAGACACTACTTAGTCTAACTACACTACTACTGAAAAAGAGCTTCTTGCTATTGTTTTTGCTCTGGATAAATTCCGAGCCTATTTACTTGGTGCTAAGGTAGTAGTGTATTCCGACCACGCAGCTCTAAAGTATTTATTAGCTAAAAAGGAATCCAAACCAAGGCTTATACGTTGGATACTGCTACTACAAGAATTTGATTTAGAAATAAAGGATATGAGTGGTAACCAGAATCTAGTGGCAGACCACTTGAGTCACCTTGAGCACATTAAAGATGACTCTACTTCTATAGCTGATAATTTTCCATTTGATAACCTACATGCAGTATCTGAGGTAGTCCCTTGGTATGCACCTATCGCTAATTATCTAGTTAGCCACACTTTTCCTCCAAACTTTACTAAGCGCCAAAGAGACAAGCTGAAAAGCGAGTCTAAATATTATATATGGGATGACCCATATTTATGGAGGTGTGGCGCTGACCAGGTAATTAGAAGGTGTGTGCCTCAATTAGAATTCCAGTCCATTTTAGAGGCCTGTCACTCATCTGAGAGTGGAGGACATTTTGGCCCTCAAAGAACAGCTAGAAAAATCTTAGACTGTGGATTCTGGTGGCCCACTCTTTTTAAAGACGCTGATGAATTTTGTAAATCTTGTTCCCCATGCCAAAGGTTTGGTAATATATCCCAGAGGGATGAAATGTCTCAACAAATTATGCTTTTCTGTGAAATTTTTGATGTTTGGGGCATTGACTTCATGGGTCCATTTCCAAATTCTAATGGCCACCTTTATATACTGTTAGCTGTAGATTATGTTTCTAAATGGGTGGAAGCAATTCCTACTCATACTGATGATGCTAACAATGTTGTTTCCTTTGTTAGAAACCACATTATTTGTCGCTTTGGGTCACCACGAGTAATCGTGAGCGATCAGGGCACCCATTTTTGTAACAGAAGACTAACAGGATTACTGAAGAAGCATGAGATCATTCATAAAGTAGCAATAGCCTACCATCCTCAGACTAATGGGCAGGCCGAGTGTCTAACAGAGAGATAAAGTGCATATTGCAGAAGATAGTCAAACCTCATAGAAGAGACTGGAGCACCAGGCTACAAGATGCACTCTTGGCATATAGAACAGCATACAAGACACCCATTGGGATGAGTCCTTTTCGCTTAGTCTATGGAAAGGCCTGTCATCTTCTAGTCGAAGTGGAGCACAAAGCTTTTTGGGCAGTAAAGGAGTGCAACATGGGATTTGAGAAAGCCGGAGCTAAAAGGAAGTTGCAACTGCAAGAATTAGAGAGCCTTCGCCTAGAAGCTTATGAAAACTCAAGGCTGTACAAGGAAAAAATGAAAGTTGTACATGATCAACACATCAAGAGGAAGGAGTTCCAACCTGGGGATTTAGTCTTCCTTTACAACTCCAGACTGAGGCTCATGTTAGGCAAGCTGCGATCAAGGTGGGAAGGTCCATATAGAGTCAAGAAGGCTGAGCCGTACGGAGTTTTTCACCTAAGTCACCCTTCAAGCTCACGGTTAATGGACATCGTTTGAAGCTCTACCATGGTGAGAAGGTGACAAAAAACAAGGAGTTAGATATCTTCCTCTTGGAGGATCCACTCGCAACAGAAAACTGAGCTACTGAAGCGTCCAACTTAAGGACGTTAAAGCAAAGTGCTAGGTGGGAGACAACCCACCATGGTATGATCGTTCCTCTTCTTCTCCTGATCTTCCCTCATCTATAACTCTTCTCCGTACTACTACCTATATTTTGCACCCCATCTGCATACTGCATTTCCATAAAGAAAAAGAGAGAGAGATAAATCACACGTGACGCGCCAGCGTCACCGACGCGTCCGTGTCGCATGAGCATTGGAAATAAAGAAGATTAGACAGAGAGTTGTGCCGGAATGTGGCCGGAGGTGTGCCTTTGGCACCATTTGATCCACGCGACCGCGTGGATGACGCAATCGCGTCATCTGTAAATTGGCCTCCCCACGCGTCCGCGTCGACCACGCAAACGCGTGGCTCTACAATTTGACGTATCAAGGGTGAATGGCCGAGAGTTGAGCTGGACTTGGGCTGCACTTGTGCTAGTCGCACAAGTCTTGCCACGCGAACGCGTGCCCTACGCGTCTGCACCGTTATTTCCATCTGGCCATCCACGTGATCGCGTCAACCACGCGATCGCGTCAGCCCGAATTCTGGCAAAACACAATTTAAACAGAGAGTTATGCGAGCGTGAAGCTGCCCTCGCGCCACTAGCGCAAATCACGTCACGCGTCCGCGTGATCGACGCGTCCGCGTCGCCTCACTTAAGGGCTTTCCACGCGACCGCGTGCCCCACGCGTCTGCGCCGTTTGCGCCACCCAACTCATTCAAATCTGCCAGCCTGTTTTATCTTTTCTTCCCCCATCTTATTTCTTTCTCCCCTCTTCCTTCTTTCTCTCTCTCTCTTTCTCTCTTCCACCCCTCTCTTCCATCACCATTATCAAGGTTTTCTTTCTATCTTCTTCCCTCCTTACTTTTTCATTCTTCTTTTTCTTATCATGTTTTCTTTTTCTTTCTCTTCTACTTTCCCTAACTATGTTTTCTTTCTCTTTTCCTATTCCTCCTATTGGTGTTGTAATTTTATTTGGGTCATTATTTTTACATGTTGCTTATGGATTGTTTGGGATTCGTTTAAACAATTATATATTAATTTTTATAGGGTTCTTGCATGTTCTAATTAATATTTTCCATACCTTATTTAACATGCATGCTATGTGTTTGTGAAAACGCCCATATGGCATTTTGCACTATTTTTGGATTTCTTTTATATCTACTACTCTATATGCCTGCTTTTCACAAAACCCCTTTTCTATTATATTACTTATATATAATTGTTTTTACAAACATCTTAGTAATTTGAGCAACATGGTAATCTAATTTGGACATTGAATGCTTGATCTATGCTACTCATGCCCTTTGCCGGCATGCCAATAAACACTTTGCATTCAATTTTCCTCACATGCACTTGCTATATTTCCATTGTTGATTTGCCACATGTAGTCATGCCATGTGTTCACATCATTATCCATACCTGTGCATTGATTACCACCTTTCCTATTCTCTTCCTTGCTATAACCCTTGAATGCTAATGTCTTTCTTCACGTCCTTTCAGGATGGCCACCAAGAAAGGCAAAGAGAAAGCTACCCCCAAATCCACAGCAAGGAAAGGAACAAAAAGAGCATTAGTGGCAGAGCCTTCTTCAACTGCAGTCAAGCCCTCAACAAAAAGAATTAAAAGGATTATAAAGGATGATGAAAAGGAGAGAGCCTTCCCAGCAAAGGACACTGCACGATTTCCAAATCGCTACTGTGAGCAGATGTTTCCTATTCTGGCAGCTCGGAATTACAACAATGAACACCTTCTTATCCTTCCGCCTCGTATTGCCGATTTTGTTGAGCCGTAAATTACACAAAGACATTGGGAATTCCTACAGAGACAGCCATGACAGGTCAATCTTTCTTCGGTAGTTGAGTTCTACTCCAACTTCCACCTGCCGACTCTGCAGTCTATTTATATACGTCAGAAGTAAGTCCCCATTACAGAAGAGGCCATTCAGCGAGCCTTAGATCTTCCCCCTGCTCTCAAAGAAGCCGCACTCAAGCGCCACGCGTAGAACTTTGACTGGGACGCTGTTCTCAGAGTTATCGCTTAACTTGGCAACAAATGGATCTTTAGATACCATCGTTCCCGTCCTAAGGGAATCTCGACTTCCGTACTTACCTTAGAGGCTCACGTATGGGCACAGATTATGTCCCATTACGTCTTCCCGAGCACTCATGAGTCTTCCTTCATCACGGACATGGCCGTTCTACTATGGTACATCCTCACCAACCAGCCTCTAAATTTACCGAGACATATCCAGAATGCTATGGGACACGTGCAAATTGCGGGCAACCTACCTTTCCCTGCCTTGGTCTCTGATCTTGTCTTAGCAGTCGGAGTCTCCTACAGAGCTGGAGACACCAAAGCCATACTTCCTCGAGATGATCAGTACGTCCCTAACGGGAGATATCTCAGGCCACCACCTGCCACTACCAGCCAGTCCACAGAGGATGCTGCAGCTCCTCCACCATCTACTAGTCAGTTGCTGCATCAAATACTAAAGCGGTTGGACCAACAAGATAAGAAAGCAAAGCTCCGAGAGCGCCGCAACCACCGCCATTTCAAATACCTTAAGGAGCTACTCACAGGCAATCACAGACCTGACGAGGACCCAGGCACTCCGGACTCTACTTCCTTTACCAGCACAGGGAGCCATGACGGTCCCGACTGTGGAAATACTGCCACCAGCCCACAATTGTTCCTGACAGATGGCACCGAGGACGGTGTAAAGCCTTAAGTGTGGGGAGGTCGGTCGGTACCTGACTTCCGGAGGTAATTCTTTTCCCCCTAACACCAATTTCTTCTTCTTTAGAATAGGATAGATTGCATATTAGTAGGTTAATCGCATGCATGTTCTACCTGATTGAAAAGACAATAAGTTTCTTTTAAGACCATATATTTTTCAAAATTTCACTAATTTAAATCAAAATATTTATGTTAAATTTATTTGAAGTTGAAATTGGAACAGAATTTTGAGCTAAAAAGAACACACAACCCATGAGACCTTGAGCCTAAATACATGGTTACACTATTTAACCACAAACATTTTTTTCTTGTGTGTTTACTTCTCTGTGATTGTAATCTGAATTTTGTTTTATCATATATGTCCAAAATTAATGTGTTATGTGCATGCATATGATTGAGGCCATTGTTTGTTTAACTCACATATCCCAAATAAGCCAACCCTTTTTAACTACATTTGTTAACCACTTTGAGCTATTTTTAATCCCATTTGTTCCATATTATACCACATTACTAGCCTTAAGCGGAAAATAATTGAAAATCCCAATTGAATCTTTGGTTAGCTTAAGATAGAATTTGTGTATTAATTGAGTATGGGAAAATTGTGGGAATAAAGGGTAATAGAAAATATATCATAATAGAATGAAGGGAATTTGGGTACCTATTCACGTGGAACCATAAAAGGAAATTACAAATCTATGTGCATTGGTAAGCTATACAATATATATATATATATATATATATATATATATATATATATATATATATATATTCTTTGTTTTAGTGAATAAGGGGACAAAATCACCCCAATGATAAGTCAGAATTTAATAATCAATGCACATATGATAAAATTAAAATAAAGGTTGATACATGTGTATGGAATGTGAAAGGGAAATTCTGGGTAGCTAAGATGAATGTTGAAATTATATAGAGTATATGTATGTTAGGTAGGAGCTTGGGTTAATTAAAAATTCAATATATAAGCTCACTTAGCCATATGTATATCCTCACATTTACCTTAGCTCCATTACATCCATGAAAAGACCTCATGATGTTTGCATTGGCATTTTAAAATTGTTGATTGATTAGGTGAAACATAAAATCTTTTGAAAGCATGATTAGCGAAGGATAGAGTGATTACCCCATATGCTAGAGATGATTAAAGTGCACACGCACCAACAGTAAGGGTTCAATGCTCAGTCCTGTATTCCCTGCTTTCACAAGCTATCTTCTTACAAATTTATCTGCTTTTACAATATGCTTTGAATTAGTGAAATCTGCCCCATATTTGGTCTTAGAGAGCTTATCTATTTTTAATCATGTAGACCAATTCATATAGTTGCATTCATATGCATATATGTTGCACTGCATTGCATGAGTCTTGCATGTTCCTGTTCATTCATATTTATCTCCTTCAACTTAGCATGAGGACATGCTAATGTTTAAGTGTGGGGAGGTTGATAAACCACTATTTTATGATTCATATTGTGTTTAATTGTGTGGTTTTATCAAGTCTTTGCCCACTTATTCATATGATTTGCATGTAACCACAACTCCTTCCTAAAAATATCCTATGATTGAAAACATGCTTCTTTGGCTTTTATTTTCTTTTATTTAATCATCTTTTATTACCATTAGATGCCTTGATATGTGTGTTAAGTGATTTCAGGAATTACAGGGCAGGAATGGCTTAAGGGATGGAAAGGAAGCATGCAAAAATTGAAGGAACACAAAGAATTGAGGGGATAACCAGCGAGAAGTCACGCGGTCGCATGGCTGACGCGACCGCGCAAATTGGAAGAAATAACAGTGACGCGCTCGCGTGCCTGACGCAACCGCGCGGATTGGAAGCTGCATGAAAGACGCGAATGCGTGGACGGTGCGCACGCGTGGTACGAGAAATGCTGAGTGACGCGAACGCGTGGATGACGCGGCCGCGTGACGTGCGCGATCTGCAAAATTTTAGAAGTCGCTGGCAGAGTTTCTGGGCCGGATTTCAACCCAGTTTTTAGCCCGGAAATACAGATTAGAGCCAGGGAACATGCAGAGACAGAGAACAACATTTATTCTGCATAATTTTTAGTTTTTAGATCTGAATTTACTCCTCCCCTAGGTTTACTCACTTGAACATTCATAATTAGGATTTTGAAGATTTTGGCTTTAGCTTTTGAGAAGAGTCTACCTCCGGAACTAGTCATTATATTCTGTTATTTACTTTTCATTTATTCTTCCATATTCTTAATTCCTCTAGAGTTGACATTGGATTATTTTTACAAGTTATTAATATAGACTATTTTTATTTTCAATTAATCCTTTTCATTATTATTTATCATGTCTTCTTTTATTTTCCTCATTGATTCTGTAAAATTTATAATTATGATGAGTAAGTAGTTTCATAACTTGATTGAGAGATGGTTGAAAGGAAACCTTGAGTTGAATTACTCAAGAGAGAAATTATAATTGGAATTATTGTTGGATCAACCTCTAATCATTGACACTAGTCCTCCCCAAGGGAGAGGATTAGGACTTGTGACTAGAAACAGCTTTCTAACTTGCTTGACTTTCCTTTACCTAGTAAGAGATAACTAAGCAGAGCAACTTCCAATTATTAATTAATCTTGAGAGTACTTCAACAAGAATAGGGCTTCAAACTAATCTACTCCCAGTCAAGGCATTTATCTAAAATTAATTAAATCCTCTAAATTAATTTCCTGTTTATCAACTCAACCATTTTTGAAAACATCTGATTGATAAAGTAGCACATCTCTCTGCAACTCGTTGGGAGATGACCTGGGATTCATACTCCCAGTATTTTAATTTCAATTTTGTGACAACCCTTCTAAATTGATAAGTAGATTTTCGGCTGGTTAAGGACTGTACTTGCAACGTATTTCTATTAATAATTTCTTAACTCACCAATTTCTGCCACGTCAAAGGGCATATGAAGGCAAGATGCAAGATGTTTATTAGCATCATGGCAAAGGCATGAGTAGCATAGATCAAGCATTAATTGCCTAAATTGATTATCAAGTGTTTCAAACTAACAATCTATTTATATTGACAATTATATTCAATCAATAAAATATTGAAAGGGGTTTTGTGAAAAGCAGGCGTTAGAGTAGTAGGATAGAATAATTAAAAAAAATGCACAATGCCATACGGGCTTTTTCACAAATACTTAGCATGCATGTTTAATATAATAGGGAGAGAATTAAATTGGAACATGCAAGCATCCCAAAAAATAATTAATATTAATTGTCAAACAACTCCATAATAATAATCACAAGCATTTATAGAAGAAATCACCCATTAAGATATCTAACACTAAGTAGAGTAATGCAAAAATAAATAATTAAGAGGAAGAAGGGAGAGAAAATAGAAAGGAAGAACCTTGAGAAAAAGGTAATAAAGGGAGGGATGATGGAGAAAGTGATATTGAGAAAATATGAGAGAAGGTGGAAGAAGAAAAGGATAGAAAAGATAGAGAGAGAGGAAGAAGATAGAAGAAGAAAGAGGGAAGAAGAAAATAGGATTAGAGAAGAAAAGATATGAAAAATATGAAAAGAAGTGGCACAGGGATTAGGTTGCGCTACGCTGATGACGCGTATACGTGGTGGACGCGTACGCGTGGGTTGCGCAGAAAGGAAGGTGACGCGTATGCATCGGTCATGCGGACGTGTGACCATGTTTGTGCTACTAGCGCGAGGGCAACGTGGCTCTCGCACAACCCTCTGTTCAAATGGGGATGTGTACCTAAATTCCATATGACGCGTGCACGTTAGCTACGCGCACGCGTCAAAACTTATAATTTGAAAATGACGCGAACGCGTATGGGACGCGTACGCGTGATGCAATTTGTTCCTCGGGCACAGTTCCAGCAACAAACCAGCCAAACTATCGGCCAATACACCTCTTACGTCAATTTTTCAGGGTCATCCGTGCGCGTGGGTGACGCGCACGTGTGGGTGACGCGCACGCGTGGGAGGGTTGATTTCGCAAATGACACTGACGCGTTAGGGATGCGCCCGCCTGGGCGTATTTGTGCCTAAGGCACGCCTCCAGCCACGCTCCCGTGTAACTTTCTGCCACTCTCTTTTCTTTTTTTTATTATGTAGCATGCAGAATGTAGACTATATGCAATACTAATGAGAAGAGTTACTAAAAATAAAACTAAGAAAAGAAAGAACGATCATACCATGGTGGGTTGACTCCCACCTAGTACTTTTCTTTAACGTCCTTAAGTTGGACGGTCCTCTAGCTCAGTTTTCTACTGTGGGTGAATTCTCCAAGAGGAAGATCTCTAGCTCCTTACTTTTCTTCATTTACTCACCGTGATATAGCTTAAGGCGATGTCTATTTACCTTGATGAATTTAGAGCTCGAAGGATGACTTAGGTGAAAGACTCTGTATGGCTCTGCCTTCTCTACTCTATAAGGACCTTCCCATCTTGATCTTTGCTTGCCCGTCATGAGCCTTAGTCTGGAGTTTTAGAGGAGAACTAATTCCCCAAGTCTGAACTCTCTCCTTTTAATGTGCTTGTCATGCATAGCCTTCATCTTTTCTTTGTACAGCCTGGAGTTATCATATGCTTCTAGGCGAAGGTTCTCTATTTCTTAGAGTTGCATCTTCCTTTCAGCTCTGGCCCTCTCAAATCCCATGTTGATTTCTCTTACCGCCTAGAATACCTTGTGCTCAATCTCGACTGGGAGGTGACAGGCCTTTCCATAAACTAAGCGGAAGGGCTCATCCCTATAGGTGTCTTGTACGCTGTTCGGTATGCCCAAAGTGCATCTTGTAGCCTGGTGCTCCAGTTTTTCCTATGAGGCTTGACTATCTTTTCCAAGATACACTTTATCTCTCTGTTAGACACCTCTGCTTGTTCATTAGTCCGCGAGTGGTAAGCAGTTGCTACCTTGTGAATAATGCCATGCTTTATAAGTAGAGCGGTCAGTCTCAAGTTACAAAAATGGGTGCCTTGATCATTCATGATTGCTCGTGGTGATCCAAAGCGACAGATAATATGGTTTCTAACAAAGGAGACAACAGTGTTAGCATCGTCAGTACGGGTGGGAATTGCTTCCACCCATTTGAAAACATAATCTACAGCTAACAATATATATAAGAAACCGCTAGAGTTAAGAAATGGACCCATGAAGTCAATACCCCAAACATAAAAAATCTCACGGACCAGCATAAGTTATTGGGGCATCTCATCCCTCTTGGATATATTACCAAACCTCTGGCATGCGGAACAAGATTTATAGAAGGCAGCAGCATCTTTAAAAAGTGTAGGACACCAGAATCCACAGTCTAAAATTTTTCTAGCTATTCTTTGGGGGCCACAATGTCCACCACTCTCAGAGGAGTAGCAGGCTTCTAAAATGGACTGGAATTTTGATTGAGGCACACATCTTCTAATTATCTGGTCAGCACCATACTTTCATAAATATGGATCATCCCAAATATAATATTTGGACTCACTTTTCAGCTTGTCCATCTGATGCTTAGTAAAATTGGGAGGGAAGGTATGACTAACTAGATAATTAGCTACAGGTGCATACCAAGGAACTACTTCAGATACTGCATTCAAGCTATCAAAGGGCAAAGCATCATTGATAGGAGTGGAGTCATCCTTAATGTGCTCAAGGCGACTCAAGTGGTCTGCCACTAAATTTTGGTTACCACTCCTATCCTTAATTTCTAAATCAAATTCTTGTAGTAACAGTATCCAATGTATCAGCCTTGGTTTAGACTCTTTTTTAGCTAACAAATATTTGAGGGATGCATGGTCTGAGTACACTACCACTTTAGTGCCAAGTAAATAGGCTCGGAATTTATCTAGAGCAAAAACAATAGCTAAAAGCTCTTTTTCAGTGGTAGTGTAATTAGACTGAGCAGCGTCTAAGGTCTTCGAAGCATATGCAATTACGAAAGGGTCCTTACCTGCGCGCTGGGCCAGCGCCACTCCTACAACATGATTGGAGGCATCACACATAATATCAAAGAGCTGACTCCAGTCTGGTCCTCGCAAAATTGGAGCTTGAGTCACAATTGTTTTTAGGTAGTTTTTAGTATGATCTAGCTATTTTTTAGTATATTTTAATTAGTTTTTAAGCAAAATTCACAATTCTGGACTTTACTATGAGTTTGTGTGTTTTTTCTGTGATTTCAGGAATTTTCTGGCTAAAATTGAGGGTCCTGAGAAAAAATCTGATTCAGAGGCTGAAAAAGGACTGCTGATGCTGTTGGATTTTGACCTCCCTGCACTCGAAATGGATTTTGTGGAGCTACAGAAACCCAAATGGCACGCTCTTAACTGCGTTCAAAAGTAGACATCCTGAGCTTTCCAACAATATATAATAGTTTATACTTTGCTGGAGTTTTGACGACACAAACTGGCATTCAAATGTAAATTAAAGAAGAGAGCAATGTAGAAATGTAAATCCAAGTTCAATTTCCAGAAGTTGCAGTAAGAAAAACAGAGAGATCTCAAGGTGAGATTGAGACAGAATTTCCTCAATTCTTCAACACCCAAGACTCAAGACAAGTGTAGATGAAATTGAAAACAAGAAAACTAAGAGGAGGAGAATTCAATTCTCCTTCCCCAAGATTCAGAATCTCAAAATAGCTCAAAACCCAAAAGCTCTCTACTGTGAGTACTATGAAAATTCTTAAAGAAAACTCTAAAAAGAAAAGTTTTTTTCCAAACTTCAAATCCTAAGCTATTTATGCACTTTCTTCAAATGATCATTAAGCCTTGAATTGGGCCTTTAGTCTTGATGGAATTGGGTTGACAATAGCCTCTGTTGATTGCACTTGGTGTTGGGAAGAAATCCACTTGTGAACCGGGCCATGAACCATTTACGTTTGAGTCAATGTTTGAGGCAAACGTTGACTCAAATGTCCCTTGTTGAAGCATTATGCAGATGGCCTTCTTGCTATCATCCTCGTTTGAGCCAACGTTTGAGGTCAAACGTGAGCTCAAACGTGGGACTTCCCAGGCTCCCTTTCTGGCCAACGTTTGGCCTAACGTTTGAAGCAAACATTGGCGCAAACGTGGCTCAACTAAACCATCAATCAGGGGTGCTTTTCGATGCTCTTCCTTGCCAAAATGTAGCCAACGTTTGACCTCACGTTTGAGGCAAACGTTGTGATGACATGTCATCATATACCCATTTTCTATGCTTTTTCTTACAAGAAATTGATGATTTGTGCTTAAATATTGAATGCTTTTTGTACTTAAATGATATATTTTCTTGATATTTTAATTTTTTATATCTTGTAGAAAATAAGAAGAAAAAGAAGCAAAGAAGCACAAAAAAAGGAGAAAAAAAGAGCTTTGGGGTACACTTTGAAGTTGGGGTACACTTTGGAGCCTTAGGCCACGCTTTTAAAAGCGTGGCCCATGACCAAATCAAGAAAGGAAGCAGCCAGCATGCACACGATCCTGCCCTTGCCAAGGGCAGGGCAGAATCGTGATGCAAAGTGTGGTTGGAAGCAAGAATTTTCGCTAAGTTAAAATCTGGCCGCACACAACATGACCATGCCTACTTCAAAGGGCTATAACTTGAGCTACAGACGTCCAATTGATGTGCTTCCAGTTGCGTTGGAAAGCTGACATTCAGAGCTTTCCAATGATATATAGCAATCCATATTTGGCGCACAATTGAGGCAGGAACGAAAGGCATCTTTAAGGGCCATGAGAAAGCAAGAAACTAGGCCTTACTTTGGTGCCAAGAAAGCCAAGGAAATTAAGTAGCGTGTGTTTCGGCCATGGTTCGAACTTGGGACATCAAAGTGAAAACACTGCCCTGCCCTCCGCGAGGGCAGGGCAGCATTTGGGTTGGTGCACAAATCTGGCGCACCACACACAAATCTGGCGCACCAATTCTCTCCTAGCAGCACCAGCGTGCATCGCAACTCAATCCTGGCAGCACCACATTTTTCTGCCCTGCCCTCCGTGAGGGCAGGGCAGCATCCTATGCACCAAGCTCAATTCTGGCGCACCAATTTTCAATTCTGGCGCACCAATTCCTGATTCTGGCAGCACCAAGGAATTTCTGGCGCACCAACTTTTCCTGCCCTGCCCTTGGCACGGGCAGGGCAGCATCTGGCGCACCAAGGCCGCACCAGCTTGCACCACGGACGCACCACCATGCACTAATTTTCTGCCCTGCCCTCCACAAGGGCAGGGCAGCCTCCTGGGAGTGTCATGGGTCAAAATCAACCAAAATTCAATTTAATTCAATTCCTCACCAAATTGAATCAAGGCCAACCAAACCCATTTCTCCTCAAATCCAAAGCAAGCTAAGCCCACATCATCACTCAAAGGCACATGGATCAATTAAATTAGGATTTTTATTTTTAATTTGTTTTAATTTCATTTTTCATTTTTCACTTTGTAAAGCCTATATAAAGGCATCATTTTCATCTTTGTAGGGGAGCTCCATTAGAAAAAGGCGAGACCCACTAGGGAATATTAGGATTTGAGAGCTCTCTCTCTTGGTTTTCTTCTTCTGTTTTGAATCTTGAGTGAGATTGGAGGAATTCTGTTTCATTCTCACCTTGAGATCTCTTGTTCACTTTTTCTGCATAATTGAAATTCACATACTGCTTCATCTTCTCTTTTAATACTGCAATTCATTTATCTTCTTTTCTTCTGCAATTGTTCTTGGTTGGATCAAGGAAGGAATTGAGATCTAGACTTGTTCTCTAGTCTCTTTGATTTCCTGAGATCTTCAATCTCATTTGGCAATTAAACTGAATTTAATTTCTGTTTGCTTCTTCAAGCAATTCTGCTTTCTATTTAAGATTTGTTGCAAGTAACTCTTCTGCTTGATTGCTCCTTACATTCTCTTGTTGAATTTTAATTCCCAGCACCCAAGTCCTTTTAATTTTCATGCAATTTAATTATTCTGCAATTATTCTAAGTGTTGCTTATTGCTTTCCTTTAAATTTTCTGCACCCATTCCCCTTTACATTTAATGCAATTTACATTTCTTGTCATTTAAGATTCTTGTAATTTACATTTCTTGCTCTTTAAGTTACTTGCCAATTTACTTCCTGCATCTTTAAAATTTCTGCCATTTACTTTCTGTTGGCTACACTTCACACAATTCACTCAATGTTAGCTTGACTAAACTAATCACCCACTAAAATTGCTTGATCCATCAATCCCTGTGGGATCGACCTCACTCTTGTGAGTTATTACTACTTGATGCGACCCGGTACACTTGCCGGTTAGATCTATGTGTTTGGAAAATTCGTTTTCCGCAAAAACACCATCAAGTTGGCTCAAACGTTGCTGTGCCCAGGAGTGCTATTTCTCTTCTTTTTGGCGCCAACGTTTGACCTCACGTTTGAGGCAAACGTTGGCGCAAACGTTGGCTCCTTCCCCTGCTTCTTCTTCAGCCAACGTTTGCCTCAACGTTTGAGGCAAACATTGGCGCAAATGTTGGCTCCTTCCAGGGTATTCTTCATCTTCTTTTCAGGTTTGAGTTAATGTTTGAGGCAAACGTTAGCTCAAACGTTGATCCCTCTTTTCAAGCCCATTCTTGCAACCTTCTTCCAAGCTTTATTCCTCTTATCATCAATCAACAATTGTATCAAAGCTATGCCATAATCATGAGAGTTATTCTTCTTCTTGTCATATGAGCAATTATGGCACAAAAACTCATGAAAATGCATCAATTTATCCATGGTTGATTGAATCAAAGGAAACATGAATTTCAACCCAATTGGCTTACTTATGGCTTAAGAAAGTGCATAAAACTAAATGAAAACAAAGAAAAAGACTAGTAAAACTAGGCTAAGATGACTTATCATCACAACACCAAACTTAAAACTTGCTTGTCCCCAAGCAAGAACAGAATTATGTTCAAAGGTTCTTTCGACTAAGATGGATTGAAGAATAACTTGTAATGTCCTGTGAGTGAAGTGATTAAGTGACAGTGGGATGAACTCTAAATTATATGCTCATGCAAGGGCTTCAGTGCTTACTAGTCCTTACATATTGGAAGTCTTAGGTCCTAGAACTTTCACCCAAATGATATCATGGAGATCTCTCTATAGGTAATCACCTTGAAGCAGCTTATAGTTTATGTGCTTTGGCCTTGACTCTAAGTGTCATGTCTCAAAGCGGCTCTTTAGATAAGCTTTCAATCAATACTCCTAAACCAGTTGGTTTTAAGGTATTAGGTGTTAAAGCACCCCTTAGGATCTACTTGCTCAAGCCTCTCTCTTTGACACAATTCAACCACAACCATTTACTAGGATTATAACTCTTTGAGTTCTTGTTTCTTTCTTTTCTTTTTTTTTTTTGCCTAGTAATTGATGCTCAGAGCCTTGGGCCATGTTCTTTCAAATTTTTATATTTTTTTTTTGTTTGCTGCTTCTTGGATCAATAAATGTTTGAGAATCTCCACAATACTTCTTTGAACTCCATGTCCTGCTTATGAGCTCCCATGCAAGTTTTCATAAGCATGCAACCTCAATACATAATTATACAACTAGAACCACCACTTCTCCTAATCTTTTGCTTGCCTCAAAATTGTTTAATTCCTCAATCCTTTTTTTTCAAAGAACTGTCATGTGATGCCTTCTTGAGAAATTAAGTGCAAGCAAGTTTGGAGAGTATAGGGTTGTGATTATTCAAGCATCTCAATTATTAGATTATAGAAAAACTATATTATGCAGACAGACAGGGGTACAATATCACTTTCAATCATAGCAGTGTCTGATGTAAACTAATCACTTAACAATACAACCTTTTGGAGTTTACTTGCTTTACTCTTCATCATCATCCTTGCTGGTCTTCACATTCCTCTTTTATCTCCTTGATTGATGATGCTTAATTTTTTTCAAAAGCTTGTATGATGCTCTGCAGTGATATTGAAAGTTGCTTGTTCTCCAAGCACTTGAAAAATGGTTAGCATGCATGATTTATTTGTGGGCTTTTGGACTTACTTTGGTGTGGGAACACCAAACTTAGTACCTTGCCAATGGTTCTCATGCATCAAATTAACCATGTGTGAAACTCTTTTTTTCTTTTTCAAAAGCAATAAAACTGAAAACTAGGAAACAGCAGAATAGTTTACTAGTTTATCTAAATACTTGAAGCTAGCATCATGCAGAAGGTGAGAATATATTTTATGATGGGATTTTGGTGGAACACCAAACTTAGAATCATTCATTCTCTCTTAAATTGTTTTGGTGTCAAACACCAAACTTAGCTCCTTGCATTATAGATGAAACTAATTAACCTTTTTATTGAAATAGATATGAAAAGATAGTTACCTCCGGTTGGGTTGCCTCCCAACAAGCGCTTCTTTATTGTCATTAGCTTGACATCCTCTATTCTTTGATTATGGAGGCTGAAGATCGCAGTGCCTTAGCTTATCTTTCTTTACTGTGAATTTCCTTCCGGTTTCTTCTTTGATGATCTCTATGAGTTCCCGTGGAAGGATTCCAGTCACAATATAGTGATCAAACAGCTGTGGAGACATCTTTGTGGATTGAGTGTTTAGCAACACTTTATCCCCTAGAGCAAATTTTTCAGTAGGGATTTTCTGTTTCTCTCCAATTCTATCCTCTGTCTCTACTTGTGAAACTTCTTTGTTGTGTTTTTCTTGGTTGGTACCCTCTTTCTCACTCATTTGTGAAAACTGCTTAGCCAACAGCAGTACATGTTCTTCGAGCTTCTTAAGCGCTTCCTCGTGGTGTTTGGACTCCTGAACTTGAATTTTCATGAGTTTTTCCATCATCGATTCTAAGTCAGTGATCCTCTTAAAATGTTTTAAATGTATGAGATGGGTTGGTGGTTGTGGAAAACTTTGTGAAAGAATTCCACATGTATTGTGTGGGTAAAGTGTGGGTGTTGTAAAGGTATTTTGTTGACTTTGTGAGTTGTTATGAGATTGAGGGTGCATGTTTTGTGAGCATTGGTTTTGATTGGCATTATTGGATGGGTGATTTTGGTTGTTTGTGATCATGAATTTGCCATGGTTGAAGCTTCTTTGTTCTTGATGTTGGTACTCCCCCATTCTCAGATAAGAATGTGGCTTCCATGGTGGAAATTGTGCATTCACTGTAGCAGAATGTAGACAATCAATTTTTCTAGCTATCAACTCCAGTTGTTACTGAGTTTGATAGTGTAGCTGCTTGTTTTGATTCATGACTGCTTTCACTCCTTCAGGATTCATCACTTCCTTTTCTGAATTTGCATTTTCTGGTTTCTCAAATGAGTGTTGGTTATTGACTCTTTTGTCATTGAACTCTGCAGTTCCTTGGCCGGTTGCTGTTGCTTTGAGTAGGCCATCTGAGAAGTAATCCACCGCTCTTCTTGTTTCTGGGGTTAATCCTTTATAGAAAGCTTGGAAACCCACTTCGTCACTTGCTTTCTTGTATCTTTCCCATGCTTTGAACAATGGTTCTCCCTCTCCTTGTATGAATGGATGTATTCCCTCTTTCATCTTGATGTTTTGTTGGGATGAGGAGAATTTGGCTAGAAACTTGGCAACCAAATCATCCCAACTAGTGATACTTCCTTGAGGAAAGGTTTCAAGCCATTGTGCCGCTTCATCCCTCAGTGAGAAAGGAAATAACAAGAGCTTATAGGTATCATGATATACACCATCGAGACTGACAGCACCACAAGTCCTCAGAAAAATGGATATGTGCTGTTTAGGATCCTCCAATAGATTTCCACCATAGGAGCAATTGTTCTTGATTAGTGTAATGAGTTGCGGCTTCATGTTGTAGTGTTCTTCTTTCTCAGAAACTCCTTCTTCAATGATAGCCTTCCCTCTGTCCTCTCTTCTTTCCTGTGACATATAAATCAACAAAAGGAACACACAGTGGTATTTTCTTTTGAAAATTGAGTGTAGTCAGTTGAGACAAAACTTCAAACAGTTAGTGGGTTAGTAGAGGCAAATCCTCAAACAGTTAGTGGGTTAGTCAAAATTTAAAGAAAAAGTGCTTGATCTAAACTACCACCTCACTTAATCATTGTCAATCTATTCAATCCCCGGCAACGACGCCAAAAACTTGATGTGCGGAAAACGATCTAACACAAAACTCACCGACAAGTATACCGGGTCGCATCAAGTAATAAAACTCACGGGAGTGAGGTCGATCCCACAGGGATTGAAGGATTGAACAATTTTAGTTTAGTGGTTGAATTAGTCAAGCAAACAAGTGTTGATTGTGTGAAATTGTGTTGACAGGAATTAAATTGCATAGAATGTAAAAGGGAGTGGGTGATTTTCAGGAAATTAAAGGGAACAAAAAGAAAAGAGCTGGATCTTAAAGTGCAAGTAATGTAAATTGCAGAAACTTAAAGTGCAAGAAATATAAATGACTTGAAAAATAAAAGGGGAATGGGAATTGGATCTGCATGAATTAAACAAGGAAAAGCAAAACTCAACAGAACGAAGAGTAGTTGATGGAATTAGTTGAACCGGACCTCAAACTAAAAAGAAAATAAGCTTGGTATAGTAATTAAACAAGGAAATTAAAATGGAAACCAATAGATCTCAGGACCCAAGAGACTAGATAACTAAGTCTAGATCTCAGTGCCTTCCTAGATCCAAATTCAGAGAGCAAATGCAAAATTAAAGAAGAGAGCAATGTAGAAATGTAAATCCAAGTTCAATTTCCAGAAGTTGCAGTAAGAAAAACAGAGAGATCTCAAGGTGAGATTGAGACAGAATTTTGTCAATTCTTCAACACCCAAGACTCAAGACAAGTGTAGATGAAATTGAAAACAAGAAAACTAAGAGGAAGAGAATTCAATTCTCCTTCCCCAAGACTCAGAATCTCAAAATAGCTCAAAACCCAAAAGCTCTCTACTGTGAGTACTATGAAAATTCTTAAAGAAAACTCTAAAAAGAAAAGTTTTTTTTCCAAACTTCAATCATAAGCTATTTATACACTTTCTTCAAATTATCATTAAGCCTTGAATTGGGCCTTTAGTCTTGATGGAACTGGGTTGACAATAGCCTTTATTGATTGCTCTTGGTGTTGGGAAGAAATCCACTTGTGAACCGGGCCATGAACCATTCACGTTTGAGTCAACGTTTGAGGCAAACGTTGACTCAAACGTCCCTTGTTGAAGCATTATGCAGATGGCCTTCTTGCTGTCATCCACGTTTGAGCCAACGTTTGAGGTCAAATGTGAGCTCAAACGTGGGTCTTCCCAGGCGCCCTTTTTGGCCAACGTTTGGCCTAACATTTGAGGCAAACGTTGGCGCAAACGTGGCTCAACTAAACCATTAATCAGGGGTGCTTTTCCATGCTCTTCCTTGCCAAAATGTAGCCAACATTTGACCTCACGTTTGAGGCAAACGTTGGCTCAAACGTTGCTGTGCCCAGGAGTGCTATTTTTCTTCTTTTTGGCGCCAACGTTTGACCTCACGTTTGAGGCAAACGTTGGCACAAACGTTGGCTCCTTCCCCTGCTTCTTCTTCAGCCAACGTTTGCCTCAACATTTGAGGCAAATGTTGGCGCAAACATTGGCTCCTTCCAGGGTATTCTTCATCTTCTTTTCACGTTTGAGTTAACGTTTGAGGCAAACGTTAGCTCAAACGTTGATCCCTCTTTTCAAGCCCATTCTTGCAACCTTCTTCCAAGCTTTATTCCTCCTATCATCAATCAACAATTGTATCAAAGCTATGCCATAATCATGAGAGTTATTCTTCTTCTTGTCATATGAGCAATTATGGCACAAAAACTCATGAAAATGCATCAATTTATCCATGGTTGATTGAATCAAAGGAAACATGAATTTCAACCCAATTGGCTTACTTATGGCTTAAGAAAGTGCATAAAACTAAATGAAAACAAAGAAAAAGACTAGTAAAACTAGGCTAAGATGACTTGTCATCAGGAAGTTTAAGGCTCTTCTCCACTTGCTACTGTCTTGGATTTGGTTCTTCCTTGATCTGCTTTCCCTTCTTCAAATTCTGTGGTTGGTTTTTCTCTTCTGTGAGCTTTCTGGGACATTCTTGCTTGTTATGTCCTTGTTGCTAGCTCCTTCTTTCTCTGTTGGTTCTTTGTCACGCTTCATAAGCTTCTTGGTTGCCCCTTTGTTGCTATCCACCAATGTCTTTCCACTCCTTAGTTGTACAGCTTTGCACTCTTCTTTTGGATTAGGAATGGTGTCGCTTAGTAGTGAGCTTGAAGGTCTCTCAATAGAAATCTGCTTGGAGATTTGTCCAATTTACCTCTCTAGGCTCTTCATGGATGCTTCATGGTTCTTTGTTGTCATTTCTTGGTTCTTCATCATCTTTTCCATGAGCATCTCCAGATTAGTGATCTTCTAAGAGTCTTGTGAGATTGGTTGGTTTTGGGGTGTTGGTGGATGATGGTAAGTGTTTTGGTTAGTGGGTTGATTATTGGATGGGTAATGGTTGGAGTTGGGGTAATTATTTTGAGGTTTTCTGTAAGGATTTTGGTTAGTTGGCTGCTGGTTGTGATTTTGGTTATTTCTCGGAGTGTTTTGAGCTGAGTTCCTTTGCCATGGTTGTTGGTTTTTGTTATGGTTATCTCCCCACCTAAGGTTTGGGTGGTTCTTCCAAGATGGATTGTAGGTGTCACCATACACCTCATTTGATCCAGAATTTTGGTTGTGCATTGGTGTGCGAAATTGTGATCACTACTTTTCACAAATCAAATAATCCCTAGTAATGGCCCCAAGAACTTGGTGCTCAATACCATGGCATAAACACAACTTTGCACAACTAACCAGCAAGTGCACTGGGTCGTCCAAGTAATAAACCTTACGCGAGTAAGGGTCGATCCCACGGAGATTGTTGGTATGAAGCAAGCTATGGTCACCTTGTAAATCTTAGTCAGGCAGACTCAAATGGGTATAGATGATGAATAAAACATAAAGATAAAGATAGAGATACTTATGTATATCATTGGTGAGAGCTTCAGATAAGCGTATGAAGATGCTTGTCCCTTCCGTCTCTCTGCTTTCCTACTGTCTTCATCCAATCCTTCTTACTCCTTTCCATGGCAAGCTTATGCAAGGGTTTCACCGTTGTCAGTGGCTACCTCCCATCCTCTCAGTGGAAATGTTCAACGCACCCTGTCACGGCACGGCTATCCATCTGTCGGTTCTCGATCAGGCCGGAATAGAATCCATTGATTCTTTTGCGTCTGTCACTAACGCCCCGCCCTCAGGAGTTTGAAGCACGTCACAGTCATTCAATCATTGAATCCTACTCAGAATACCACAGACAAGGTTAGACCTTCCAGATTCTCTTGAATGCCACCATCAGTTCTTGCCTATACCACGAAGATTCCGGTTAAAGAATCCAAGAGATATTCACCCAATCTAAGGTAGAACGGAGGTGGTTGTCAGTCACACGTTCATAGGTGAGAATGATGATGAGTGTCACGGATCATCACATTCATCAAGTTGAAGAACAAGTGATATCTTGGACAAAGAACAAGCGGAATTTGAACGCCGGTTTGGGCCATCAAATCTTGGGAAAAGTATGGACTATCATATATTGCTGGAAAGCCCAGGATGTCTACTTTCCAACGCCGTTGAGAGCGCGCCAATTGGGCTTCTGTAGCTCCAGAAAATCCACTTCGAGTGCAGGGAGGTCAGAATCCAACAGCATCTGCAGTCCTTTTCAGTCTCTGAATCAGATTTTTGCTCAGGTCCCTCAATTTCAGCCAGAAAATACCTGAAATCACAGAAAACACACAAACTCATAGTAAAGTCCAGAAAAGTGAATTTTAACTAAAAACTAATAAAAATATACTAAGAACTCAACTAAAACTACTAAAAACATACTAAAAACAATGCCAAAAAGCGTACAAATTATCCGCTCATCACAACACCAAACTTAAATTGTTGCTTGTCCTCAAGCAACTGAAAATCAAATAAGATAAAAAGAAGAGAATATGCAATGAACTCCAAAAACATCTATGAAGATCAATATTAATTAGATGAGCGGGGCTTTTAGCTTTTTGCCTCTGAACAGTTTTGGCATCTCACTCTATCCTTTGAAATTCAGAATGATTGGCTTCTTTAGGAACTCAGAATCCAGATAGTGTCATTGATTCTCCTAGTTAAGTATGATGATTCTTGAACATAGCTACTTTATGAGTCTTGGCCGTGGCCCAAAGCACTCTGTCTTCCAGTATTACCACCGGATACATACATGCCACAGACACATAATTGGGTGAACCTTTTCAGATTGTGACTCAGCTTTGCTAGAGTCCCCAATTAGAGGTGTCCAGGGTTCTTAAGCACACTCTTATTGCCTTGGATCACAACTTTATTTCTTTCTTTTTCTTTCCTTTTCTTTTTTTTTCTTTTTTTTTCGTTTTTTTTTTGCCTCTTTTTTCCCCCTTTTTTTTTGTATTCACTGCTTTTTCTTGCTTCAAGAATCATTTTTATGATTTTTCAGATCCTCAGTAACATGTCTCCTTTTTCATCATTCTTTCAAGAGCCAACATTCATGAACCACAAATTCAAAAGACATATGCATTGTTCAAGCATACATTCAGAGAACAAAAGTATTGCCACCACATCAATATAATTAATCTGTTATAAAATTTGAAATTCATGCAATTTTCTCTTTTTCAATTAAGAACATTTTTTTTTTATTTAAGAAAGGTGATGGATTCATAGGACATTCATAACTTTAAGGCATAGACACTAAGACACTAATGATCACAAGACACAAACATGGATAAACATAAAGCACAATTTTCGAAAAACAAGAAAATAAAGAACAAGGAGATTAAAGAACGGGTCCACCTTAGTGATGGCGGCTTGTTCTTCCTCTTGAAGGTCTTATGGAGTGCTTGAGCTCCTCAATGTCTCTTCCTTGTCTTTGTTGCTCCTCTCTCATGATTCTTTGATCTTCTCTAATTTCATGGAGGAGGATGGAATGTTCTTGATGCTCCACCCTTAGTTGTCCCATGTGGAACTCAATTCTCCTAGGGAGGTGTTTAGTTGCTCCCAATAGTCTTGTGGAGGAAAGTGCATCCCTTGAGGCATCTCAGGGATCTCATGATGAGAGGGGTCTCTTGTTTGCTCCATCCTTTTCTTAGTGATGGGCTTGTCCTCATCAATGAGGATGTCTCCTTCTATGTCAACTCCAACTGAATAACAGAGGTGACAAATGAGATGAGGAAAGGCTAACCTTGCCAAGGTAGAGGACTTGTCCGCCACCTTATAGAGTTCTTGGGCTATAACCTCATGAACTTACACTTCTTCTCCAATCATGATGCTATGGATCATGATGGCCCTGGTCTATAGTAACTTCGGACCGGTTGTTAGTGGGAATGATCGAGCGTTGGATAAACTCCAACCATCCTCTAGCCACGGGCTTGAGGTCATGCCTTCTCAATTGAACCGGCTTCCCTCTTAAATCTCTCTTCTATTGGGCGCCCTCTTCACAAATGTCAGTGAGGACTTGGTCCAACCTTTGATCAAAGTTGACCCTTCTTGTGTAAGGATGTTCATCTCCTTGCATCATAGGCAAGTTGAATGCCAACCTTACATTTTCCGGACTAAAATCCAAGTAATTCCCCCGAACCATAGTAAGCCAATTCTTTGGATCCGGGTTCACACTTTGATCATGGTTCTTGGTGATCCATGCATTGGCATAGAACTCTTGAACCATTAAGATTCCGACTTGTTGAATGGGGTTGGTGAGGACTTCCCAACCTCTTCTTCGGATCTCATGTCGGATCTCCGGATATTCACCCTTTTTGAGTGAAAAGGGGACCTCGGGGATCACCTTCTTCAAGGCCACAACTTCATAGAAGTGGTCTTGATGCACCCTTGAGATGAATCTCTCCATCTCCCATGACTCGGAGGTGGAAGCTTTTGCCTTCCCTTTCCTCTTTCTAGAGGTTTCTCTGGCCTTGGATGCCATAAATGGTTATGGAAAAACGAAAAAGCAACGCTTTTACCACACCAAACTTAAAAGGTTTGCTCGTCCTCGAGCAAAAGAAGAAAGAAGAGAGTAGAAGAAGAAGAAATGGAGGAGAGGGAGATGGCTTTGTGGTTCGGCCAAAAGGGGAAGAAGTGGTGTTTAGGTTGTGTGAAAATGAGGTGGTGAAGAAGGGTTTATATAGGAGAGGGGGGCTCATGGTTCGGTCATGTATGGGTGGGTTTGGGAGGGAAAGTGGTTTGAATTTGAATGGTGAGGTAGGTGGGGTTTTATGAAAGATGGATGTGAGTAGTGAAGAGAAAGATGGGATTTGATAGGTGAAGGGGTTTTGGGGGAAGAGGTGTTGAGGTGATTGGTGAATGGGTGAAGAAGAGAGATAGTGGTGGGGTTGGTGGGGATCCTGTGGGGTCCACAGATCCTGAGGTGTCAAGGAAAAGTCATCCCTGCACCAAATGGCATGCAAAATCACGTTTTGAGCCAATTCTGGCGTTAAACGCCGGGCTGGTGCCCATTTCTGGCGTTTAACGTCAGGTTCTTGCCCTTTGCTGGCGTTTAACGCCAGTCTGGTGCCCCTTTCTGGCGTTAAACGCCCAGAATGGTGCCAGACTGGGCGTTAAACGCCCAACTGCTAGCCTCACTGGCATTTAAACGCCAGCAAGTTTTCCTCCAGGGTGTGCTGTTTTTCTTCCTGTTTTTCATTTTGTTTTTGCTTTTTCAATTGATTTTGTGACTTCTTATGATCATCAACCTACAAAAAACATAAAATAACAAAGGAAAATAGATAAAATATAATCATTGGGTTGCCTCCCAACAAGCGCTTCTTTAATGTCAGTAGCTTGACAGAGGGCTCTCATGGAGCCTTACAGATACTCAGAGCAATGTTGGAACCTCCCAACACCAAACTTAGAGTTTGAATGTGGGGGTTCAACACCAAACTTAGAGTTTGGTTGTGGCCTCCCAACACCAAACTTAGAGTTTGACTGTGGGGGCTCTGTTTGACTCTGATTTGAGAGAAGCTCTTCATGCTTCCTCTCCATGGTGACAGAGGGATATCCTTGAGCCTTAAACACAAAGGATTCTTCATTCACTTGAATGATCAGTTCACCTCTATCAACATCAATCACAGCCTTTGCTGTGGCTAGGAAGGGTCTGCCAAGGATGATAGATTCATCCATGCACTTCCCAGTCTCTAGGACTATGAAATCAGTAGGGATGTAATGGTCTTCAATCTTCACCAAAACATCCTCTACAAGTCCATAAGCTTGTTTTCTTGAATTGTCTGCCATCTCTAGTGAGATTCTTGCAGCTTGTACCTCAAAGATCCCTAGCTTCTCCATTACAGAGAGAGGCATGAGGTTTACACTTGATCCTAAGTCACACAGGGCCTTCTTGAAGGTCATGGTGCCTATGGTACAAGGTATGGAAAACTTCCCAGGATCTTGTCTCTTTTGAGGTAATTTCTGCCTAGACAAGTCATCCAGTTCTTTGGTGAGCAAAAGGGGTTCATCCTCCCAAGTCTCATTTCCAAATAACTTGTCATTTAGTTTCATGATTGCTCCAAGGTATTTAGCAACTTGCTCTTCAGTGACATACTCATCCTCTTCAGAGGAAGAATACTCATCAGAGCTCATGAAAGGCAGAAGTAAGTCCAATGGAATCTCTATGGTCTCATTTTGAGCCTCAGATTCCCATGGTTCCTCATTGGGGAACTCAGTGGAGGTCAGTGCACGCCCATTGAGGTCTTCCTCAGTGGAGTTCACTTCCTCTCCTTCCTCTCCAAATTCGGCCATGTTGATGGCCTTGCACTCTCCTTTTGGATTTTCTTCAGTATTGCTTGGAAGAGTACTTGGAGGGAGTTCAGTAACTTTCTTGCTCAGCTGTCCCACTTGTGCCTCCAAGTTCCTAATGGAGGATCTTGTTTCAGTCATGAAACTTTGAGTGGTTTTGATTAGATCAGAGACCATGGTTGCTAAGTCAGAGGGGTTCTGCTTAGAATTCTCTGTCTGTTGCTGAGAAGATGATGGAAAAGGCTTGCCATTGCTAAACCTGTTTCTTCCACCATTATTGTTGTTGAAATCTTGTTGAGGTCTCTCTTGATTCTTCCATGAGAAATTTGGATGATTTCTCCATGAAGAATTATAGGTGTTTCCATAGGGTTCTCCTAGGTAATTCACCTCTTCCATTGAAGGGTTCTCAGGATCATAGGCTTCTTCTTCAGATGAAGCATCCTTAGTACTGCTTGGTGCATTTTGCATTCCAGACAGACTTTGAGAAATTAAATTGACTTGTTGAGTCAATATCTTGTTCTGAGCCAGAATGGCATTTAGAGTATCAATCTCAAGAACTCCTTTCTTCTGACTTGTCTCATTGTTCACAGGATTCCTTTCAGAAGTGTACATGAATTGGTTATTTGCAACCATTTCAATTAGCTCTTGAGCTTCCGTAGGCGTCTTCTTCAGATGAAGAGATCCTCCAGCAGAGCTATCCAAAGACATCTTGGATAGTTCAGAGAGACCATCATAGAAAATACCTATGATGCTCCATTCAGAAAGCATATCAGATGGACACTTTCTGATCAATTGTTTGTATCTTTCCCAAGCTTCATAGAGGGATTCTCCATCCTTCTGTCTGAAGGTTTGGACTTCCACTCTAAGCTTACTCAATTTTTGAGGTGGAAAGAACTTTGCCAAGAAGACATTGACTAGCTTTTCCCATGAGTCTAGGCTTTCTTTAGGTTGTGAGTCCAACCATGTCCTAGCTCTGTCTCTTACAGCAAAAGGGAATAGCATAAGTCTATAGACCTCAGGGTCTACCCCATTAGTCTTGACAGTGTCACAGATTTGCAAGAATTCAGCTAAGAATTGATGAGGATCTTCCAATGGAAGTCCATGGAACTTGCAATTCTGTTGCATTAGAGAAACTAATTGAGGCTTAAGCTCAAAGTTGTTTGCTCCAATGGCAGGGATAGAGATGCTTCTCCCATAGAAGTCGGGAGTAGGTGCAGTAAAGTCACCCAGCACCTTCCTTGCATTGTTCTTGTTTTCGGCTGCCATGACTTCTTCTTCTTTGAAGATTTCTGTTAGATCCTTTACAGAGAGTTGTGCCTTAGCTTCTCTTAGCTTTCGCTTCAAGGTCCTTTCAGGTTCAGGGTCAGCTTCAACAAGGATGCCTTTGTCTTTGTTCCTGCTCATATGAAAGAGAAGAAAACAAGAAAATATGGAATCCTCTATGTCACAGTATAGAGATTCCTTGAGGTGTCAGAGGAAAAGAAAAATAGAAGGAAGAAGGAGAAGAATTCGAACTTAGTCAGATAGAGTTCGAATTGTGCATTGAGGAGGAGTGGTACTCCAAAAATAGAAGGATGTGAGAAGAGGGGAAGAGATTTTCGAAAATTAAGTGAAAAAGTTTGAAAACATTTTGAAAAACTTTAATTGATTTTCGAAAACCAAGAGTGGAAAAAAAAATCAAGTAATTTTTTGAAAAAGATTTTGAAGTTAGAAGTTAAAAAGATATGATTGAAAACTATTTTGAAAAAGATGTGATTAAAAGATATGATTGAAAAGTTATGGTTTTAAAAAGATATGATTGAAAAGATATGATTTGAAAACGATTTTAAAAAGATTTGATTTTAAAAATTAATGACTTGCCTAACAAGAAAAGATATGATTCAAACATTAAACCTTTCTCAACAGAAAAGGCAACATACTTGAATTGTTCAATCAAATCATTAATTGTTAGCAAGTATCTTTGAAAAAGGAAAGAAATTGATTTTGAAAACATTTGATTGAAAAGATATGATTTGAAAAAGATTTGATTTTGAAAAACTTTGAAAACTTGAAAAAAAAATTGATTTTGAAAACAAAATCTTCCCTCTTGTGCCATCCTGGCGTTAAACGCCCAGAATGGTGCACATTCTGGCGTTTAACGCCCAATGCACTACCTTTTTGGGCGTTAAACGCCCAACCAGGCACCCTGGCTGGCGTTAAACGCCAGTCTGTCCTTCTTCACTGGGCGTTTTGAACGCCCAGCTTTTTCTGTGTAATTCCTCTGTTGCATGTTCTGAATCTTCAGTTCCCTGTACTATTGACTTGAAAATAGAACCAAGATCAAATAAACAATGCATGTAAGACACCAAACTTAAAATTAGACACTAGACTCAAACAAGAAACATAAAATATTTTTGGTTTTTTATGATTTTGAAAATTTTTTTTGTACTTTTTCGAAAATTATATGAAATTAGAAAATAAAGGTTTCAGAATTCTTAATTTGAATTCCAGGAATCTTTGCAATGCTAGTCTAAGACTCCGGTCCAGGAATTAGACATGGCTTCACAGCCAGCCAAGCTTTCAAAGAAAGCTTCGGTCCAAAACACTAGACATGGCCAATGGCCAGCCAAGCCTCAGCAGATCATTGCCCCAATAGCAAGTTTGATAGAGATCAACAAGCTCTTGTGATGATTAGTTGAAACCTCGGTCCAATAAGATTAGACATGGCTTCTCAGCCAGCCAGATTTCAACAGATTATCATGAAACTCTAGAATTCATCCTTAAAGAACTCTGAAAAAAAATACCTAATCTAAGCAACAAGATGAACCGTCAGCTGTCTATACACAAAACAATCCCCGGCAACGGCGCCAAAAACTTGGTGTGCAAAATTGTGATCACTACTTTTCACAAATCAAATAATCCCTAGTAATGGCCCCAAGAACTTGGTGCTCAATACCATGACATAAACACAACTTTGCACAACTAACCAGCAAGTGCACTGGGTCGTCCAAGTAATAAACCTTACGCGAGTAAGGGTCGATCCCACGGAGATTGTTGGTATGAAGCAAGCTATGGTCACCTTGTAAATCTTAGTCAGGCAGACTCAAATGGGTATAGATGATGAATAAAACATAAAGATAAAGATAGAGATACTTATGTATATCATTGGTGAGAGCTTCAGATAAGCGTATGAAGATGCTTGTCCCTTCCGTCTCTCTGCTTTCCTACTGTCTTCATCCAATCCTTCTTACTCCTTTCCATGGTAAGCTTATGCAAGGGTTTCACCGTTGTCAGTGGCTACCTCCCATCCTCTCAGTGGAAATGTTCAACGCACCCTGTCACGGCACGGCTATCCATCTGTCGGTTCTCGATCAGGCCGGAATAGAATCCATTGATTCTTTTGCGTCTGTCACTAACGCCCCGCCCTCAGGAGTTTGAAGCACGTCACAGTCATTCAATCATTGAATCCTACTCAGAATACCACAGACAAGGTTAGACCTTCCGGATTCTCTTGAATGCCGCCATCAGTTCTTGCCTATACCACGAAGATTCCGGTTAAAGAATCCAAGAGATATTCACCCAATCTAAGGTAGAACGGAGGTGGTTGTCAGTCACACGTTCATAGGTGAGAATGATGATGAGTGTCACGGATCATCACATTCATCAAGTTGAAGAACAAGTGATATCTTGGACAAAGAACAAGCGGAATTGAATAGAAGAACAATAGTAATTGCATTAATACTCGAGGTACAGCAGATCTCCACACCTTAATCTATGGTGTGTAGAAACTCCACCGTTGAAAATACATAAGAACAAGGTCTAGGCATGGCCGAATGGCCAGCCCCCCAAATGATCTAAGAACTAGATGTCCAAAGATGATCAAAGGATCTAAAATAATCCAAAGATAATCCAAAGATCCAAAGATCCAAAGATGAAAATACAATAGTAAAAGGTCCTACTTATAGGGAACTAGTAGCCTAGGGTGTACAGAGATGAGTAAATGACATAAAAATCCACTTCCGGGCCCACTTGGTGTGTGCTTGGGTTGAGCAATGAAGCATTTTCGTGTAGAGACTCTTCTTGGAGTTAAACGCCAGCTTTTGTGCCAGTTTGGGCGTTTAACTCCCATTTTGGTGCCAGTTCCGGCGTTTAACGCTGGGAATACTGAAGGTGACGTTGAACGCCGGTTTGGGCCATCAAATCTTGGGCAAAGTATGAACTATCATATATTGCTGGAAAGCCCAGGATGTCTACTTTCCAACGCCGTTGAGAGCGCGCCAATTGGGCTTCTGTAGCTCCAGAAAATCCACTTCGAGTGCAGGGAGGTCAGAATCCAACAGCATCTGCAGTCCTTTTCAGTCTCTGAATCAGATTTTTGCTCAGGTCCCTCAATTTCAGCCAGAAAATACCTGAAATCACAGAAAATCACACAAACTCATAGTAAAGTCCAGAAAAGTGAATTTTAACTAAAAACTAATAAAAATATACTAAGAACTCAACTAAAACTACTAAAAACATACTAAAAACAATGCCAAAAAGTGTACAAATTATCCGCTCATCATGCATTTACTGCACTTGCTCTTGTTGCTGTTCCTCTTGGTTCTCTTCATTCTGCCCCCAAGGTGTTAATGGTTGGCTTATGGCACTCACTGATGTAACCTGTAGGCTATCAATTCTCTTGGCCATTTGCTCAAATTGTTGCTGAATCTGCTGCTGCATCACTTTGTGTTGAGCCAAAATTGTATCCACTCCTTCCAATTCTAGAACTCCCTTCCTCTGTGATGGTTGGCATTGCCTATGGTGAGCAAAGAAGTATTGGTTGTTGGCCACCATATCAATGAGGTTTTGAGCTTCCTCTGCAGTTTTCATCAATTGCAATGATCCTCTAGCTGAATGATCAAGTGCCTCTTAAGCCTTTAGAGTGAGTCCTTCATAAAAGTTCTGCAGCTTATCCCACTCAGTGAACATCTCTGGTGGATATTTCCTCAGCAGAGCCTTATATCTTTCCCATGCCTCATATAGATTTTCAGCATCCATTTGAGTGAATGTCTACACCTCAGTCTTCAATCTTATGATCCTTTGAGGGGGATAAAATTTGGCAAGAAACTTGCTCACCAAATCATCCCAAGTGTTGATGCTCTCCTTTGGAAATGTTCCTAGCCATTGAGTGGCTTTGTCTCTGAGAGAGAATGGGAATAACAGCAGCTTGTATATGTCAGGGTGCACTCCATTGCTTTTAACTGTGTCACAGATCCTCAAGAAAGTGGGTAGATGTTGGTTTGGGTCCTCCAATGGTCTTCCTCCAAAAGAGAAATTGATTTGGACCAATGTGATGAGTTGTGGCTTCAGTTCAAAGTTATTTGCATTGACATTAGGGGTAAGAATGCTAGTCCCACAATGTCTAGCATTTGCAAATGTATAGGAGGCCAGTACTCTCCTCTGTTGTGGGTTATTATTGGCCCCTCCTTCTGGATGATTGAGATTAGATGGATCTCCTTCCATCTCTTGGAATTCTTCTCCTTCTTCTGACTCCTCTTCTCCAACAACAGCCTTCCCTCTAGCTTCTCTTCTCAACCTTCAAAGAGTTCTTTGGTCAGTTTCAGAGAAAATAGGAGTAGCTCTCCCTGTACCTGACATACAAACACAGCACAAGAAACACACAAAATCAGAAAACCATTGAAACTTCAATCTATTGCTAGAATGAAGTTTTGGTTAGCTTAGGAAAATAGTCAAACAGTTAATATGTTAGTTGAGAACAAAAGAAAAAAATGCTTAATCTAGATCTCCACTTCACTTAATCATTGTCAATCTATTTCAATCCCCGGCAACGGCGCCAAAAACTTGATGTGTGGAAAACGATCCAACACAAAACTCACCGGAAAGTGTACCGGTCGTATCAAGTAATAATAACTCACATGAGTGAGGTCGATCCCACAGGGATTGAAGGATTGAGCAATTTTAGTTTAGTGGTTGATTTAGTCAAGCAAATCAAGTATTGGTTGAGTGTTTTGTAGCAGACAGAAGGTAAATTACAGGAAATGTAAAGGGAGAGGGATGATTTGCAGAAATTAAAGAGAATTGAAAGTAAAGGTACTGAATCTTAAAGAACAAGAAATTAAATGACTGAAACTTAAAGTGCAAGAAATGTAAATTGCGGTAACTTAAAGTGCAAGAAATATAAATTGCTTGGATGAAAAAGGGATTGAAGGACTGGGAATTCAGAATTTAAGCAAGAGAAGAAAATTGCAGCAATTAACAAAGCAAGAGGTGAACTGAAATTAACTAGAACTCAAACAGAAAATGAAAATTTGATTGCAGTAGTGGTTCGGCAGAAGAACCAAAAAGAAAATCAGATCTCAGGACTCCAGAGACTAGATAGCAGAGTCTAGATCTCAATTGCCTTCCTAGATCCAAGTTCACAAAGCAATTAAAGAGAAATTAAAGATTGCAGCAGTAAAGGAAATGGAATTTAACTCAATTATGCAGTAGGAAAATCAAAGAGATCTTAAATGGAGATTGAGATAGAAGTTCCTCAATTCTTCACACTCAAGACTCAAACAAAACCCAGTAAAAAAACAAAAAGATCAGAGGAAGAAGAAGTGAATTCTCTCCTCCAATTCTCAAGCTAATTGCAGTCCGAAAATAAAAATTGAAGATCAGAAGTTCTAAAGCAGAAAAATGGAAAGTGAGCTCTCAAGTTGACTAAGGATGAAAATTAAAAATGAAAGTAAGCTCCCTTCTAAATCTAACTAACACCTATTTATACACTTTCTATTTTGGATCTAAGAATTTTGAGTGGGCTTGAAAGATGGGTGAAGAATTGAATTAAATTGGATTTTTAAGTGAATTTCAGCCCATGTTGCTCCTAGGAGGCTGCTCTGCTCTTGTGGAGAGCGGAGCAGTGAAGCTTTGTGTGGGGATCTAAGTCGCGTGCCAAAGCTTGGAGAGGCATCAGGGGACTGCCCTGCTCTTGTGGAGAGCGGAGCAGTGTTTGTCTTGTGCGCCTTGCCTTTCTATAAATATTTTGCGTGCTAAGTCTTAGACATCATCAGGGTAGCTCTCATGTGGTGCTAAGAGTGTAGCTTCCTTGCTTTGTTAGTGAAGCCTCCGTGTTCGAGACTTGCTGGGAGCATTTTGGCCAATTTTTGGCTTATTTTCCTTACAAGGAGCACTCCTTCCTTCCCTTGGGTCATGGGTTCAAACCTTGTAGCCTTCATTATCAAACTTTTTCTTTGAATTTTTCTTAGATGAAGCCCGATAATGCTCTCAAGGAGAGCAGAGCAATGTTTTTGCTCTTCCTTGTTTCTTGGCTTAAATTTGTGCTCCGCACTCAAGGGGGGCAGAGCATTGAAGCTTTGCATGCCTGTTTCGTTGTTGTGCTCTCTTGGAGAGCATTGTGCTCTTTGAAGAGAGCATTGTGGCTTCCTCCTTCCATGCGCCACACTCTCTTCTTCTTTTGCCACACTTTCTTCTTCATTGAGTCACGCTTCTTAAGCCACGCTTTCTTGTTTTCTTCTTTTCTTCACCTACAAATAATCAAAACAACCAATCAAAGTATCACCAAATTCACAAGATTTATAAATCAATTAAATTTAGCTTAAACCTCATGATTTAGTATCAATTAAATGGTGGTTGTTTGATTAAATAAAACATGCAATTCCACTCTAAATTGCTTACTTATAGTGCAAGAAAGTGCATAAAAACTAGTGAAACAAGTGGAATTAGCTTGAAAAATGGGTATATGATGACTTGTCATCAGTGTGTATGATTTGATATCTTGAGTCTCTGCATGTTTCCTGACTTTAATCTGTGTTTCTGGGCCAAAATCTGGGTCAAAATGCGGGCCGAAATTGCCCCCAGCATTTTCTGTTAATTCTGCAAATCACACATGTCACGCGTACGCGTCGTCCACGCATGCGCGTCATTCAGCGTTTTTCCTTGCCACGCGTACACGTTGTCCACGCGTTTGCGTAACTCGTGCAGCTTCCAATCCATGCGTTCGCGTCAGGCACGTGAGCGCGTCACTGTGATTTCCTCCATTTCGCGCGGTTGTGTGAGCCATGCGTCTGCGTCGCTTCTCGCTGTTCATCTCCTTAATTTCTTGTGTTCCTTCCATTTTTGCAAGCTTCCTCTCCATTCTCTAAGCCATTTTTGCCCTATGAAGCCTGAAACACTTAACGCACAGATCATGGCATCGAATGGTATAAAAGAGAAATTAAAATACATAATTTAAAGCTTTAGGAAGCAAGTTTTCAATCATAGAATAAATTTGGGAAGGAGTTATAATATCATGCAATTCATATGAATAAGTGGGTGAAAAGCTGATAAAAACCACTCAATTTAGCACAAAATAAACCATAAAATAGTGGTTTATCAACCTCCCCACACTTAAACATTAGCATGTCCTCATGCTAAGCTCAAGGAGACAAAGAGAATGAATAAGGGAAAGTGAGACTCATGAAATGCAACTTATGTATATGAATGCAACTACATGCTAAAATGATTCTACCTACTTGGTGAAAAAGTAAGTAAATCTTTCAAGAACAAATATGAACTGGATTTCACTAATTCAAATCACAAAATAAAGTACAAATGACTTGCAAGAAGAAAATAGCTCATGAAAGCAGGGAACAAGGAATCGAGCATCGAACCCTCACTGGAAGTGTATACACTCTAATCGCTCAGGTGTTCGAGGTTCGATTCTCTCAATTCTCTACTAATCTTGCTTTCTAAGGCTTGCTTTTCATCTAACAATCAACAAAAATTTAATGCACAAAATACACATATCAAGAGGTCTTTTAAGGGTTGTAATGGGGTTAGGGTCAAGGTAGGATTTGTATTTGACCAAGTGGACTAAAATCTGAATCCTTAATTAACTTAAAAATTTCCCACCTAACTTAGAACAATCCATGTAATCATAATATAAAGCCTAACTACCCATTAATTATGTTTTCCACATATTCATGCATCCGAATTTGAGTACAACTCACATGCATTGTTTTCACCATTTACTTTGGGGCATTTTGTCCCCTTTTCTTATTTGCTCTTTTTCTTTTCTTTTTTTTTCTATATTTTTTTTTCTTTTTTCTATTTTTCTTTTCTTTAAAAATTTTTTTTCAATGCATATGATTAAAGTATTGAATGCATAAACATGTTCTTAACATTCTTGTTCATATTTTCTCAAGAATACACAACACCCAATTCTCAAACCAAATATTTTCAATCCCAATTTCCCCACACTTAATTCATGAGCACTGTCACTAGTCTAAGCTAACCAAGGATTCAAATTAGGGACATTATTGTTTTTTGCTTAGAGTTAATGATGTGCTAAAATAAACAATAAATGGGGGTACAATAGGCTCAAAATAGGTTTGCAAAGGATAATGAAAAGGTTAAGGCCATATGGGTATGTAAGCTTAGTGAAACAAGGCCTCAATCATATAAGTGCATGCATACATCAAATAATGGACATATAGAATTAAGCAAGACAAACGTCACAATTTTAGAGAGAAAAACACACACTAAAAATAAAATATTGGTTGATAAAATGCAACCAATCAAATAGGCTCAAAATCTCACTGGTTTTGTGTGTTCGAGCTCTAAAACCATGTTCCAAAATAAAATTTTTTCAAACAAGTTTTTCAAAAAATTTAATTCAAATTAGTGAAATGCTATAAAGAGTTTCTTGAAATATTACTTCAACCAAGTGGTCAAATATGCACAAAATAAAACAAACATGCAAATGCAACAACTAATTTAACAAAGAAAATATAAAAATTGGTGTTGAGACAGGAAGGTACTAACCCACAGAGATTAGTATCGACCTCCCCACACTTAAGGATTACACCGTCCTCGGTGCATGCTGAGATTTGCATGTGGACGGGCTGCCACAACTGATGCTTTTCTCTAGAGATTGTGCAGATGGACTGTCTGTTGCCCCATATAGAAGTTTCTTGTTCCCTTTCTTGGTGGCCAGCCTGAAAGAAGAGGAAAAAGAAGAAAAGTAACCCCAAAAACAAAGATAGGAAACAATTTAAAGTATGGTTGGGTTAATGCCAAATAATAATGGTCTCAATTACATGGTAGCTACAACATGCAGTGAGAAAATAGTGGAAGTAAATGGCATATCAATGTTGCAAAAATATGCAACAATGGGGAAGAGTGTGGGTAATGAAAGATAATATAAATTCATGTCAATGCAAAATTAATACAAGTATCATAAAAGATTAGCTTTGACTTAAATAATATTACCCAACAATGTAAAACAAGTCACTGAGTAGCAAAATAATACCAGAAAAGACGCAACAGTTGAGTATGAAAAAGTAACACCAATGGAAAAATAATAAATTTAGAAAAGAACAGAAAAATATGCACCAAATTAAAATGCAATGAATGAAATATGAAAATAAATTAAGTAAAATAGAATTGAAGTTAAGAGGGATGAGAAGTTAAAGAGATAAAGTAAGAAATAAAGAAGAAAAGATAGAAGAGATTAGGATTAGAAAAGAAAATATAAGATAATTGGCGCTGATCTGGATAAGTTGTGCGGCACAGGCGACGCGAATGCGTGAGAGACATGGTTGCGTGGTGTGCGATAAGGTCGGGCGACGTGGACACGTGGGTCACGCGATCGCGTGGCCTGATTTGTGCGATTGGCGTGAGTGCAGCCTCGCGTTCGAGCAACTCCTTGTTTCAAACTCATTTTGCCAAAAATCTGGGTGACGCGTTCGAGTGGGTGACGCGATCGCGTCAATGGCCATTTTTGAAAAACGAATTAAATCCTCTAAATTAATTTCCTGTTTATCAACTCAACCATTTTTGAAAACATATGATTGATAAAGTAGCACATCTCTCTGCAACTCGTTGGGAGACGACCTGGGATTCATACTCCCAGTATTTTAATTTCAATTTTGTGACAACCCTTCTAAATTGATAAGCGGATTTTTGGCTGGTTAAGGACTGTACTTGCAACGTATTTCTATTAATAATTTCTTAACTCGCCAATTTCTGCCACGTCAAATTTTTGGTGCCATTGCCAGGGAGTTGCAACAGTGTGCTAATTTATTGATTGGCTTTTATTTAATTGCAATTTTTCTTTTTATTTTATTACCATGAGTTGTACGTTTCTTTTGTTAAATGACGCGTTCACTTCCTGATCCAAGCTTGCCAGCATTTGACCCTGAGATTGAAAGAACTATTTCACGTATAAGGCAAGCTCGGCGTCGGCGAGTCCTCTCTGAGGACGAACCTAAAGCATCATCTAAGGAAGAAACAAGCTCCCTCTCTACTGATCCAGTTGATTTACGTGCAGGTGATATGGCAGCACTTAGGAGAGTCACTATCTAGGAGGAAAGAGCCCCTGATTTTACACTCCAACCATTCCAGGCACACCACCCAGCAGTGGCTGTGGATTTCGAAATAATGTCTTCACTACTCAACTTGATGCCCAAGTTTCATGGCTTACCTGCTCAAGAGCCTATTAAGCACCTTAGGGATTTTCAAACTGCCTGTTTTACTGTTAAGCGTGATAGCACTGATGAAATATCCATTCTGTTAAAAGTCTTCCCATTCTCTCTTGAGGGAAAGGCAAGAGAGTGGTACTACACTCAACCCGAAACGACTGTTTCCAACTGGGATACGCTTAGAAGAGAATTTTTGGAGAAATTTTTCCCAGCTGAGGTTGCCGATAAACTGAGGAAAGACATGTCCATGATCGTTCAGGATGAATCCGAGACTCTCTATGAATACTTGGAACGCTTCAATAATCTTCTAGAAGCATGTCCCCACCATATGATTGATAAGATCGTATTGCTCGGCTACTTTACACAGGGCATGAATCTCAACATAGGACCACATTGGAAGGTGCTAGCAATGGGTCTATGAAAAAGTACAAGACTACGAAAGAAGCATGGTAATTGATCAGCGACTTAGCCAAATCTACCAGGAATCATAGGTAGAAACAAAGTCGGTCAAGAGCTGTTGCATAGGTATCCACTAGAAAAGAGACTGCTGCTATAGCTCAGAGCTTATGTGAAATGACTAACTTGCTGAAGCAGATGCAGCTAAGTCAACAACAGCCTCAGCAAGTTCAGCCTTCTCCACCACAGCACAGCCAGCAGTTGGTTCCATGAAGAGTATACGGAATCTGTGCGGATTACAGTCATTACACTGACGAGTGTCCACAACTCCAATCGAAAGACCACACTGTAGCAGCCACTCATAACTTCTATGACCGCCCCAATCAAGGGTACAATCAAGGTGGTAGCTATAACCATGGATGGTAGGATAATTCTAACCAAGATTGGAGGGACAATCATAACAGAGGAGGCAGATATAACAATGGAAATCAGAGGTGGAATAACAATAACAACTTCAGGCAGCAGAATCAGAATCAGGCCTATAGAGCACCTCATTTAAGACAGCCTCAAGCATCTCAGCAGACCTCTCAGATCACTTATCCCGCTTCATCTCCTAATGATGAGTTACTACAATCTATTGATCGGAGACAACAGGCCATGGAAAACAACCTCACTTCTACTCTGAATGGTCTGAATTCTACTTTGCAAGCCCTTGTCTCACAGATTGGATCACTGAACAGCTCCAACAACCAGTCCTCAAGCTCTGGTGGACTCCCCTATCAACCATTACCCAATCCAAAGGGTGGCATTAATGCCATCACCCTAAGGACTGGAACCACATTGCAAGAGAGGAATCAGGAAGAGCCAAACCTACCTGAACATGCCTCAGCTGAAGAGGTAGTGGAAATAGAAGATGTTGAGGAAGAAAAGGGTATACAGGACATGGCTGAGGAAGAAGACGCTAGATCATAGGAAGAAGCACCAAAGGGCGCAGACACTGTAGAAAACGCCAGTCCTATTCCATTTCCACAACTTGCAAGGAAGCCCAGAAAGCAGTTGGAACCTGATCCTAAAATGGTAGAAATATTAAAAAATGTTGAGGTAACTGTTCCCCTTTTTTATATTATTCAATAGGTACTTAAATACGCAAAGTTTCTAAAGGATTTATGCATACATAAAGACAAAATTAATGAATTAGAAACTATTCCTTTAGGTAGTTCTATATCTGCTTTAATGGGAAATATACCTAAAAAATGTAGTGACCCAGGTCCATGCATGGTTAACTGTACCATTGGAGGTGTGATATTTTCTGACTGCATGTGTGATTTAGGAGCATGTGTTAGTATAATGCCTTTATCTGTATATGATGTTTTGAGGCTCCCTCCCTTAAAAAGGTTGGCAGCTCGTTTTGTGTTAGCAGATAAAAGTATTATTACAGTGGCTGGAGTTGATGAAGATGTATTAGTGGGTATTAAAGGTCTCACTTTCCCCATTGATTTTTACATCCTGGAGATGCCCCAAAATGACTCAGAGAAACCATCATCAATCCTACTCGGAAGACCTTTCTTGAAGACCTCGAAGTTCAAATTAGATGCTTTTGCAGGAACATACTCTTTTGAAATAGACGGCCGAGTAGTAAGCTTCAATCTGAATGGAGTTATGAAGCATCCTTCAGAAGATCATTCTATCTTCCAGTGTGACATCATAGATGAGACCATAGCTGAAGTTCACCAGGAGGAGTTTGAAAAGAAGTACATAGGATAAGGTCCAAGTGTGGGGAATTCTGAGGATAATGAAAGTACTCTACCACTGCCACCAGCTCCAGATAATCCAGAGCCTGACCATGAACAGAAGTTAGAATTGAAACCCCTCCCTCCATACCTCAAATATGCTTACCTCGAGGACAAGCAGAAGTTTCCAATTATCATTGCATGGGACCTCACTTCTGAACAGGAAGAGCAGTTACTTAATGTGCTGAGGAGGCACAAGGAAGCAATTGGGTGGAGTTTGGCAGACATAGTAGGCATCGACCCTCAAGTTTGTGACCATAGAATATTTTTAAAAGAAGGAGCAAGACCCGTTCGTCAACCCCAAAGAAGACTGAACCCCACTATCTTAGAGGTTGTCAAGAAGGTAGTGACCAGACTATTAAAGGCAGATATTATCTACCCCATCTCATACAGTGAATGGGTGAGCCCAGTACAAGTGGTGCCCAAGAAGTCTGGAGTCACTACAGTGAAGAATGAGCATGGAGAGCTCATAGCAACCAGAGTACAGAACACCTGGAGGGTCTGCATTGATTATAGGCATCTCAACCAAGCCACTCGCAAGGATCACTACCCTCTTCCATTCATTGATCAAATGCTGGATCGCCTGTCAGGTAAATCACATTATTGCTTTTTAGATGGTTACACAGGCTACTTCCAGATTCATATAGCCCCTGAAGATCAGGAAAAGACTACTTTTACATGTCCTTTTGGGACTTATGCCTATAAGAGAATGCCCTTTGGCTTGTGCAAAGCACCAGCTACGTTCCAAAGGTGCATGATGAGTCTTTTTTCTGACCTTCTTGAGGATTGTATGAAGGTTTTTATGGATGATTTTAGCGTTTATGGTGATTCCTTTAGCCTTTGCTTGGATAGTTTATCTAGAGTACTAGATAGATGTGTCAGTACAAACCTTGTATTGAATTTTGAAAAATGTCATTTTATGGTAAGACAAGGAATTGTACTAGGACATGTTGTGTCTAATACTGGCATTTCTGTAGATCCAGCAAAGGTGGATGTTATTTCTAGTTTGCCTTACCCCCTCCTCTGTGAGGGAAGTCCGTTCGTTCCTTGGCCATGCTGGTTTTTACCGAAGATTCATTAAGGACTTTAGTAAGGTAGCACTTCCCCTATCCAGGCTATTGCAAAAAGATATCGAGTTTGAGTTCAGCGAGGATTGCAAACAAGCGTTTGATAAGCTGAAGACCGCCCTGACTCAAGCTCCAATTGTGAGAGGACCTGACTGGAGCCAGCCATTCGAAATCATGTGCGATGCTTCCAACCATGCAGTAAGAGCAGCGCTGGCTCAACGTGAAGGTAAAGATCCTTTTGTCATTGCTTATGCGTCTAAGACTTTAGACACTACTTAGTCTAACTACACTACTACTGAAAAGAGCTTCTTGCTATTGTTTTTGCTCTGGATAAATTCCGAGCCTATTTACTTGGTGCTAAGGTAGTAGTGTATTCCGACCACGCAGCTCTAAAGTATTTATTAGCTAAAAAGGAATCCAAACCAAGGCTTATACGTTGGATACTGCTACTACAAGAATTTGATTTAGAAATAAAGGATAGGAGTGGTAACCAGAATCTAGTGGCAGACCACTTGAGTCACCTTGAGCACATTAAAGATGACTCTACTTCTATAGCTGATAATTTTCCATTTGATAACCTACATGCAGTATCTGAGGTAGTCCCTTGGTATGCACCTATCGCTAATTATCTAGTTAGCCACACTTTTCCTCCAAACTTTACTAAGCGCCAAAGAGACAAGCTGAAAAGCGAGTCTAAATATTATATATGGGATGACCCATATTTATGGAGGTGTGGCGCTGACCAGGTAATTAGAAGGTGTGTGCCTCAATTAGAATTCCAGTCCATTTTAGAGGCCTGTCACTCATCTGAGAGTGGAGGACATTTTGGCCCTCAAAGAACAGCTAGAAAAATCTTAGACTGTGGATTCTGGTGGCCCACTCTTTTTAAAGACGCTGATGAATTTTGTAAATCTTGTTCCCCATGCCAAAGGTTTGGTAATATATCCCAGAGGGATGAAATGTCTCAACAAATTATGCTTTTCTGTGAAATTTTTGATGTTTGGGGCATTGACTTCATGGGTCCATTTCCAAATTCTAATGGCCACCTTTATATACTGTTAGCTGTAGATTATGTTTCTAAATGGGTGGAAGCAATTCCTACTCATACTGATGATGCTAACAATGTTGTTTCCTTTGTTAGAAACCACATTATTTGTCGCTTTGGGTCACCACGAGTAATCGTGAGCGATCAGGGCACCCATTTTTGTAACAGAAGACTAACAGGATTACTGAAGAAGCATGAGATCATTCATAAAGTAGCAATAGCCTACCATCCTCAGACTAATGGGCAGGCCGAGTGTCTAACAGAGAGATAAAGTGCATATTGCAGAAGATAGTCAAACCTCATAGAAGAGACTGGAGCACCAGGCTACAAGATGCACTCTTGGCATATAGAACAGCATACAAGACACCCATTGGGATGAGTCCTTTTCGCTTAGTCTATGGAAAGGCCTGTCATCTTCTAGTCGAAGTGGAGCACAAAGCTTTTTGGGCAGTAAAGGAGTGCAACATGGGATTTGAGAAAGCCAGAGCTAAAAGGAAGTTGCAACTGCAAGAATTAGAGAGCCTTCGCCTAGAAGCTTATGAAAACTCAAGGCTGTACAAGGAAAAAATGAAAGTTGTACATGATCAACACATCAAGAGGAAGGAGTTCCAACCTGGGGATTTAGTCTTCCTTTACAACTCCAGACTGAGGCTCATGCTAGGCAAGCTGCGATCAAGGTGGGAAGGTCCATATAGAGTCAAGAAGGCTGAGCCGTACGGAGTTTTTCACCTAAGTCACCCTTCAAGCTCATGGTTAATGGACATCGTTTGAAGCTCTACCATGGTGAGAAGGTGACAAAAAACAAGGAGTTAGATATCTTCCTCTTGGAGGATCCACTCGCAACAGAAAACTGAGCTACTGAAGCGTCCAACTTAAGGACGTTAAAGCAAAGTGCTAGGTGGGAGACAACCCACCATGGTATGATCGTTCCTCTTCTTCTCCTGATCTTCCCTCATCTATAACTCTTCTCCGTACTACTACCTATATTTTGTACCTCATCTGCATACTGCATTTGCATAAAGAAAAAGAGAGAGAGATAAATCACACGTGACGCGCCAGCGTCACCGACGTGTCCGTGTCGCATGAGCATTGGAAATAAAGAAGATTAGACAGAGAGTTGTGCCGGAATGTGGCCGGAGGTGTGCCTTTGGTACCATTTGATCCACGCGACCGCGTGGATGACGCAATCGCGTCATCTGTAAATTGGCCTCCCCACGCGTCCGCGTCGACCACGCAAACGCGTGGCTCTACAATTTGACGTATCAAGGATGAATGGCCGAGAGTTGAGCTGGACTTGGGCTGCACTTGTGCTAGTCGCACAAGTCTTGCCACGCGAACGCGTGCCCTACGCGTCTGCACCGTTATTTCCATCTGGCCATCCACGTGATCGCGTCAACCACGCGATCGCGTCACCCCAAATTCTGGCAAAACACAATTTAAACAGAGAGTTATGCGAGCGTGAAGCTGCCCTCGCGCCACTAGCGCAAATCACGTCACGCGTCCGCGTGACCGACGCGTCCGCGTCGCCTCACTTAAGGGCTTTCCACGCGACCGCGTGCCCCACGTGTCTGCGCCGTTTGCGCCACCCAACTCATTCAAATCTGCCAGCCTGTTTTATCTTTTCTTCCCCCATCTTATTTCTTTCTCCCCTCTTCCTTCTTTCTCTCTCTCTCTCTTTCTCTCTTCCACCCCTCTCTTCCATCACCATTATCAAGGTTTTCTTTCTATCTTCTTCCCTCCTTACTTTTTCATTCTTCTTTTTCTTATCATGTTTTCTTTTTCTTTCTCTTCTACTTTCCCTAACTATGTTTTCTTTCTCTTTTCCTATTCCTCCTATTGGTGTTGTAATTTTATTTGGGTCATTATTTTTACATGTTGCTTATGGATTGTTTGGGATTCGTTTAAACAATTATATATTAATTTTTATAGGGTTCTTGCATGTTCTAATTAATATTTTCCATACCTTATTTAACATGCATGCTATGTGTTTGTGAAAATGCCCATATGGCATTTTGCACTATTTTTGGATTTCTTTTATATCTACTACTCTATATGCCTGCTTTTCACAAAACCCCTTTTTTATTATATTACTTATATATAATTGTTTTTACAAACATCTTAGTAATTTGAGCGACTTGGTAATCTAATTTGGACATTGAATGCTTGATCTATGCTACTCATGCCCTTTGCCGGCATGCCAATAAACACTTTGCATTCAATTTTCCTCACATGCACTTGCTATATTTCCATTGTTGATTTGCCATATGTAGTCATGCCATGTGTTCACATCATTATCCATACCTGTGCATTGATTACCACCTTTCCTATTCTCTTCCTTGCTATAACCCTTGAATGATAATGTCTTTCTTCACGTCCTTTCAGGATGGCCACCAAGAAAGGCAAAGAGAAAGCTACCCCCAAATCCACAGCAAGGAAAGGAACAAAAAGAGCATTAGTGGCAGAGCCTTCTTCAACTGCAGTCAAGCCCTCAACAAAAAGAATTAAAAGGATTATAAAGGATGATGAAAAGGAGAGAGCCTTCCCAGCAAAGGACACTGCACGATTTCCAAATCGCTACTGTGAGCAGATGTTTCCTATTCTGGCAGCTCGGAATTACAACAATGAACACCTTCTTATCCTTCCGCCTCGTATTGCCGATTTTGTTGAGCCGTAAATTACACAAAGACATTGGGAATTCCTATAGAGACAGCCACGACAGGTCAATCTTTCTTCGGTAGTTGAGTTCTACTCCAACTTCCACCTGCCGACTCTGCAGTCTATTTATATACGTCAGAAGTAAGTCCCCATTACAGAAGAGGCCATTCAGCGAGCCTTAGATCTTCCCCCTGCTCTCAAAGAAGCCGCACTCAAGCGCCACGCGTAGAACTTTGACTGGGACGCTGTTCTCAGAGTTATCGCTCAACTTGGCAACAAATGGATCTTTAGATACCATCGTTCCCGTCCTAAGGGAATCTCGACTTCCGTACTTACCTTAGAGGCTCACATATGGGCACAGATTATGTCCCATTACGTCTTCCCGAGCACTCATGAGTCTTCCTTCATCACGGACATGGCCGTTCTACTATGGTGCATCCTCACCAACCAGCCTCTAAATTTACCGAGACATATCCAGAATGCTATGGGACACGTGCAAATTACGGGCAACCTACCTTTCCCTGCCTTGGTCTCTGATCTTGTCTTAGCAGTCGGAGTCTCCTACAGAGCTGGAGACACCAAAGCCATACTTCCTCGAGATGATCAGTACGTCCCTAACGGGAGATATCTCAGGCCACCACCTGCCACTACCAGCCAGTCCACAGAGGATGCTGCAGCTCCTCCACCATCTACTAGTCAGTTGCTGCATCAAATACTAAAGCGGTTGGACCAACAAGATAAGAAAGCAAAGCTCCGAGAGCGCCGCAACCACCGCCATTTCAAATACCTCAAGGAGCTACTCACAGGCAATCACATACCTGACGAGGACCCAGGCACTCCGGACTCTACTTCCTTTACCAGCACAGGGAGCCATGACGGTCCCGACTGTGGAAATACTGCCACCAGCCCACAATTGTTCCTGATAGATGGCACCGAGGACGGTGTAAAGCCTTAAGTGTGGGGAGGTCGGTCGGTACCTGACTTCCGGAGGTAATTCTTTTCCCCCTAACACCAATTTCTTCTTCTTTAGAATAGGATAGATTGCATATTAGTAGGTTAATCGAATGCATGTTCTACCTGATTGAAAAGACAATAAGTTTCTTTTAAGACCGTATATTTTTCAAAATTTCACTAATTTAAATCAAAATATTTATGTTAAATTTATTTGAAGTTCAAATTGGAACAGAATTTTGAGCTAAAAAGAACACACAACCCATGAGACCTTGAGCCTAAATACATGGTTACACTATTTAACCACAAACATTTTTTTCTTGTGTGTTTACTTCTCTGTGATTGTAATCTGAATTTTGTTTTATCATATATGTCCAAAATTAATGTGTTATGTGCATGCATATGATTGAGGCCATTGTTTGTTTAACTCACATATCCCAAATAAGCCAACCCTTTTTAACTACATTTGTTAACCACTTTGAGCTATTTTTAATCCCATTTGTTCCATATTATACCACATTACTAGCCTTAAGCGGAAAACAATTGAAAATCCCAATTGAATCTTTGGTTAGCTTAAGATAGAATTTGTGTATTAATTGAGTATGGGAAAATTGTGGGAATAAAGGGTAATAGAAAATATATCATACTAGAATGAAGGGAATTTGGGTACCTATTCACGTGGAACCATAAAAGGAAATTACAAATCTATGTGCATTGGTAAGCTATACAATATATATATATATATATATATATATATATATATATATATATATATATATCTTTGTTTTAGTGAATAAGGGGACAAAATCACCCCAATGATAAGTCAGAATTTAATAATCAATGCACATATGATAAAATTAAAATAAAGGTTGATACATGTGTATGGAATGTGAAAGGGAAATTCTGGGTAGCTAAGATAAATGTTGAAATTATATAGAGTATATGTATGTTAGGTAGGAGCTTGGGTTAATTAAAAATTCAATATATAAGCTCACTTAGCCATATGTATATCCTCACATTTACCTTAGCTCCATTACATCCATGAAAAGACCTCATGATGTTTGCATTGGCATTTTAAAATTGTTGATTGATTAGGTGAAACATAAAATCTTTTGAAAGCATGATTAGCAAAGGATAGAGTGATTACCCCATATGCTAGAGATGATTAAAGTGCACACGCACCAACAGTAAGGGTTCAATGCTCAGTCCTGTATTCCCTGCTTTCACAAGCTATCTTCTTACAAATTTATCTGCTTTTACAATATGCTTTGAATTAGTGAAATCTGCCCCATATTTGGTCTTAGAGAGCTTATCTATTTTTAATCATGTAGACCAATTCATATAGTTGCATTCATATGCATATATGTTGCACTGCATTGCATGAGTCTTGCATGTTCCTGTTCATTCATATTTATCTCCTTCAACTTAGCATGAGGACATGCTAATGTTTAAGTGTGGGGAGGTTGATAAACCACTATTTTATGATTCATATTGTGTTTAATTGTGTGGTTTTATCAAGTCTTTGCCCACTTATTCATATGATTTGCATGTAACCACAACTCCTTCCTAAAAATATCCTATGATTGAAAACATGCTTCTTTGGCTTTTATTTTCTTTTATTTAATCATCTTTTATTACCATTAGATGCCTTGATATGTGTGTTAAGTGATTTCAGGAATTACAGGGCAGGAATGGCTTAAGGGATGGAAAGGAAGCATGCAAAAATTGAAGGAACACAAAGAATTGAGGGGATAACCAGCGAGAAGTCACGCGGTCGCATGGCTGACGCGACCGCGCAAATTGGAAGAAATAACAGTGACGCGCTCGCGTGCCTGACGCAACCACGCGGATTGGAAGCTGCATGAAAGACGCGAATGCGTGGACGGTGCGCACGCGTGGTATGAGAAATGCTGAGTGACGCGAACGCGTGGATGACGCGGCCGCGTGACGTGCGCGATCTGCAAAATTTTAGAAGTCGCTGGCAGAGTTTCTGGGCCGGATTTCAACCCAGTTTTCAGCCCGGAAATACAGATTAGAGCCAGGGAACATGCAGAGACAGAGAACAACATTCATTCTGCATAATTTTTAGTTTTTAGATCTGAATTTACTCCTCCCCTAGGTTTACTCACTTGAACATTCATAATTAGGATTTTGAAGATTTTGGCTTTAGCTTTTGAGAAGAGTCTACCTCCGGAACTAGTCATTATATTCTGTTATTTACTTTTCATTTATTCTTCCATATTCTTAATTCCTCTAGAGTTGACATTGGATTATTTTTACAAGTTATTAATATAGACTATTTTTATTTTCAATTAATCCTTTTCATTATTATTTATCATGTCTTCTTTTATTTTCCTCATTGATTCTGTGAAATTTATAATTATGATGAGTAAGTAGTTTCATAACTTGATTGGGAGATGGTTGAAAGGAAACCTTGAGTTGAATTACTCAAGAGAGAAATTATAATTGGAATTATTGTTGGATCAACCTCTAATCATTAACACTAGTCCTCCCCAAGGGAGAGGATTAGGACTTGTGACTAGAAACAGCTTTCTAACTTGCTTGACTTTCCTTTACCTAGTAAGAGATAACTAAGCAGAGCAACTTCCAATTATTAATTAATCTTGAGAGTACTTCAACAAGAATAGGGCTTCCAACTAATCTACTCCCAGTCAAGGCATTTATTTAAAATTAATTAAATCCTCTAAATTAATTTCCTGTTTATCAACTCAACCATTTTTGAAAACATCTGATTGATAAAGTAGCACATCTCTCTGCAACTCGTTGGGAGATGACCTGGGATTCATACTCCCAGTATTTTAATTTCAATTTTGTGACAACCCTTCTAAATTGATAAGTAGATTTTCGGCTGGTTAAGGACTGTACTTGCAACGTATTTCTATTAATAATTTCTTAACTCACCAATTTCTGCCACGTCAAAGGGCATATGAAGGCAAGATGCAAGATGTTTATTATCATCATGGCAAAGGCATGAGTAGCATAGATCAAGCATTAATTGCCTAAATTGATTATCAAGTGTTTCAAACTAACAATCTATTTATATTGACAATTATATTCAATCAATAAAATATTGAAAGGGGTTTTGTAAAAAGCAGGCGTTAGAGTAGTAGGATAGAATAATTAAAAAAAATGCACAATGCCATACGGGCTTTTTCACAAACACTTAGCATGCATGTTTAATATAATAAGGAGAGAATTAAATTGGAACATGCAAGCATCCCAAAAAATAATTAATATTAATTGTCAAACAACTCCATAATAATAATCACAAGCATTTATAGAAGAAATCACCCATTAAGATATCTAACACTAAGTAGAGTAATGCAAAAATAAATAATTAAGAGGAAGAAGGGAGAGAAAATAGAAAGGAAGAACCTTGAGAAAAAGGTAATAAAGGGAGGGATGATGGAGAAAGTGATATTGAGAAAATATGAGAGAAGGTGGAAGAAGAAAAGGATAGAAAAGATAGAGAGAGAGGAAGAAGATAGAAGAAGAAAGAGGGAAGAAGAAAATAGGATTAGAGAAGAAAAGATATGAAAAGATATGAAAAGAGGTGGCACAGGGATTAGGTTGCGCTACGATGATGACGCGTATACGTGGTGGACGCGTACGCGTGGGTTGCGCAGAAAGGAAGGTGACGCGTATGCGTCGGTCATGCGGACATGTGACCATGTTTGTGCTACTAGCGCGAGGGCAACGTGGCTCTCGCACAACCCTCTGTTCAAATGGGGATGTGTACCTAAATTCCATATGACGCGTGCACGTTAGCTACGCGCACGCGTCAAAACTTATAATTTGAAAATGACGCGAACGCGTATGGGACGCGTACGCGTGATGCAATTTGTTCCTCGGGCACAGTTCCAACAACAAACCAGCCAAACTTTCGGCCAATACACCTCTTACGTCAATTTTTTAGGGTCATCCGTGCGCGTGGGTGACGCGCACGTGTGGGTGACGCGCACGCGTGGGAGGGTTGATTTCGCAAATGACACTGACGCGTTAGGGATGCGCCCGCCTGGGTGTATTTGTGCCTAAGGCACGCCTCCAGCCACGCTCCCGTGTAACTTTCTGCCACTCTCTTTTCTTTTTTTTATTATGTAGCATGCAGAATGTAGACTATATGCAATACTAATGAGAAGAGTTACTAAAAATAAAACTAAGAAAAGAAAGAACGATCATACCATGGTGGGTTGACTCCCACCTAGTACTTTTCTTTAACGTCCTTAAGTTGGACGGTCCTCTAGCTCAGTTTCCTACTGTGGGTGAATTCTCCAAGAGGAAGATCTCTAGCTCCTTACTTTTCTTCATTTACTCACCGTGATATAGCTTAAGGCGATGTCTATTTACCTTGATGAATTTAGAGCTCGAAGGATGACTTAGGTGAAAGACTTTGTATGGCTCTGCCTTCTCTACTCTATAAGGACCTTCCCATCTTGATCTTTGCTTGCCCGTCATGAGCCTTAGTCTGGAGTTTTAGAGGAGAACTAATTCCCCAAGTCTGAACTCTCTCCTTTTAATGTGCTTGTCATGCACAGCCTTCATCTTTTCTTTGTACAGCCTGGAGTTATCATATGCTTCTAGGCGAAGGTTCTCTAATTCTTAGAGTTGCATCTTCCTTTCAGCTCTGGCCCTCTCAAATCCCATGTTGATTTCTCTTACCGCCTAGAATACCTTGTGCTCAATCTCGACTGGGAGGTGACAGGCCTTTCCATAAACTAAGCGGAAGGGCTCATCCCTATAGGTGTCTTGTACGCTGTTCGGTATGCCCAAAGTGCATCTTGTAGCCTGGTGCTCCAGTTTTTCCTATGAGGCTTGACTATCTTTTCCAAGATACACTTTATCTCTCTGTTAGACACCTCTGCTTGTTCATTAGTCTGCGAGTGGTAAGCAGTTGCTACCTTGTGAATAATGCCATGCTTTATAAGTAGAGCGGTCAGTCTCAAGTTACAAAAATGGGTGCCTTGATCACTCACGATTGCTCGTGGTGATCCAAAGCGACAGATAATATGGTTTCTAACAAAGGAGACAACAGTGTTAGCATCGTCAGTACGGGTGGGAATTGCTTCCACCCATTTGAAAACATAATCTACAGCTAACAATATATATAAGAAACCGCTAGAGTTAGGAAATGGACCCATGAAGTCAATACCCCAAACATAAAAAATCTCACGGACCAGCATAAGTTATTGGGGCATCTCATCCCTCTTGGATATATTACCAAACCTCTGGCATGCGGAACAAGATTTATAGAAGGCAGCAGCATCTTTAAAAAGTGTAGGACACCAGAATCCACAGTCTAAAATTTTTCTAGCTATTCTTTGGGGGCCACAATGTCCACCACTCTCAGAGGAGTAGCAGGCTTCTAAAATGGACTGGAATTTTGATTGAGGCACACATCTTCTAATTATCTGGTCAGCACCATACTTTCATAAATATGGATCATCCCAAATATAATATTTGGACTCACTTTTCAGCTTGTCCATCTGATGCTTAGTAAAATTGGGAGGGAAGGTATGACTAACTAGATAATTAGCTACAGGTGCATACCAAGGAACTACTTCAGATACTGCATTCAAGCTATCAAAGGGCAAAGCATCATTGATAGGAGTGGAGTCATCCTTAATGTGCTCAAGGCGACTCAAGTGGTCTGCCACTAAATTTTGGTTACCACTCCTATTCTTAATTTCTAAATCAAATTCTTGTAGTAACAGTATCCAATGTATCAGCCTTGGTTTAGACTCTTTTTTAGCTAACAAATATTTGAGGGATGCATGGTCTGAGTACACTACCACTTTAGTGCCAAGTAAATAGGCTCGGAATTTATCTAGAGCAAAAACAATAGCTAAAAGCTCTTTTTCAGTGGTAGTGTAATTAGACTGAGCAGCGTCTAAGGTCTTCGAAGCATATGCAATTACGAAAGGGTCCTTACCTGCGCGCTGGGCCAGCGCCACTCCTACAACATGATTGGAGGCATCACACATAATATCAAAGAGCTGACTCCAGTCTGGTCCTCGCAAAATTGGAGCTTGAGTCACAATTGTTTTTAGGTAGTTTTTAGTATGATCTAGCTATTTTTTAGTATATTTTAATTAGTTTTTAAGCAAAATTCACAATTCTGAACTTTACTATGAGTTTGTGTGTTTTTTCTGTGATTTCAGGAATTTTCTGGCTAAAATTGAGGGTCTTGAGAAAAAATCTGATTCAGAGGCTGAAAAAGGACTGTTGATGCTGTTGGATTTTGACCTCCCTGCACTCGAAATGGATTTTGTGGAGCTACAGAAACCCAAATGGCACGCTCTTAACTGCGTTCAAAAGTAGACATCCTGAGCTTTCCAGCAATATATAATAGTTTATACTTTGCTGGAGTTTTGACGACACAAACTGGCATTCAAATGTAAATTAAAGAAGAGAGCAATGTAGAAATGTAAATCCAAGTTCAATTTCCAGAAGTTGCAGTAAGAAAAACAGAGAGATCTCAAGGTGAGATTGAGACAGAATTTCCTCAATTCTTCAACACCCAAGACTCAAGACAAGTGTAGATGAAATTGAAAACAAGAAAACTAAGAGGAGGAGAATTCAATTCTCCTTCCCCAAGATTCAGAATCTCAAAATAGCTCAAAACCCAAAAGCTCTCTACTGTGAGTACTATGAAAATTCTTAAAGAAAACTCTAAAAAGAAAAGTTTTTTTCCAAACTTCAAATCCTAAGCTATTTTTGCACTTTCTTCAAATGATCATTAAGCCTTGAATTGGGCCTTTAGTCTTGATGGAATTGGGTTGACAATAGCCTCTGTTGATTGCACTTGGTGTTGGGAAGAAATCCACTTGTGAACCGGGCCATGAACCATTTACGTTTGAGTCAATGTTTGAGGCAAACGTTGACTCAAATGTCCCTTGTTGAAGCATTATGCAGATGGCCTTCTTGCTATGATCCTCGTTTGAGCCAACGTTTGAGGTCAAACGTGAGCTCAAACGTGGGACTTCCCAGGCTCCCTTTCTGGCCAACGTTTGGCCTAACGTTTGAGGCAAACGTTGGCGCAAACGTGGCTCAACTAAACCATCAATCAGGGGTGCTTTTCGATGCTCTTCCTTGCCAAAATGTAGCCAACGTTTGACCTCACGTTTGAGGCAAACGTTGGCTCAAACGTTGCTGTGCCCAGGAGTGCTATTTCTCTTCTTTTTGGCGCCAACGTTTGACCTCACGTTTGAGGCAAACGTTGGCGCAAACGTTGGCTCCTTCCCCTGCTTCTTCTTCAGCCAACGTTTGCCTCAACGTTTGAGGCAAACATTGGCGCAAATGTTGGCTCCTTCCAGGGTATTCTTCATCTTCTTTTCAGGTTTGAGTTAATGTTTGAGGCAAACGTTAGCTCAAACGTTGATCCCTCTTTTCAAGCCCATTCTTGCAACCTTCTTCCAAGCTTTATTCCTCTTATCATCAATCAACAATTGTATCAAAGCTATGCCATAATCATGAGAGTTATTCTTCTTCTTGTCATATGAGCAATTATGGCACAAAAACTCATGAAAATGCATCAATTTATCCATGGTTGATTGAATCAAAGGAAACATGAAATTCAACCCAATTGGCTTACTTATGGCTTAAGAAAGTGCATAAAACTAAATGAAAACAAAGAAAAAGACTAGTAAAACTAGGCTAAGATGACTTGTCATCACAACACCAAACTTAAAACTTGCTTGTCCCCAAGCAAGAACAGAATTATGTTCAAAGGTTCTTTCGACTAAGATGGATTGAAGAATAACTTGTAATGTCCTGTGAGTGAAGTGATTAAGTGACAGTGGGATGAACTCTAAATTATATGCTCATGCAAGGGCTTCAGTGCTTACTAGTCCTTACATATTGGAAGTCTTAGGTCCTAGAACTTTCACCCAAATGATATCATGGAGATCTCTCTATAGGTAATCACCTTGAAGCAGCTTATAGTTTATGTGCTTTGGCCTTGACTCTAAGTGTCATGTCTCAAAGCGGCTCTTTAGATAAGCTTTCAATCAATACTCCTAAACCAGTTGGTTTTAAGGTATTAGGTGTTAAAGCACCCCTTAGGATCTACTTGCTCAAGCCTCTCTCTTTGACACAATTCAACCATAACCATTTACTAGGATTATAACTCTTTGAGTTCTTGTTTCTTTCTTTTCTTTTTTTTTTTTGCCTAGTAATTGATGCTCAGAGCCTTGGGCCATGTTCTTTCAAATTTTTATATATTTTTTTTGTTTGCTGCTTCTTGGATCAATAAATGTTTGAGAATCTCCACAATACTTCTTTGAACTCCATGTCCTGCTTATGAGCTCCCATGCAAGTTTTCATAAGCATGCAACCTCAATACATAATTATACAACTAGAACCACCACTTCTCCTAATCTTTTGCTTGCCTCAAAATTGTTTAATTCCTCAATCCTTTTTTTCAAAGAACTGTCATGTGATGCCTTCTTGAGAAATTAAGTGCAAGCAAGTTTGGAGAGTATAAGGTTGTGATTATTCAAGCATCTCAATTATTAGATTATAGAAAAACTATATTATGCAGACAGACAGGGGTACAATATCACTTTCAATCATAGCAGTGTCTGATGTAAACTAATCACTTAACAATACAACCTTTTGGAGTTTACTTGCTTTACTCTTCATCATCATCCTTGCTGGTCTTCACATTCCTCTTTTATCTCCTTGATTGATGATGCTTAATTTTTTTCAAAAGCTTGTATGATGCTCTGCAGTGATATTGAAAGTTGCTTGTTCTCCAAGCACTTGAAAAATGGTTAGCATGCATGATTTATTTGTGGGCTTTTGGACTTACTTTGGTGTGGGAACACCAAACTTAGTACCTTGCCAATGGTTCTCATGCATCAAATTAACCATGTGTGAAACTCTTTTTTTCTTTTTTAAAAGCAATAAAACTGAAAACTAGGAAACAGCAGAATAGTTTACTAGTTTATCTAAATACTTGAAGCTAGCATCATGCAGAAGGTGAGAATATATTTTATGATGGGATTTTGGTGGAACACCAAACTTAGAATCATTCATTCTCTCTTAAATTGTTTTGGTGTGAAACACCAAACTTAGCTCCTTGCATTATAGATGAAACTAATTAACCTTTTTATTGAAATAGATATGAAAAGATAGTTACCTCCGGTTGGGTTGCCTCCCAACAAGCGCTTCTTTATTGTCATTAGCTTGACATCCTCTATTCTTTGATTATGGAGGCTGAAGATCGCAGTGCCTTAGCTTATCTTTCTTTACTGTGAATTTCCTTCCGGTTTCTTCTTTGATGATCTCTATGAGTTCCCGTGGAAGGATTCCAGTCACAATATAGTGATCAAACAGCTGTGGAGACATCTTTGTGGATTGAGTGTTTAGCAACACTTTATCCCCTAGAGCAAATTTTTCAGTAGGGATTTTCTGTTTCTCTCCAATTCTATCCTCTGTCCCTACTTGTGAAACTTCTTTGTTGTGTTTTTCTTGGTTGGTACCCTCTTTCTCACTCATTTGTGAAAACTGCTTAGCCAACAGCAGTACATGTTCTTCGAGCTTCTTAAGCGCTTCCTCGTGGTGTTTGGACTCCTGAACTTGAATTTTCATGAGTTTTTCCATCATCGATTCTAAGTCAGTGATCCTCTTAAAAAGTTAATTATATTTTGTAAAGTACAATTTAAATTCAAATATCAATTTTCTAGACTAAATCATACAAATCTCTATTATTTTTCTATCTCCAAAACTTTAATTTCAATTTATAAAATATTTAATTATAATAAAAATTGTACATAAATATTAATTGACTTAAGCTTAAAATATTTATAAAAATTAATCTAATAATTTCTAGTAAATTAATTCCTAAGAGTTCAAATTAATAACATAATTCATTCAAAATAGAATTTATTTAAATTAAATTATACAATTCTTTCATATTTTTCAATAACCAAAATTATAATTTCAATTATATCAAATATCTAATAAAGTTTATATAAAAATTCTAATTAATTTAAACTCCAATTATGATGAAACTCCATTTAATTACCTTTAGTAAAATAATTTTCTTAAAATAAAATTATCAACAAATAAAATAAATCACAAATAACTAATTATTTAATTTTCAAAAACTAGGGTTGTTACATTCTACCCACCTTAGAAAAATTTTCGCCCTCGAAAATTGCTAGAATAAAATAAATTCAAACTTAAATCAAAGAAAACAGAATATATGAATAGAAACATAGACATTGTTAAGGATGAATATTCAAAGAGTCAGATTCATAGGCAAGCAAAGGTATACAAGAATAACAAAGTATGGTTGGAAAACAATCAAATCACATTCTGAGGAGAAATTTCAAACAAGATAATTTCAATGAAAGCAACGAAGAAAAAGATAGCACGAGTTTATGTGGCACGAATAAAGATTATACGTCGAATCGAAGCTAATTTCATAACCTCTAACGCTCCCAAACCCCGTAAATCGCATTACCTATTCTTCTATTTCGTCTATGATAACCCATTAGTGTTCCCATACACATAAATCATTAGTATTAAGTTGGCCAGACCTAATACCATGAAGTATGAAATGGTAACCTAATAGCGTTAATCATCAGACAATCATGCATATAAAACAAAAACTCTTGTTATCAGAACAAGTCACAAAGCATGACAGACACTCAGAGTATGCAGTGAAGCATAATCAGTCCATTCCCAAGGCTCTAACAGGAACGAACTGCTCTGATACCATTTGTAACGACCCAACTTCCAGAACGTCATGATCGTACCCAAAAGTAAGGCGTTACCAACCTGCTTTCCTTTATTAACTATTTACTATTGAGCCTTTAGTTCGATATCGCGATTTAGTTTTAGTAAAAATACCAGAAAATTTTGTTTTTATTTATCAAATCATATAGCAAGCATCACCAAGTAATAATAATCACATAATTATTAATAATACTATCTGTCATAGAAAGGATTTCAAATAAAACTCACATACAAATCCTATCCCTCTGCATAAAATAAAAACCAAAGTAACAAGGGCGAGGGAAATTCTATGGAAATAACTCAAGTCATAAACTTAACTCATAAATAAGATCTATAATCACCTGCAGCTTCAAACGGAGTCTTCGAACCTGTGTCACTGAAAAGGTGGAGGATTTTGGGGTGAGAACAAACCACACGTTCTCAGTAGGGAATGAGAATGCCGTAAAAGTAATGAAATAGAAATGCAAATAATTAACATACTCGAGGAAACTATATTTTTATCAAAACTCTTTGAAAATACTACTCTTGGTTTTACTTTACTAATTGTTTACCTCTTTAAAAAAATCTAAGATCAAAAAAAAAATTCCAAAATATAAAACTGGTCACTTTAAACATTTTTCAACCACATAGTTAATTTTCAATCACAACGTCAATTCTTAATCATCATCATACATTCACCAACTAATAGCACTAACAAGAGATTCAATTCAACACACAAACAAGTCACAGCAAGGCAGACAGCACAATCACAGAGAAGTACAACGAGCAAACCCAATCAAATGCAAATGCACACACAAGGATGATGCATGTCTAGCCCTAGTGCAGGTAATGAGCTCATTTGTCGGTTACATACCCGCTCCCGACGTTACCCGGAGTCCTCTGACCAGGTAAGGCTTTCCTGTTGGCAATGTCCCTCGCAAGAGTCCTTTGACTTGTGAGGCAAACTACTGCAAGAGTCTTTTGACTTGCAGGGCGGCACTAGCAACCCACTGCAAGAGTCCTTTGACTTGCATGGCGGAGCTAGTTAACTTATATCTGCCCAACACACTCTCTGTAAGAGTCCTTTGACTTACAAGAGCATACACACACTCACTGTAAGAGTCCTTTGACTTACAGGAGCATATGCTAGTCGTGTGTTCTCGATACCTCTGTAAGAGTCCTCTGACTTACAAAATAGCATTATAGCTAAGTATCCCAGGAAAGCACTCTCAGTGGTCGTACCACCATCTATCTGACTGCCTTCACGCAGCAGATCATCACATAATCATCTCAGGAGTTGCCATAATGCAACAAATGAATAAACACATCTCTTGGGTTGCCTCAAGCAACAAATAGCCTTTCAACAGGTCCTCTGCTTTTTATTCTCTTTTATAATCATAAATACGCAAGCGGGACAAAACCCACGTCCTTGCCAACAATCTCATAAACTAAATACCTTTCCTCAAAAGAATCTGTGTAATTATCATCATAAGTTATCATTCTCATTATTCATTTCTAGTTACATATTCTTACACAACATCTCTCTCTTTCTTTATTCAATCATGTTGTACAAACCTTACGACTTCCACTTTTGCAACCTCTTAACTCAAACTAATTTTAAAACCACTTTCTAGTTTAATTTTCTTTCAAAAGACTCAAGAAAATCATTTATTTTAAATTCGCTAAATACTTTTCAAAACATCACCCTCTTACTAAAAGTAACCAAATAAAACTCTTTTTCAAGTTTACCAACTTCTCAAGGACTCAAAAGAAACTATCTTTCTTTACCATTCAAGTTCAAATATTACATATTCATTAAATTTCTAAAAAGTAATCCTTTATTTCAAACCCCAAGCATAACTCTTTTCATGTTGAATAAATCTCAAAACATAACTTCTTTTATAAACAATTCAAACGTGAACATAAACTTTGGTAATTCAAACTCAAAATAATATAATTCTTTTCTTACATAAATAAAATTGTTTTCATAATAAATTCAGCCCATACATAATACTTTAATCAATAGATAAAACTAAAATAACATAACTTTCCAAATTCAAACCTTCTAAAATAACTTTTTCAAGTAAAACCTCAGATTTTACAAAATTCCGGCAGCACCTCCCCTAAAACTCGGGCTTAGCCACCCTTACGGGTTCCCTCTTTCTCAACAAATCTCCAATTCTTTTATCAGCAGTTATCACAACAGAAGCTCAATAATCATCTCAACATAAATCAGTTTGAAAACCAACATCCTAACATTAATTAAAATCAGAGTTTCTATAAACCATTCTTTAAAAATAAACCAGTCCACCTTCAAGAATTCATAACTAATATCCAAAACAATAACTTTTCATATTTCTAGTTATTTTTAAAGTTGTTTAGTTATTAACAAAGTTACCATTTCATTCTAAAGATCATATTTTAAGAAAATAGTCCAGTGGTCAACCTTCAATTCTTTAACCGTCCTCAAAATCAACTCTAATTAGACTTAAATCAACAATAATAACCAACTTGGCATAATCAACTAAAATCAGAATTCCCAGTAATTCTAAAATAATCAGAAAAACCCGTAACAATCACGGCCTTAAATCAAGGTAAACCTCATCAGTTAATTACTCACGGCAACGAAGCCATTCAATATCACAGCCATAACCTGAACTCAGTTCACATCCGCATCCAACTTCAATTATAACTCAGAATAATTACCACAACTAACCTTTCTCAAATACATTTCATTCAATAATTACATCATCATATTTCAATTTAATAAGTAACAATAAATGAATCACCACTTGCAGCCACATTTCAACCTGTTCCAACCCATCACAAGTCCATTTCACAGCCATTCCAATATATTAAAATTCCAATTCAATATCAAATAATTCAAAATAACTCACTCAAGATCAGAATCTCAGCCATCCCATCACAAAATCAGTAATTCAAAATACAATTCACAACCAGATTCCAGCCAATTCAGCAATATCACATAAGATCAGAATTTCCAACAAATCTATCAAAATTAGAACACCAATATCAACTACAGCTTCAAACACTCACAACAACAAAACCCAAAGAACATTCACAGCAGCAATCCAAACTCAATTCATCAGTTATCCATACGACCGCTTTTCAATAATTAATTCAGCATATTTCAATTTAATAAGTTACACTAAATTAATCATTATTTACAACGACATCTAAGTTCAATCACAGCTCAGAATAATCACAACGATTAACTAATTTCAAATGCATTTCAAGTCATTCATGTCAATTAAGAAATTCTTAAATATTGTTAACCATTTGCACTTATCCAATAACTTGATAGGCATTCTAAATTAAAAACGTTAAATCCCCTACCTCAAAGTCGAAACTAACGGAATTCACTAAATGCAGCTGCTCCAAAGATTAGCAGTTTCCAGCACCTATTACCATGGCAGCAACAATGACAAGGTTAAACGCCTCCTCTCCTCTCCGATCTGAGATTCCAGAAATAGCAGCCATTTTTAATCAAAGCCAGCAGCAACATGAGGTGATCACGGCAGCAATCAGAAACGGTGAATTCAAATAGGATTTTACTAAAAATTCTGGAAACTCGATGCTAACTCAGATTGAAGCAAAAGCCAGAATGCCTTACCTCAATTAGACAATAATAACAGAACGAGGAAACAACGGCTGCAGGAACGGCGGCCTAGGGGTGACGGCAACGCGGCTCCATCACCAGTGACCAAGAAGCACAGCAGAGGCGTTTACCCCACTCAACAGCGTTTTCTCCCTCAACTGGCCTTCCTCCACCCATGAGCTCCTCTCTCGGCGGACCAGAGAAGCAAAAACGGAGCTCCATCGTGAGTCTCTGCCTTCAACGGTGACGCACAGCAGTGGGACCCGGCGGTGGCGGTGCTATGGCTCAGCAACGGTGGCGCGAATGGCAACGCAAACAGGGCAACTTCCTCCTTCTTGAACGTCGCGCGTTCTCTCTCTCCGCTGGTCCTTGACGGCGACGGCTCCAAGGGAGATGACGAGCAAGGACGGCGGTGGCTCCTCATGGTGGTCGCTCTCCCTTCGGCGACGTTAGCGGCGGAACGGGCTTGGTGGGAGGCAGAGCGACGACTGGGCAATGACGATTGGCGTAGCTTCGACGGCGGTGCTCCTCGTGGCTCCACGAATGGCGACGACGGACCTGATGGTGACGAGAGGCGCGGCAGAGCGGACGGTGGTTAGGCGCGGCTCCCTCTTCTCCGATTTCCTTTCCCCTGGTTCACCCCTGACTCCTCACTCTCCCTCTCTGATGTTCTGTTTCTGAAGCATGTATTACGTTGGAGGGGGTTTGGTGGCTGGGATAAGAAATTAGGGTTAGGGTTTCTGGGATTTGGGGATTAGGGTTTCTGATTCAATTTGGGAATTTAGGTTTAGGAATTAGGGATTTTATAAAAGAATATGGATAGATATGAATAGATATTTTGATAAAATTGGAGGGTAGAGTAATTTTAAAATCAAATGTACTCTATTAAAAATATTTAGAAACATTATTTATCAACATATTACTAAGTTTAATCAATTATTTCTAATTTACATTATAAAATGAACAAGTTAATTATATTTTGTAAAGTACAATTTAAATTCAAATATCAATTTTCTAGACTAAATCATACAAATCTCTATTATTTTTCTATCTCCAAAACTTTAATTTCAATTTATAAAATATTTAATTATAATAAAAATTGTACATAAATATTAATTGACTTAAGCTTAAAATATTTATAAAAATTAATCTAATAATTTCTAGTAAATTAATTCCTAAGAGTTCAAATTAATAACATAATTCATTCAAAATAGAATTTATTTAAATTAAATTATACAATTCTTTCATATTTTTCAATAACCAAAATTATAATTTTAATTATATCAAATATCTAATAAAGTTTATATAAAAATTCTAATTAATTTAAACTCCAATTATGATGAAACTCCATTTAATTACCTTTAGTAAAATAATTTTCTTAAAATAAAATTATCAACAAATAAAATAAATCACAAATAACTAATTATTTAATTTTCAAAAACTAGGGTTGTTACATTCTACCCACCTTAGAAAAATTTTCGCCCTCGAAAATTGCTAGAATAAAATAAATTTAAACTTAAATCAAAGAAAACAGAATATATGAATAGAAACATAGACATTGTTAAGGATGAATATTCAAAGAGTCAGATTCATAGGCAAGCAAAGGTATACAAGAATAACAAAGTATGGTTGGAAAACAATCAAATCACATTCTGAGGAGAAATTTCAAACAAGATAATTTCAATGAAAGCAACGAAGAAAAAGATAGCACGAGTTTATGTTGCACGAATAAAGATTATACGTCGAATCGAAGCTAATTTCATAACCTCTAACGCTCCCAAACCCCGTAAATCGCATTACCTATTCTTCTATTTCGTCTATGATAACCCATTAGTGTTCCCATACACATAAATCATTAGTATTAAGTTGGCCAGACCTAATACCATGAAGTATGAAATGGTAACCTAATAGCGTTAATCATCAGACAGTCATGCATATAAAACAAAAACTCTTGTTATCAGAACAAGTCACAAAGCATGACAGACACTCAGAGTATGCAGTGAAGCATAGTCAGTCCATTCCCAAGGCTCTAACAGGAACGAACTGCTCTGATACCATTTGTAACGACCCAACTTCCAGAACGTCATGATCGTACCCAAAAGTAAGGCGTTACCAACCTGCTTTCCTTTATTAACTATTTACTATTGAGCCTTTAGTTCGATATCGCGATTTAGTTTTAGTAAAAATACCAGAAAATTTTGTTTTTATTTATCAAATCATATAGCAAGCATCACCAAGTAATAATAATCACATAATTATTAATAATAATATCTGTCATAGAAAGGATTTCAAATAAAACTCACATACAAATCCTATCCCTCTGCATAAAATAAAAACCAAAGTAACAAGGGCGAGGGAAATTCTATGGAAATAACTCAAGTCATAAACTTAACTCATAAATAAGATCTATAATCACCTGCAGCTTCAAACGGAGTCTTCGAACCTGTGTCACTGAAAAGGTGGAGGATTTTGGGGTGAGAACAAACCACACGTTCTCAGTAGGGAATGAGAATGCCGTAAAAGTAATGAAATAGAAATGCAAATAATTAACATACTCGAGGAAACTATATTTTTATCAAAACTCTTTGAAAATACTACTCTTGGTTTTACTTTACTAATTGTTTACCTCTTTAAAAAAATCTAAGATAAAAAAAAAATTCCAAAATATAAAACTGGTCACTTTAAACATTTTTCAACCACATAGTTAATTTTCAATCACAACGTCAATTCTTAATCATCATCATACATTCACCAACTAATAGCACTAACAAGAGATTCAATTCAACACACAAACAAGTCACAGCAAGGCAGACAGCATAATCACAGAGAAGTACAACGAGCAAACCCAATCAAATGCAAATGCACACACAAGGATGATGCATGTCTAGCCCTAGTGCAGGTAATGAGCTCATTTGTCGGTTACATACCCGCTCCCGACGTTACCCGGAGTCCTCTGACCAGGTAAGGCTTTCCTGTTGGCAATGTCCCTCGCAAGAGTCCTTTGACTTGTGAGGCAAACCACTGCAAGAGTCTTTTGACTTGCAGGGCGGCACTAGCAACCCACTGCAAGAGTCCTTTGACTTGCATGGCGGAGCTAGTTAACTTATATCTGCCCAACACACTCTCTGTAAGAGTCCTTTGACTTACAAGAGCATACACACACTCACTGTAAGAGTCCTTTGACTTACAGGAGCATATGCTAGTCGTGTGTTCTCGATACCTCTGTAAGAGTCCTCTGACTTACAAAATAGCATTATAGCTAAGTATCCCAGGAAAGCACTCTCAGTGGTCGTACCACCATCTATCTGACTGCCTTCACGCAGCAGATCATCACATAATCATCTCAGGAGTTGCCATAATGCAACAAATGAATAAACACATCTCTTGGGTTGCCTCAAGCAACAAATAGCCTTTCAACAGGTCCTCTGCTTTTTATTCTCTTTTATAATCATAAATACGCAAGCGGGACAAAACCCACGTCCTTGCCAACAATCTCATAAACTAAATACCTTTCCTCAAAAGAATATGTGTAATTATCATCATAAGTTATCATTCTCATTATTCATTTCTTGTTACATATTCTTACACAACATCTCTCTCTTTCTTTATTCAATCATGTTGTACAAACCTTACGACTTCCACTTTTGCATCCTCTTAACTCAAACTAATTTTAAAACCACTTTCTAGTTTAATTTTCTTTCAAAAGACTCAAGAAAATCATTTATTTTAAATTCGCTAAATACTTTTCAAAACATCACCCTCTTACTAAAAGTAACCAAATAAAACTCTTTTTCAAGTTTACCAACTTCTCAAGGACTCAAAAGAAACTATCTTTCTTTACCATTCAAGTTCAAATATTACATATTCATTAAATTTCTAAAAAGTAATCCTTTATTTCAAACCCCAAGCATAACTCTTTTCATGTTGAATAAATCTCAAAACATAACTTCTTTTATAAACAATTCAAACGTGAACATAAACTTTGGTAATTCAAACTCAAAATAATATAATTCTTTTCTTACCTAAATAAAATTGTTTTCATAATAAATTCAGCCCATACATAATACTTTAATCAATAGATAAAACTAAAATAACATAACTTTCCAAATTCAAACCTTCTAAAATAACTTTTTCAAGTAAAACCTCAGATTTTACAAAATTCCGGCAGCACCTCCCCTAAAACTCGGGCTTAGCCACCCTTACGGGTTCCCTCTTTCTCAACAAATCTCCAATTCTTTTATCAGCAGTTATCACAACAGAAGCTCAATAATCATCTCAACATAAATCAGTTTGAAAACCAACATCCTAACATTAATTAAAATCAGAGTTTCTATAAACCATTCTTTAAAAATAAACCAGTCCACCTTCAAGAATTCATAACTAATATCCAAAACAATAACTTTTCATATTTCTAGTTATTTTTAAAGTTGTTTAGTTATTAACAAAGTTACCATTTCATTCTAAAGATCATATTTTAAGAAAATAGTCCAGTGGTCAACCTTCAATTCTTTAACCGTCCTCAAAATCAATTCTAATTAGACTTAAATCAACAATAATAACCAACTTGGCATAATCAACTAAAATCAGAATTCCCAGCAATTCTAAAATAATCAGAAAAACCCGTAACAATCACGGCCTTAAATCAAGGTAAACCTCATCAGTTAATTACTCACGGCAACGAAGCCATTCAATATCACAGCCATAACCTGAACTCAGTTCACATCCGCATCCAACTTCAATTATAACTCAGAATAATTACCACAACTAACCTTTCTCAAATACATTTCATTCAATAATTACATCATCATATTTCAATTTAATAAGTAACAATAAATGAATCACCACTTGCAGCCACATTTCAACCTGTTCCAACCCATCACAAGTCCATTTCACAGCCATTCCAATATATTAAAATTCCAATTCAATATCAAATAATTCAAAATAACTCACTCAAGATCAGAATCTCAGCCATCCCATCACAAAATCAGTAATTCAAAATACAATTCACAACCAGATTCCAGCCAATTCAGCAATATCACATAAGATCAGAATTTCCAACAAATCTATCAAAATTAGAACACCAATATCAACTACAGCTTCAAACACTCACAACAACAAAACCCAAAGAACATTCACAGCAGCAATCCAAACTCAATTCATCAGTTATCCATACGACCGCTTTTCAATAATTAATTCAGCATATTTCAATTTAATAAGTTACACTAAATTAATCATTATTTACAACGACATCTAAGTTCAATCACAGCTCAGAATAATCACAACGATTAACTAATTTCAAATGCATTTCAAGTCATTCATGTCAATTAAGAAATTCTTAAATATTGTTAACCATTTGCACTTATCCAATAACTTGATAGGCATTCTAAATTAAAAACGTTAAATCCCCTACCTCAAAGTCGAAACTAACGGAATTCACTAAATGCAGCTGCTCCAAAGATTAGCAGTTTCCAGCACCTATTTCCATGGCAGCAACAATGACAAGGTTAAACGCCTCCTCTCCTCTCCGATCTGAGATTCCAGAAATAGCAGCCATTTTTAATCAAAGCCAGCAGCAACATGAGGTGATCACGGCAGCAATCAGAAACGGTGAATTCAAATAGGATTTTACTAAAAATTCTGGAAACTCGATGCTAACTCAGATTGAAGCAAAAGCCAGAATGCCTTACCTCAATTAGACAATAATAACAGAACGAGGAAACAACGGCTGCAGGAACGGCGGCCTAGGGGTGACGGCAACGCGGCTCCATCACCAGTGACCAAGAAGCACAGCAGAGGCGTTTACCCCACTCAACAGCGTTTTCTCCCTCAACTGGCCTTCCTCCACCCATGAGCTCCTCTCTCGGCGGACCAGAGAAGCAAAAACGGAGCTCCATCGTGACTCTCTGCCTTCAACGGTGACGCACAGCAGTGGGACCCGGCGGTGGCGATGCTATGGCTCAGCAACGGTGGCGCGAATGGCAACGCAAACAGGGCAACTTCCTCCTTCCTGAACGTCGCGCGTTCTCTCTCTCCGCTGGTCCTTGACGGCGACGGCTCCAAGGGAGATGACGAGCAAGGACGGCGGTGGCTCCTCATGGTGGTCGCTCTCCCTTCGGCGACGTTAGCGGCGGAACGGGCTTGGTGGGAGGCAGTGCGACGACTGGGCAATGACGATTGGCGTAGCTTCGACGGCGGTGCTCCTCGTGGCTCCACGAATGGCGACGACGGACCTGATGGTGACGAGAGGCGCGGCAGAGCGGACGGTGGTTAGGCGCGGCTCCCTCTTCTCCGATTTCCTTTCCCCTGGTTCACCCCTGACTCCTCACTCTCCCTCTCTGATGTTCTGTTTCTGAAGCATGTATTACGTTGGAGGGGGTTTGGTGGCTGGGATAAGAAATTAGGGTTAGGGTTTCTGGGATTTGGGGATTAGGGTTTCTGATTCAATTTGGGAATTTAGGTTTAGGAATTAGGGATTTTATAAAAGAATATGGATAGATATGAATAGATATTTTGATAAAATTGGAGGGTAGAGTAATTTTAAAATCAAATGTACTCTATTAAAAATATTTAGAAACATTATTTATCAACATATTACTAAGTTTAATCAATTATTTCTAATTTACATTATAAAATGAACAAGTTAATTATATTTTGTAAAGTACAATTTAAATTCAAATATCAATTTTCTAGACTAAATCATACAAATCTCTATTATTTTTCTATCTCCAAAACTTTAATTTCAATTTATAAAATATTTAATTATAATAAAAATTGTACATAAATATTAATTGACTTAAGCTTAAAATATTTATAAAAATTAATCTAATAATTTCTAGTAAATTAATTCCTAAGAGTTCAAATTAATAACATAATTCATTCAAAATAGAATTTATTTAAATTAAATTATACAATTCTTTCATATTTTTCAATAACCAAAATTATAATTTCAATTATATCAAATATCTAATAAAGTTTATATAAAAATTCTAATTAATTTAAACTCCAATTATGATGAAACTCCATTTAATTACCTTTAGTAAAATAATTTTCTTAAAATAAAATTATCAACAAATAAAATAAATCACAAATAACTAATTATTTAATTTTCAAAAACTAGGGTTGTTACATTCTACCCACCTTAGAAAAATTTTCGCCCTCGAAAATTGCTAGAATAAAATAAATTCAAACTTAAATCAAAGAAAACAGAATATATGAATAGAAACATAGACATTGTTAAGGATGAATATTCAAAGAGTCAGATTCATAGGCAAGCAAAGGTATACAAGAATAACAAAGTATGGTTGGAAAACAATCAAATCACATTCTGAGGAGAAATTTCAAACAAGATAATTTCAATGAAAGCAACGAAGAAAAAGATAGCACGAGTTTATGTGGCACGAATAAAGATTATACGTCGAATCGAAGCTAATTTCATAACCTCTAACGCTCCCAAACCCCGTAAATCGCATTACCTATTCTTCTATTTCGTCTATGATAACCCATTAGTGTTCCCATACACATAAATCATTAGTATTAAGTTGGCCAGACCTAATACCATGAAGTATGAAATGGTAACCTAATAGCGTTAATCATCAGACAGTCATGCATATAAAACAAAAACTCTTGTTATCAGAACAAGTCACAAAGCATGACAGACACTCAGAGTATGCAGTGAAGCATAGTCAGTCCATTCCCAAGGCTCTAACAGGAACGAACTGCTCTGATACCATTTGTAACGACCCAACTTCCAGAACGTCATGATCGTACCCAAAAGTAAGGCGTTACCAACCTGCTTTTCTTTATTAACTATTTACTATTGAGCCTTTAGTTCGATATCGCGATTTAGTTTTAGTAAAAATACCAGAAAATTTTGTTTTATTTATCAAATCATATAGCAAGCATCACCAAGTAATAATAATCACATAATTATTAATAATAATATCTGTCATAGAAAGGATTTCAAATAAAACTCACATACAAATCCTATCCCTCTGCATAAAATAAAAACCAAAGTAACAAGGGCGAGGGAAATTCTATGGAAATAACTCAAGTCATAAACTTAACTCATAAATAAGATCTATAATCACCTGCAGCTTCAAACGGAGTCTTCGAACCTGTGTCACTGAAAAGGTGGAGGATTTTGGGGTGAGAACAAACCACACGTTCTCAGTAGGGAATGAGAATGCCGTAAAAGTAATGAAATAGAAATGCAAATAATTAACATACTCGAGGAAACTATATTTTTATCAAAACTCTTTGAAAATACTACTCTTGGTTTTACTTTACTAATTGTTTACCTCTTTAAAAAAATCTAAGATAAAAAAAAAATTCCAAAATATAAAACTGGTCACTTTAAACATTTTTCAACCACATAGTTAATTTTCAATCACAACGTCAATTCTTAATCATCATCATACATTCACCAACTAATAGCACTAACAAGAGATTCAATTCAACACACAAACAAGTCACAGCAAGGCAGACAGCACAATCACAGAGAAGTACAACGAGCAAACCCAATCAAATGCAAATGCACACACAAGGATGATGCATGTCTAGCCCTAGTGCAGGTAATGAGCTCATTTGTCGGTTACATACCCGCTCCCGACGTTACCCGGAGTCCTCTGACCAGGTAAGGCTTTCCTGTTGGCAATGTCCCTCGCAAGAGTCCTTTGACTTGTGAGGCAAACCACTGCAAGAGTCTTTTGACTTGCAGGGCGGCACTAGCAACCCACTGCAAGAGTCCTTTGACTTGCATGGCGGAGCTAGTTAACTTATATCTGCCCAACACACTCTCTGTAAGAGTCCTTTGACTTACAAGAGCATACACACACTCACTGTAAGTGTCCTTTGACTTACAGGAGCATATGCTCTCGATACCTCTGTAAGAGTCCTCTGACTTACAAAATAGCATTATAGCTAAGTATCCCAGGAAAGCACTCTCAGTGGTCGTACCACCATCTATCTGACTGCCTTCACGCAGCAGATCATCACATAATCATCTCAGGAGTTGCCATAATGCAACAAATGAATAAACACATCTCTTGGGTTGCCTCAAGCAACAAATAGCCTTTCAACAGGTCCTCTGCTTTTTATTCTCTTTTATAATCATAAATACGAAAGCGGGACAAAACCCACGTCCTTGCCAACAATCTCATAAACTAAATACCTTTCCTCAAAAGAATCTGTGTAATTATCATCATAAGTTATCATTCTCATTATTCATTTCTAGTTACATATTCTTACACAACATCTCTCTCTTTCTTTATTCAATCATGTTGTACAAACCTTACGACTTCCACTTTTGCAACCTCTTAACTCAAACTAATTTTAAAACCACTTTCTAGTTTAATTTTCTTTCAAAAGACTCAAGAAAATCATTTATTTTAAATTCGCTAAATACTTTTCAAAACATCACCCTCTTACTAAAAGTAACCAAATAAAACTCTTTTTCAAGTTTACCAACTTCTCAAGGACTCAAAAGAAACTATCTTTCTTTACCATTCAAGTTCAAATATTACATATTCATTAAATTTCTAAAAAGTAATCCTTTATTTCAAACCCCAAGCATAACTCTTTTCATGTTGAATAAATCTCAAAACATAACTTCTTTATAAACAATTCAAACGTGAACATAAACTTTGGTAATTCAAACTCAAAATAATATAATTCTTTTCTTACCTAAATAAAATTGTTTTCATAATAAATTCAGCCCATACATAATACTTTAATCAATAGATAAAACTAAAATAACATAACTTTCCAAATTCAAACCTTCTAAAATAACTTTTTCAAGTAAAACCTCAGATTTTACAAAATTCCGGCAGCACCTCCCCTAAAACTCGGGCTTAGCCACCCTTACGGGTTCCCTCTTTCTCAACAAATCTCCAATTCTTTTATCAGCAGTTATCACAACAGAAGCTCAATAATCATCTCAACATAAATCAGTTTGAAAACCAACATCCTAACATTAATTAAAATCAGAGTTTCTATAAACCATTCTTTAAAAATAAACCAGTCCACCTTCAAGAATTCATAACTAATATCCAAAACAATAACTTTTCATATTTCTAGTTATTTTTAAAGTTGTTTAGTTATTAACAAAGTTACCATTTCATTCTAAAGATCATATTTTAAGAAAATAGTCCAGTGGTCAACCTTCAATTCTTTAACCGTCCTCAAAATCAACTCTAATTAGACTTAAATCAACAATAATAACCAACTTGGCATAATCAACTAAAATCAGAATTCCCAGCAATTCTAAAATAATCAGAAAAACCCGTAACAATCATGGCCTTAAATCAAGGTAAACCTCATCAGTTAATTACTCACGGCAACGAAGCCATTCAATATCACAGCCATAACCTGAACTCAGTTCACATCCGCATCCAACTTCAATTATAACTCAGAATAATTACCACAACTAACCTTTCTCAAATACATTTCATTCAATAATTACATCATCATATTTCAATTTAATAAGTAACAATAAATGAATCACCACTTGCAGCCACATTTCAACCTGTTCCAACCCATCACAAGTCCATTTCACAGCCATTCCAATATATTAAAATTCCAATTCAATATCAAATAATTCAAAATAACTCACTCAAGATCAGAATCTCAGCCATCCCATCACAAAATCAGTAATTCAAAATACAATTCACAACCAGATTCCAGCCAATTCAGCAATATCACATAAGATCAGAATTTCCAACAAATCTATCAAAATTAGAACACCAATATCAACTACAGCTTCAAACACTCACAACAACAAAACCCAAAGAACATTCACAGCAGCAATCCAAACTCAATTCATCAGTTATCCATACGACCGCTTTTCAATAATTAATTCAGCATATTTCAATTTAATAAGTTACACTAAATTAATCATTATTTACAACGATATCTAAGTTCAATCACAGCTCAGAATAATCACAACGATTAACTAATTTCAAATGCATTTCAAGTCATTCATGTCAATTAAGAAATTCTTAAATATTGTTAACCATTTGCACTTATCCAATAACTTGATAGGCATTCTAAATTAAAAACGTTAAATCCCCTACCTCAAAGTCGAAACAAACGGAATTCACTAAATGCAGCTGCTCCAAAGATTAGCAGTTTCCAGCACCTATTTCCATGGCAGCAACAATGACAAGGTTAAACGCCTCCTCTCCTCTCCGATCTGAGATTCCAGAAATAGCAGCCATTTTTAATCAAAGCCAGCAGCAACATGAGGTGATCACGGCAGCAATCAGAAACGGTGAATTCAAATAGGATTTTACTAAAAATTCTGGAAACTCGATGCTAACTCAGATTGAAGCAAAAGCCAGAATGCCTTACCTCAATTAGACAATAATAACAGAACGAGGAAACAACGGCTGCAGGAACGGCGGCCTAGGGGTGACGGCAACGCGGCTCCATCACCAGTGAGCAAGAAGCACAGCAGAGGCGTTTACCCCACTCAACAGTGTTTTCTCCCTCAACTGGCCTTCCTCCACCCATGAGCTCCTCTCTCGGCGGACCAGAGAAGCAAAAACGGAGCTCCATCGTGACTCTCTGCCTTCAACGGTGACGCACAGCAGTGGGACCCGGCGGTGGCGGTGCTATGGCTCAGCAACGGTGGCGCGAATGGCAACGCAAACAGGGCAACTTCCTCCTTCCTGAACGTCGCGCGTTCTCTCTCTCCGCTGGTCCTTGACGGCGACGGCTCCAAGGGAGATGACGAGCAAGGACGGCGGTGGCTCCTCATGGTGGTCGCTCTCCCTTCGGCGACGTTAGCGGCGGAACGGGCTTGGTGGGAGGCAGAGCGACGACTGGGCAATGACGATTGGCGTAGCTTCGACGGCGGTGCTCCTCGTGGCTCCACGAATGGCGACGACGGACCTGATGGTGACGAGAGGCGCGGCAGAGCGGATGGTGGTTAGGCGCGGCTCCCTCTTCTCCGATTTCCTTTCCCCTGGTTCACCCCTGACTCCTCACTCTCCCTCTCTGATGTTCTGTTTCTGAAGCATGTATTACGTTGGAGGGGGTTTGGTGGCTGGGATATGAAATTAGGGTTAGGGTTTCTGGGATTTGGGGATTAGGGTTTCTGATTCAATTTGGGAATTTAGGTTTAGGAATTAGGGATTTTATAAAAGAATATGGATAGATATGAATAGATATTTTGATAAAATTGGAGGGTAGAGTAATTTTAAAATCAAATGTACTCTATTAAAAATATTTAGAAACATTATTTATCAACATATTGCTAAGTTTAATCAATTATTTCTAATTTACATTATAAAATGAACAAGTTAATTATATTTTGTAAAGTACAATTTAAATTCAAATATCAATTTTCTAGACTAAATCATACAAATCTCTATTATTTTTCTATCTCCAAAACTTTAATTTCAATTTATAAAATATTTAATTATAATAAAAATTGTACATAAATATTAATTGACTTAAGCTTAAAATATTTATAAAAATTAATCTAATAATTTCTAGTAAATTAATTCCTAAGAGTTCAAATTAATAACATAATTCATTCAAAATAGAATTTATTTAAATTAAATTATACAATTCTTTCATATTTTTCAATAACCAAAATTATAATTTCAATTATATCAAATATCTAATAAAGTTTATATAAAAATTCTAATTAATTTAAACTCCAATTATGATGAAACTCCATTTAATTACCTTTAGTAAAATAATTTTCTTAAAATAAAATTATCAACAAATAAAATAAATCACAAATAACTAATTATTTAATTTTCAAAAACTAGGGTTGTTACATAAATTGCAGAAACTTAAAGTGCAAGAAATATAAATGACTTGAAAAATAAAAGGGGAATGGGAATTGGATCTGCATGAATTAAACAAGGAAAAGCAAAACTCAACAGAACGAAGAGTAGTTGATGGAATTAGTTGAACCGGACCTCAAACTAAAAAGAAAATAAGCTTGGTATAGTAATTAAACAAGGAAATTAAAATGGAAACCAATAGATCTCAGGACCCAAGAGACTAGATAACTAAGTCTAGATCTCAATGCCTTCCTAGATCCAAATTCAGAGAGCAAATGCAAAATTAAAGAAGAGAGCAATGTAGAAATGTAAATCCAAGTTCAATTTCCAGAAGTTGCAGTAAGAAAAACAGAGAGATCTCAAGGTGAGATTGAGACAGAATTTTGTCAATTCTTCAACACCCAAGACTCAAGACAAGTGTAGATGAAATTGAAAACAAGAAAACTAAGAGGAAGAGAATTCAATTCTCCTTCCCCAAGACTCAGAATCTCAAAATAGCTCAAAACCCAAAAGCTCTCTACTGTGAGTACTATGAAAATTCTTAAAGAAAACTCTAAAAAGAAAAGTTTTTTTTCCAAACTTCAATCATAAGCTATTTATACACTTTCTTCAAATTATCATTAAGCCTTGAATTGGGCCTTTAGTCTTGATGGAACTGGGTTGACAATAGCCTTTATTGATTGCTCTTGGTGTTGGGAAGAAATCCACTTGTGAACCGGGCCATGAACCATTCACGTTTGAGTCAACGTTTGAGGCAAACGTTGACTCAAACATCCCTTGTTGAAGCATTATGCAGATGGCCTTCTTGCTGTCATCCACGTTTGAGCCAACGTTTGAGGTCAAATGTGAGCTCAAACGTGGGTCTTCCCAGGCGCCCTTTTTGGCCAACGTTTGGCCTAACGTTTGAGGCAAACGTTGGCGCAAACGTGGCTCAACTAAACCATTAATCAGGGGTGCTTTTCCATGCTCTTCCTTGCCAAAATGTAGCCAACATTTGACCTCACGTTTGAGGCAAACGTTGGCTCAAACGTTGCTGTGCCCAGGAGTGCTATTTTTCTTCTTTTTGGCGCCAACGTTTGACCTCACGTTTGAGGCAAACGTTGGCACAAACGTTGGCTCCTTCCCCTGCTTCTTCTTCAGCCAACGTTTGCCTCAACGTTTGAGGCAAATGTTGGCGCAAACATTGGCTCCTTCCAGGGTATTCTTCATCTTCTTTTCACGTTTGAGTTAACGTTTGAGGCAAACGTTAGCTCAAACGTTGATCCCTCTTTTCAAGCCCATTCTTGCAACCTTCTTCCAAGCTTTATTCCTCCTATCATCAATCAACAATTGTATCAAAGCTATGCCATAATCATGAGAGTTATTCTTCTTCTTGTCATATGAGCAATTATGGCACAAAAACTCATGAAAATGCATCAATTTATCCATGGTTGATTGAATCAAAGAAAACATGAATTTCAACCCAATTGGCTTACTTATGGCTTAAGAAAGTGCATAAAACTAAATGAAAACAAAGAAAAAGACTAGTAAAACTAGGCTAAGATGACTTGTCATCAGGAAGTGTAAGGCTCTTCTCCACTTGCTGCTGTCTTGGATTTGGTTCTTCCTTGATCTGCTTTCCCTTCTTCAAATTCTGTGGTTGGTTTTTCTCTTCTGTGAGCTTTTTGGGACATTCTTGCTTGTTATGTCCTTGTTGCTAGCTCCTTCTTTCTCTGTTGGTTCTTTGTCACGCTTCATAAGCTTCTTGGTTGCTCCTTTGTTGCTATCCACCAATGTCTTTCCACTCCTTAGTTGTACAGCTTTGCACTCTTCTTTTGGATTAGGAATGGTGTCGCTTAGTAGTGAGCTTGAAGGTCTCTCAATAGAAATCTGCTTGGAGATTTGTCCAATTTACCTCTCTAGGCTCTTCATGGATGCTTCATGGTTCTTTGTTGTCATTTCTTGGTTCTTCATCATCTTTTCCATGAGCATCTCCAGATTAGTGATCTTCTAAGAGTCTTGTGAGATTGGTTGGTTTTGGGGTGTTAGTGGATGATGGTAAGTGTTTTGGTTAGTGGGTTGATTATTGGATGGGTAATGGTTGGAGTTGGGGTAATTATTTTGAGGTTTTCTGTAAGGATTTTGGTTAGTTGGCTGTTGGTTGTGATTTTGGTTATTTCTCGGAGTGTTTTGAGCTGAGTTCCTTTGCCATGGTTGTTGGTTTTTGTTATGGTTATCTCCCCACCTAAGGTTTGGGTGCTTGATACGTAAAAATTAGAATTCACGTATAACCGGCAAGTATACCGGGTCGTATCAAGTAATAAAACTCACAAAGAGTGAGGTCGATCCCACGGAGATTGGAAGATTAAGCAACTTTAGTTAATGGTAAATTTAGTCAAGCAAACATAGTGTTGATTTCATGAGCATTTTGATTTTTGAACATAATTGCAAGAATGTAAATGACATAAAATGTAAAGAACTAGAATAGAGAAATAAAATGGAAGTAAATGATGGAAACTTAAAGTGCAAGAAACTTAAATGACATCAAAGATAAATTGCAAGGAATTAAAGTGCTGAATTCTAAAGAGCATAAAAGTGAGAAATAAGAAACAGAATGTAAATGACAAGAATAATAAATTGCAAGAATGTAGAAGGGAATTGGGTAATGGGTTTTCAAACACTAAGAACAAAAGAAATGAGAATTAATGATGGAGAGGATCATTAGGGATCAGAGATGTTAGTTTTCATGAATTGATGTTAGTCAAATTCTTCTCAATCATGGGTATAGATCTATGGCAAGTGGGTGATTGAACCCCAATCTCTTGGTGATTCAATCTCTCTCAACATAGCCAATTGCCACTCTCGTGATCTAATTGTTCATGAGAAGAGATGAAGCTCATATATTATCCAGCCACACAATTTCTATAATCTCAACCAAGGAGAGTTACATCTCACATACTAACCAAGGTATATTGATTAAAGAAATAATGAAAGGATGAACTCTAAACTGAATTATGTGGCTCATTCCTCAAACTCACCACATAATTCATATAGATTAACCCCTCTCTCGATGGTGGTTGAATCTGTGAAGATCAAGAGTTCCCTCTTTAGATCAACCACTAGAATTGAGGAGGAAAGATGGGTTCATCAATCCATTCCAACAAACAGAGCTCCTCCCCCTAATGAAAGTGGGGTTTAGTGAGTCATTGCTCCAATTTCAACAACAATTGCCATAAACAAGAATTAAACTAAATGTCAAGGAAGAAGAAGAAGAAGAATGAAGTGCTTAAAACTTGTAAATGAAGAAGAAAAGTTCCAATAGAAAACCAAAGAGAGCTCTCCCGGAAGTACCAAAAGAGTTCTCAAAATTCAAGTGCAAAAAGAGTCTAAAAATTCTAAGTGTTAAAAAGTGTAAAAGTACTCAAAAAGTGTAAAAAGTCCCCTACAAGTACATCAATCTCTTCTATTTATACTACTCTAAAACTCTTCAGAGATCTTCAATTTGGGTTAGCAATGTGGGCTTTCTCATTGTTGAATTCTTGGCTCAATTGGAGGTGTTGCTAGGCTTGGAAAGGAAGGGTTCATTCATCATGATTCTGGCCCATTGGCTTGGCGTTATTGGCACTAACTCCAGGCCAAATGCACGTTGGCAACGTGCAGGACAATTTCCTGGGCATGAAGTATGAGACTTGGGCGTTGCTAGCCCAAGTTGTTGCCAACAACTTGCTTTTCCTCTTCTTGGCCTTACTTTCATGCTAAATGTAGCCCAGAATTTGAGTGTCAACCTTCAGCTTCAATATGGACTATTATACATCATTGGAAAGCTCTTGATGTCTATTTTCTAATGCCACTGGAATCACCTCAATTGGACTTTCCTAGCTCAAGTTATGGTTCCTCAAAGAAGGTAAGGTCAAGCTGCCAAGTTGTTGCCAAGTTGTTGTGAATAACGCACCCTCAACCCCAAGTTGGCAACGTGCCCGTGCATCACTCTCCCAAGGCAAGGACTTGGGGCTGGCGTTGTTGCAAAACACGCCCCCCTTGTGGCACGTTGGCAACGTGCTCGACCCACACCCCAAGGCTCATCTCTAGCTCCCTTGAATTTCACTTCATGTTCTTGTTTTTAGGGTCTAAAGATGACTCTGGTTTGGCTTCAATTTTGTGCTCCACCATAGACTATTATATATGGTTAGAAAGCTCTGAATGTCAGCTTTCCAACGCAACTGGAAGCACTCAATTTGGATCTCTGTAGCTCAAGATATCTTCCATTGAAGAGGACATGGTCAGGCTGCCTTGTTGGAGTTGTTGTGAATAACGCCCATACATTTCAAGTTAGCAACGTGCACCACATTTTCCTGGCGTTGTTGTGAATAACTCCTTCTCTTTAGCACGTTGGCAACGTGCTCGAGCCCTTCTCAAGGCTCCATGCTTGCTTCCTGGCGTTGGCAACGTGCATGGCAAGGCCATTGGGCGTTGGCAACGTGCATGGTACATCTCCCTGGCGTTAGCAACTTGGATGATGCCTTGATTGGCGTTGGCAACGCGGATGGTGCCTTTGATTGGCGTTGGCAACGCGGATGGTGGGCTGATGGGCGTTTGCAACGCGGTTGGTGCGCCATTGGGCGTTTGGCAACCTGGTTGGTGCGCCATTGGGCGTTTGGCAACCTGGTTGGTGCGCCCAGACTTGGTGCCAAAATTTGCTTGTGTGTGGCGTTGGCAACGCCCTCCTCAAGTTGGCAACGCCAACTTTGCTTCTTCCAGGGCCAAGCTTGCCTTGCTTGTGTGTGGCGTTGGCAACGCCAGCTTCAAGTTGGCAACGCCAACTTTGCTTCTTCCAGGGCCAAGCTTGCTTGTGTTGTGGCGTTGGCAACGTGGATCTCAAGTTGGCAACGCCAACTTTGCTCCTTGGTTGCCTCCAGGGCCAAGCTTGCCTTGTGTTGTGGCGTTGGCAACGTGGATCTCAAGTTGGCAACGCCAACTTTGCTCCTTGGTTGCCTCCAGGACCAGCTCTTTGTGTGTGGACGTTGTCCTCAATAACGCACACTATATCCAAGTTGGCAACGCCAACTTCATTTTCCTGGCGTTGGCAAGAATAACGCCCCTTGTATCCAAGTTGGCAACGCCAACTTCTTGCCCAGCTTGCATCATTCTTCCTTCCATGCTTCCTTGTCTCATCACCTATCATCAACAAGGGAAATAGCTTCAAAGTCTTACCAATTCATGCAATAAATTTCATGAGATTCATTCATACTCATTCATATATGCATTCCTTAAAACATTTGCATGAATTTGGCTAGAATTAACATGTTCCTTGATATCATCATGCATGGAAACAAAACTCATAAAAGGACTTGTTTATTTAGAGAAAATGAGTGAAATTAAGCTAAAACTAACTAAACTAACTAACTAATAAAGCAAATATGCACTTGCATCACAACACCAAACTTAAAGTATTGCTTGTCCTCAAGCAAAATATAAAGGACTTTGTCACAAGAATTTAATATGTAAGACTTGAATGTTCTCCCAGAGAGTAATTTCTCATTGAGCATGTCATCCTCACTTGTGTGGTCATTAATTTATTGTAATTGAACACAACTATTCAACTTTTTCAATTAAAATGCTTGCTTCACTACTAAATTGGTTAACTTCACTAGACTTCTTTCATACCTTAGCACATGATCCTTGAACCAATTTTTTTTGCTTATTTCTTTTTCCTTCCTTTTTTTTTCTTTCCCCCTTTTTTTTCAATTAAGCTCGAAATCTTGTCTTAAGGCGGCTCTTTAGCATAAGCTTTCAATCAACAATCCCAAACTAGTTGGTTCAAGTTGTTAAGTGTTGAGACACTCTTAAAGATTTACTCACTCAAGCCTCTTTCCTTAACACATTCAGTCACAGGCATATAACATTGAAATTTTGTTTGGATAGTGGTGTCCAGCACCTCTTTGGGTTGCTAAATGTTCTGTTATAGAGCTACTCTTGATTGTGGGTTTTCAATCGATAATCCCGAGTTAGTTAACTCAAGTTACCGGGTGATGAAGCACCCCTCGGATTTACTAGCCCAAGTATGTCTCTTAACATCAATCACCACAGACACATATCCAAATTTTGTCATTGATGCCTAGCCTTTCATTCTTTGTACTCTATTTTCTTTCTTGTCAAGGTTATTTGTGCTTTTACTGTTAAAGTCTTTGTGATCCTTAACCAAACTAGTCTTGTATAGCAAGCATTCTTTTGAATTTCTTGAACATTGCTTCTTTCACAATAAACATACTAGCACTTTTCTCATGGGACAACATGATTCTTTTTAAGCTAGAATTCTCTCTGTTCTTACATCAAACTACACCTTTTATTCCAATGGCAAGTAAAAGTACTAAAGACAAGCAACCATTCCAAATTTGTGAGTGGTGATGCATGAAATGGGCAACATAAAAGACAATGCTTCAAAAAGAAAATGCATCCTAGAAGGTATACCATATTTCAGATATACATCTTCTTTATTTAAAACATAAAGACACATAAAGAAAAATAAAGGAACTTCACCACCTTTAGTCTTCATGTCCCTTTTCCTTTGCTTGATTCTCCCTGCTTTCCTTTGCCCTTTGGATCTTGTTTCTTTTTACTTCTTAACTCTCCTTGTTGCTTTGTTGTTGAATCCCCCTTTGGATCTTCTTTCTTTTTGCTTCTCTGTTCTCCTTGTTGCATTGTTGTTGCATTCCCTTCTTCTTGCCAAATTCCTGAGCTTATCATTGTCTCCTTTAGCCTCCGTTGATTAAATCTCACCCTTGCAAGCTCCTGCTCTTCAAATATCTTGCGAGCTTCATTAAAGGTTTTAATTTGTGGGTTGATCAATGGGGGTGTGGAACAGAGGTAACTGAGCTTTTCTTGGGTGCATATGTCATAATCAAGTCTGTCCTTATGCCTGGCTTCCCTGAACATTCTATTTTCATTGAAATCTCTGTAGAGTGTTTCATGTCTAGCATCCAACCTATGGAGAAGTTCTCTTTGCTGAGCTTGCTCCATCCTTAGTTGAGCTTGTTCTTGTATGACTTTCTCCATGGCTCTTTCATGTTCCAGAGTTGAATTTTTGATGGCTTCCTGCATCTTGGCATATTGTTCTTGTTGTAGCTCCATCATGTGTGTTTGGTATTCATTTTGTTGGTCCATCCATTGAACTTGAACCCCTCTTTGTTGATCCATCAATTGCCAAAGGTCCCTTTGTTGTTGTGCTTGTTCCTGTTGGCTTCTTTGAATTTGTGAGTATTGCCCAGAGATTCCGTCCAAGGCGGCTTGGAGTTGATTCATGTTCAAGGTGTGGGATTCATCCATTTCTTGAGGCTCCTCCTCTTGTCTTACTTCTTTCCTTTTCTTCCTTCTTGCTAAAGGTTGCCTTTCCAATTGGGTTGTGGTGATAAACTCCAACCTTTCTCGGGTGAGAGGCTTTCCAATAGAGACCAAATCAGTTTCTCCAAATTCTTCAAGAGGCACTCCAGCTTCTTCACATAGGCGCAGAATAGTACTAGGATATCCTAGCCAGCTGTCTTGTTTGACTTTTTGAGCTATGTCAATGATGTTCTTGGCTATAATGTCTCCAACATTGATTTCTCCTCCTTTCATTATACAATGGATCATTATTGCTCTATTCACGGTTACCTCAGAATTATTTGAAGTGGACATCAATGATCTCCTCACTATGTCATGCCATCCTTTTGCTTGAGGTATGAGATCACCTCTCCGAAGCTTGAGTGGTTGTCCATGTGAATCCAACACCCAATCCGTGCCTATTCTGCATAAGTCACTCACCACATCCACATATCTTGGGTTATTTTCAACCCTTTCTTCATAGTTAGCTCGTTTGAACTATTTGTGCTTGACCCTTAGCACCCTATTGATGGTGTCCGGGCTAAAATCAACATCCACACCTCTTACATAGCTCATGTATGGTTCTTCATCATCATATTCTCTTATCACATTAGTGTAGAACTCATGGATGAGAAGCATGCTCACTTCTTGAGGTTGGTCACAGAGAAGCTCCCATCCCCTTTTTCTGATTATTTTTTGTATCTCAGGGTACTCATCTTTCTTTAGCTTGAAAGGTAACTCCGGAACAACATCTTTGCTTGACATCCAACTAAAGATACGCTCATTGTGTTTGGATTTGAATCTCCTTTCATCAAATTCATCTTGTCCTTCATCTCCTCTCCTATCCCTTGATGATGAGGCCATTGAAATTCACTTGCAAGGGTTGAATCTTCCACACCAAACTTAGATGAATGCTTGTCCTCAAGCACAAGGAAAATGGTTGTGAATGGGAGAAATCGTATGGTCACAACGTGACTTGGGTAGGCTAGAAAATGATGGGGAGGGGAGGTGAAGTGTTTCGGTTATGTGAGGAGATGTGATGCTTCAAGAGTTTTGTTAGGTAAAGATGAGGTTCAAGGTTAGAATTTGTGAAACATGGAATAGGTTGGATGTTGAGTGTGAGTTCGGCTACTTGAATGAGGTTATGGGGGTAGAAGAATGATTGATGAAGAATAAGGTTTGATGAATATGGTGGAAGTATTTAAAGTGGAAGTTGGTGGGAAGCCATTTAAGGCTCGGTCATGGCATGCTTCCTTGTGCCCAATGCATGTTGATTTGTTTTTCCCCATGCACAAAGTTCAAAACTCATGTGACTTCCCTTCCTTGTGTATCCGTGACCTCACTCACCAAGATTCTCCATCATTTCTTTCTTTCTTTCATTATATGCTTCCAAGATTCCCCATCACTTCTTTCTTTCTTTCCTGCAACAAAATGCCAAAGGCTTGAGATTCTTAAAGTGACATTAATGGCTAAAAACTTATGATGATGTTCCTATGCAAAATTGACTAAATTAGATTCCCTAATCTATTTTTTTAGCATTAATAATGCAAGTAAAGACACCAAACTTAGTTTGTGACTAAGTGTTCTATGGAATTAATTCCAAAGATAGCCACCTCAAACTTAGTAATTTACCTACATTAGATGCTATTTCACGTTTTTTTTTCTCTTTTTTTTTTTATTTTATAACTAAAGTAGATGACAATACTTTCATAGCCTAGCATTTTCGTGTATGTATGGACACCAAACTTAGTTTGTGGCTAAGTGTTGTAGAACACACATTTGCCATTACTTCAAGATTGGCCACACCAAACTTAGTGCCTTGCATACACCATGTACTAGTCTACTTAATCATTATTGGTTACTAAAGTATGAAATTAAAAGACTCCCTATGCATGGGTTGCCTCCCATGAAGCGCTTTGTTTATTGTCCTTAGCTCGACATTGCCGCTTCTTTGCTCATGTTAAGAGTTGCACACTCTCTTCCTTGCTCCAAGGGCCACCAAAATAGTGCTTCACCCTATGTCCATTGGCTGTGAAGGTTTGTTTTGAGGCTTCATCAAGCAATTCAACATAGCCATGAGGTGATACTTTGGTTATGGTGTATGGACCAGTCCATCTAGACCTCAGCTTCCCAGGGAAAAACTTCAATCTTGAGTTGAATAACAACACCTTTTGGCCCGGTTCGAATGTTCTTTGAGAGATCCTCTTATCATGCCATCTCTTTGCTCTCTCCTTGTATATTTTGGCATTGTCATATGCCTCCAATCTGAACTCCTCAAGTTCATTGAGTTGTAGCAACCTCTTCTCTCCTGCTGCTTGAGCATCTAAATTCAGAAGTTTGGTGGCCCAAAAGGCCTTATGTTCAAGCTCCACAGGGAGGTGGCATGCCTTTCCATACACCAGCTGAAATGGAGATTTTCCTATGGGTGTCTTGAAGGCTGTCCTATATGCCCAAAGTGCATCATCCAGCTTCCTAACCCAATCCTTTCTTGTTGTTCCCACAGTTTTCTCCAAGATCCTTTTTAGCTCTCTGTTGGCAAGTTCAGCTTGCCCATTGGTTTGTGGGTGGTATGGTGTAGCCACTTTGTGAGTAACACCATATTTGTGGAGTAAGGAGTTTAGTTGCTTGTTGCAAAAGTGGCTTCCCCCATCACTTATAAGTCCTTTGGGCACTCCAAATCTAGTGAAGATGTTCTTCTTGAGGAATTGCAAGACCACGTTGGTATCACATGTGGTGGTGGCTATGGCCTCTACCCATTTGGAGACATACTCTACTGCTACCAAAATGTATTTGAATGTGTAAGATGGAGGGAAGGGTCCCATAAAATCTATTCCCCACAGATCAAAGAGCTCCACTTCCAAAATGAACTTCTGAGGCATCTCATTTTTCTTTGACAAACCCCCTGTTCTTTGACATTCATTGCAATGGCTCACAAACTCTCTAGCATCCTTGAAGATTGAAGGCCAATAGAAACCACTTTGAAGGACCTTTGCAGCCGTCCTTTCAGCCCCAAAATGACCACCATAATTGGAGTTGTGACAATGCCATAGTATGTCCTTCATCTCATCCTCCGACACACATCTTCTTATCATTCCATCTGGGCATCTTTTGAACAAGAATGGGTCATCCCAGAAGAAGAACTTAGCCTCATGCAACAGCTTCTTGACTTGTTGTTTTGTGTACTCTTGAGGGATGATTCTACCCGCCTTGTAGTTGGCCATGTCTGCAAACCAAGGGACATGTTGAATTTCCAAGAGGTGTTCATCTGGAAATTCTTCATTTATTGATGGAAGATTGTCTTGGCATGCATCTTGTGGCACCCTTGATAAGTGATCAGCAACTTGATTTTCATTGCCCTTTCTATCTTTGATCTCAATGTCAAACTCTTGTAGGAGTAGCACCCATCTGATTAGCCTTGGTTTGGCATCCTGTTTTGACATAAGATACTTAAGAGCAGCATGGTCAGTATACACTAAGACTTTGGATCCAATCAAATATTGTCTAAACTTATCAAAAGCATATACCACAGCTAGTAACTCTTTCTCTGTTGTGGTGTAGTTCTTTTGAGCTTCATTCAACACCTTACTTGCATAGTAGATAACATGAAGCTTCTTTTCCTTCCTTTGCCCCAACACAGCGCCAATTGCAAGGTTACTTGCATCACACATGAGTTCAAAAGGTAGTCCCCAACTTGGGGGTGTGATGATTGGTGCTGTGGTGAGCTTAGCCTTTATAGTTTCAAAAGCATGCTTGCATTCATCATCAAAGATAAAAGGATTTTCTACCACCAGCAAATTGCTTAGTGGCTTTGCTATTTTGGAAAAATCTTTAATGAATCTCCTATAAAATCCAGCATGCCCTAAGAAACTTCTAACAGCTTTCACACTAGTTGGCAAAGGAAGTTTTTCTATGATTTCTACTTTTGCCTTGTCAACTTCTATACCCTTACTTGAAATTTTGTGACCAAGAACAATGCCTTCGGGTACCATGAAATGGCATTTCTCCCAATTCAAAACTAAATTGGTTTCTTGGCACCTTTTCAAGACTAAGGTAAGATGGTGCAAGCAAGTATTGAAGGAATCACCAAAAACAGAGAAATCATCCATAAAGACTTCAATAAATTTTTCTACCATGTCTGAGAATATTGATAGCATGCATCTTTGAAAGGTAGCTGGGGCATTGCAAAGTCCAAATGGCATTCTCCTATATGCAAAAACTCCAAAGGGGCAAGTGAAGGAAGTCTTCTCTTGATCCATGGGGTCAACCACAATCTGGTTATACCCAGAATATCCATCAAGAAAACAGTAATAAGCATGGCCAGCCAACCTCTCAAGCATCTGGTCAATGAAAGGTAGAGGAAAGTGATCTTTCCTTGTGGCATCATTCAACCTCCTATAGTCTATGCACATCCTCCACCCTGTCACTGTTCGTGTTGGGATAAGCTCATTCTTCTCATTAACAATGACGGTCATCCCCCCTTTCTTGGGAACCACGTGCACTGGACTGACCCAAGGGCTGTCAGATATAGGGTAGATGATCCCAGCTTTACACAACTTAAGGATTTCCTTTTGAACAACCTCCTTCATTGTAGGATTCAATCTTCTTTGGGGTTGTACCACCGGTTTGGAACCCTCCTCTAAGAGTATTTTGTGCATGCATACGGCAGGGCTTATGCCCTTCAAGTCATCAATGGTCCACCCCAAAGCCTCTTTGTGAGCTTTCAACACCATAAGGAGCTTTTCTTCTTCCTCTGCATTCAATGTGGAATTGATGATCACTGGAAAACTATCCTTCTCACCAAGAAATGCATATTTAAGATGAGGGGGTAGTGGTTTCAACTCTTGTTGTGGTGCCTCTTCTTTGGTAGCTTCACTTGGTTCCTCTGATGCTTCCAATTTGTTCTCTTCTTGTCCCTTGATGTTATGGACCTCTTCTTGTTTCACTTGATGGTTTGTGTCAAGTACTTCTTCAACCAAAGAGTCTACTACATCAATCCTCATGCAATTTTCTTTCTCAACAGGGTGTTGCATTGCTTTGAAGACATTTATGGTCATTTGCTCATCATGCACTCTGAAAATCATCTCTCCTTTTTCCACATCAATGATTGTTCTAGCTGTAGCCAAAAAGGGCCTACCAAGAATGACTGAATTATTCCCCTCTTCATCCATGTCTAGGACCACAAAATCGGCTGGGAATATGAAGTTTCCCACCTTCACCAAGAGGTTCTCAACTACTCCATTTGGTACTTTGATGGATCTGTCAGCAAGTTGAAGTGACATCCTTGTGGGTTTAAGCTCTTCAATCATCATTTTCTTCATCATGGTAAGGGGCATTAAGTTAATGCTTGCTCCCAGATCACAAAGTGACTTGTCAACAGCCATGCTCCCAATCGTGCAAGGTATGAGAAAGCTGCCAGGGTCTTTGAGTTTTGGAGGTAACCCTAGTTGAATGATGGCACTACACTCTTGATTGAGAACCACGGTTTCTTTTTCTTGCCAACTCCTCTTCTTGGTGATCAACTCCTTAAGAAACTTTGCATACAATGGCATCTGTTCTAGAGCCTCTGCCAATGGGATGTTGATTTCAAGTTTCTTGAAGATCTCTAAGAACCTTGGGAATTGTTGGTCCTTTGCTCCTTTGTGTATCCTAGTTGGGTATGGAAGCTTAGGTACATAAGCTTTCACTCCTTCATTTTTGTTTTCTTTTTGTGGATTCATACTCTCCTTGCCATCAGGGTTGCCTCCTTGACTTGGTGGATTGCCTTGTGGCTTGACAACCTCCTTGCCTTTGTTAGATGTTGAAGCCTTTTCTTCATCATTCCTCTCCACTGTGTCTTGCTCTTTGGGTTTTGTTGCTTCTTTATTTGAACTTTCACCAACTACCTTGCCACTCCTTAACTGTAAAGCCTTACATTCTTCTCTAGGGTTGGGTATTGTGTCACTTGGGAGGACATGGGTTGGTTTCTCGGCTTGTTTGGCTAGTTGTCCCACTTGTCTCTCAATGTTCTTCATAGTGACCGCTTGTTCTTGTTGTCCCTTAGCTAAAGCTTGAGTGGTTTGAGCAAGTGCTTGCAAGGTTGCTTCCAGACTTGAGATTCTGGCCTCATGATGGTCAATTGGAGGTATGATGGGGGTTGATTGTTGTTGGAAGTTGTTGGGTGGATTAGTGTGGAAATTTTGTGAGTTGGATGATGGCGCAGAGAAGTTATTTTGGTGGGTTTGTGAATTATGATGGGGGTGTTGATATGTGTTTTGTGTTTTTCTATATTGGTTAGTGTTGTTGGTATGGTGATTTTGGTTGTTTGTGGTACGGGTGTGATTGTGGTTGTTGTTCTTTTGCCAATGGTTTTCTCCCCACTTTAAATTGGGATGATTCTTCCAAGATGAGTTGTATGTATCACCATGGAATTCCTCCTGAGAATTTGAAGTGTTCTGCATGTATTGAACTTGTTCTTGTGGTTGTTCAACCGTGGTCCCTTCACCTTGGTTCCATTCAAGTGATGGTTGATTTGTTGTGTTCACTGATGCAAGTTGCATACCATCCATTCTCTTTGTTATCATCTCCATTTGTTGTTGGATTTGTTGGTGCATTAACTTGTTTTGTGCCAAGATAGCATCAACACCTTCAAGCTCCATTACACCTTTCTTTGGGGGTGGATTGTGTTGCCTCTCTGATGAGTAATAATATTGATTGATTGCCACAATCTCAATGAGGTTTTGAGCCTCCTCGGCAGTTTTCATCATGTTGAGTGATCCTCCTGATGAGTAGTCTAGTCCCTTCCTTGCTTCTAAGCTTAAGCCTTCATAGAAGTTTTGGAGCTTAACCCAATCACTAAACATGTCAGGGGGACATCTTCTCATTAGTGCCTTATATCTTTCCCAGGCTTCGTACAATGACTCCCCTTCCATTTGCCTAAAAGTCTGAACCTCTGTCTTCAACTTGATGACCTTTTGAGGTGGGTAGAACTTTGCTAGAAATTTGCCCATCACTTCATTCCAATCATTGAGGCTTTCCTTGGGGAATGACTCTAGCCATTGAGTGGCTTTGTCCCTCAAAGAGAATGGAAATAGCAACAACTTGTAGACATCTGGATGCACTCCATTTGTCTTCACTGTATTGCATATCCTCAGAAAAACAGATAGATGTTGATTTGGGTCTTCAAGAGGTCCCCCTCCATAAGAGCAATTGTTCTGCACCAAAGTGATGAGCTGAGGTTTTAGCTCAAAGTTATTGGCCTGAACATTTGGTGTAGCAATACTGCTCCCACAATGTCTTGGATCAGGGATGGTATACGAAGATAACACCCTTCTAGCGTGTCCACCATTATTGTTGACACCTCCAGGAGGATTTTGTATCTCATCCTCCATGACTTGGTCTTCTCCCTCTGATTCCTCTGACTCCTCTTCACCAACTATGAACTTTCCTCTTTCTGCTCTCCTTATCCTTCGGAGGGTTCTCTCGTCCTCAATATTAAGTCTACTAGCTCCTGACATACACAAACAAAACCAAAATCACAAGTGAGACACTCTAGAACTAGAGTGAAATTGGAGTTAGTGAAACAAAGTATCAAACAGTTAGTGGGCTTAACAAAAACACAAAAAAAAAATTGCTTAATCTAAACCACCTTTCACTTAATTATTGTCAATCTTTCCAATCCCCGGCAACGGCGCCAAAAACTTGATACGTAAAAATTAGAATTCACGTATAACCGGCAAGTATACCGGGTCGTATCAAGTAATAAAACTCACAAAGAGTGAGGTCGATCCCACGGAGATTGGAAGATTAAGCAACTTTAGTTAATGGTAAATTTAGTCAAGCAAACATAGTGTTGATTTCATGAGCATTTTGATTTTTGAACATAATTGCAAGAATGTAAATGACATAAAATGTAAAGAACTAGAATAGAGAAATAAAATGGAAGTAAATGATGGAAACTTAAAGTGCAAGAAACTTAAATGACATCAAAGATAAATTGCAAGGAATTAAAGTGCTGAATTCTAAAGAGCATAAAAGTGAGAAATAAGAAACAGAATGTAAATGACAAGAATAATAAATTGCAAGAATGTAGAAGGGAATTGGGTAATGGGTTTTCAAACACTAAGAACAAAAGAAATGAGAATTAATGATGGAGAGGATCATTAGGGATCAGAGATGTTAGTTTTCATGAATTGATGTTAGTCAAATTCTTCTCAATCATGGGTATAGATCTATGGCAAGTGGGTGATTGAACCCCAATCTCTTGGTGATTCAATCTCTCTCAACATAGGCAATTGCCACTCTCGTGATCTAATTGTTCATGAGAAGAGATGAAGCTCATATATTATCCAGCCACACAATTTCTATAATCTCAACCAAGGAGAGTTACATCTCACATACTAACTAAGGTATATTGATTAAAGAAATCATGAAAGGATGAACTCTAAACTGAATTATGTGGCTCATTCCTCAAACTCACCACATAATTCATATAGATTAACCCCTCTCTCGATGGTGGTTGAATCTGTGAAGATCAAGAGTTCCCTCTTTAGATCAACCACTAGAATTGAGGAGGAAAGATGGGTTCATCAATCCATTCCAACAAACAGAGCTCCTCCCCCTAATGAAAGTGGGGTTTAGTGAGTCATTGCTCCAATTTCAACAACAATTGCCATAAACAAGAATTAAACTAAATGTCAAGGAAGAAGAAGAAGAAGAATGAAGTGCTTAAAACTTGTAAATGAAGAAGAAAAGTTCCAATAGAAAACCAAAGAGAGCTCTCCCGGAAGTACCAAAAGAGTTCTCAAAATTCAAGTGCAAAAAGAGTCTAAAAATTCTAAGTGTTAAAAAGTGTAAAAGTACTCAAAAAGTGTAAAAAGTCCCCTACAAGTACATCAATCTCTTCTATTTATACTACTCTAAAACTCTTCAGAGATCTTCAATTTGGGTTAGCAATGTGGGCTTTCTCATTGTTGAATTCTTGGCTCAATTGGAGGTGTTGCTAGGCTTGGAAAGGAAGGGTTCATTCATCATGATTCTGGCCCATTGGCTTGGCGTTATTGGCACTAACTCCAGGCCAAATGCACGTTGGCAACATGCAGGACAATTTCCTGGGCATGAAGTATGAGACTTGGGCGTTGCTAGCCCAAGTTGTTGCCAACAACTTGCTTTTCCTCTTCTTGGCCTTACTTTCATGCTAAATGTAGCCCAGAATTTGAGCGTCAACCTTCAGCTTCAATATGGACTATTATACATCATTGGAAAGCTCTTGATGTCTATTTTCTAATGCCACTGGAATCACCTCAATTGGACTTTCCTAGCTCAAGTTATGGTTCCTCAAAGAAGGTAAGGTCAAGCTGCCAAGTTGTTGCCAAGTTGTTGTGAATAACGCACCCTCAACCCCAAGTTGGCAACGTGCCCGTGCATCACTCTCCCAAGGCAAGGACTTGGGGCTGGCGTTGTTGCAAAACACGCCCCCCTTGTGGCACGTTGGCAACGTGCTCGACCCACACCCCAAGGCTCATCTCTAGCTCCCTTGAATTTCACTTCATGTTCTTGTTTTTAGGGTCTAAAGATGACTCTGGTTTGGCTTCAATTTTGTGCTCCACCATAGTCTATTATATATGGTTGGAAAGCTCTGAATGTCAGCTTTCCAACGCAACTGGAAGCACTCAATTTGGATCTCTGTAGCTCAAGATATCTTCCATTGAAGAGGACATGGTCAGGCTGCCTTGTTGGAGTTGTTGTGAATAACGCCCATACATTTCAAGTTAGCAACGTGCACCACATTTTCCTGGCGTTGTTGTGAATAACTCCTTCTCTTTAGCACGTTGGCAACGTGCTCGAGCCCTTCTCAAGGCTCCATGCTTGCTTCCTGGCGTTGGCAACGTGCATGGCAAGGCCATTGGGCGTTGGCAACGTGCATGGTACATCTCCCTGGCGTTAGCAACTTGGATGATGCCTTGATTGGCGTTGGCAACGCGGATGGTGCCTTTGATTGGCGTTGGCAATGCGGATGGTGGGCTGATGGGCGTTTGCAACGCGGTTGGTGCGCCATTGGGCGTTTGGCAACCTGGTTGGTGCGCCATTGGGCGTTTGGCAACCTGGTTGGTGCGCCCAGACTTGGTGCCAAAATTTGCTTGTGTGTGGCGTTGGCAACGCCCTCCTCAAGTTGGCAACGCCAACTTTGCTTCTTCCAGGGCCAAGCTTGCCTTGCTTGTGTGTGGCGTTGGCAACGCCAGCTTCAAGTTGGCAACGCCAACTTTGCTTCTTCCAGGGCCAAGCTTGCTTGTGTTGTGGCGTTAGCAACGTGGATCTCAAGTTGGCAACGCCAACTTTGCTCCTTGGTTGCCTCCAGGGCCAAGCTTGCCTTGTGTTGTGGCGTTGGCAACGTGGATCTCAAGTTGGCAACGCCAACTTTGCTCCTTGGTTGCCTCCAGGACCAGCTCTTTGTGTGTGGACGTTGTCCTCAATAACGCACACTATATCCAAGTTGGCAACGCCAACTTCATTTTTCTGGCGTTGGCAAGAATAACGCCCCTTGTATCCAAGTTGGCAACGCCAACTTCTTGCCCAGCTTGCATCATTCTTGCTTCCATGCTTTCTTGTCTCATCACCTATCATCAACAAGGGAAATAGCTTCAAAGTCTTACCAATTCATGCAATAAATTTCATGAGATTCATTCATACTCATTCATATATGCATTCCTTAAAACATTTGCATGAATTTGGCTAGAATTAACATGTTCCTTGATATCATCATGCATGGAAACAAAACTCATAAAAGGACTTGTTTATTTAGAGAAAATGAGTGAAATTAAGCTAAAACTAACTAAACTAACTAACTAATAAAGCAAATATGCACTTGCATCAGTGGTTCTTCCAAGATGGATTGTAGGTGTCACCATACACCTCATTTGATCCAGAATTTTGGTTGTGCATTGGTGTGCGAAATTGTGATCACTACTTTTCACAAATCAAATAATCCCTAGTAATGGCCCCAAGAACTTGGTGCTCAATACCATGGCATAAACACAACTTTGCACAACTAACCAGCAAGTGCACTGGGTCGTCCAAGTAATAAACCTTACGCGAGTAAGGGTCGATCCCACGGAGATTGTTGGTATGAAGCAAGCTATGGTCACCTTGTAAATCTTAGTCAGGCAGACTCAAATGGGTATAGATGATGAATAAAACATAAAGATAAAGATAGAGATACTTATGTATATCATTGGTGAGAGCTTCAGATAAGCGTATGAAGATGCTTGTCCCTTCCGTCTCTCTGCTTTCCTACTGTCTTCATCCAATCCTTCTTACTCCTTTCCATGGCAAGCTTATGCAAGGGTTTCACCGTTGTCAGTGGCTACCTCCCATCCTCTCAGTGGAAATGTTCAACGCACCCTGTCACGGCACGGCTATCCATCTGTCGGTTCTCGATCAGGCCGGAATAGAATCCATTGATTCTTTTGCGTCTGTCACTAACGCCCCGCCCTCAGGAGTTTGAAGCACGTCACAGTCATTCAATCATTGAATCCTACTCAGAATACCACAGACAAGGTTAGACCTTCCGGATTCTCTTGAATGCCGCCATCAGTTCTTGCCTATACCACGAAGATTCCGGTTAAAGAATCCAAGAGATATTCACCCAATCTAAGGTAGAATGGAGGTGGTTGTCAGTCACACGTTCATAGGTGAGAATGATGATGAGTGTCACGGATCATCACATTCATCAAGTTGAAGAACAAGTGATATCTTGGACAAAGAACAAGCGGAATTGAATAGAAGAACAATAGTAATTGCATTAATACTCGAGGTACAGTAGAGCTCCACACCTTAATCTATGGTATGTAGAAACTCCACCGTTGAAAATACATAAGAACAAGGTCTAGGCATGGCCGAATGGCCAGCCCCCCAAATGATCTAAGAACTAGATGTCCAAAGATGATCAAAGGATCTAAAATAATCCAAAGATAATCCAAAGATCCAAAGATCCAAAGATGAAAATACAATAGTAAAAGGTCCTACTTATAGGGAACTAGTAGCCTTGGGTGTACAGAGATGAGTAAATGACATAAAAATCCACTTCCGGGCCCACTTGGTGTGTGCTTGGGCTGAGCAATGAAGCATTTTCGCGTAGAGACTCTTCTTGGAGTTAAATGCCAGCTTTTGTGCCAGTTTGGGCGTTTAACTCCCATTTTGGTGCCAGTTCCGGCGTTTAACGCTGGGAATACTGAAGGTGACTTTGAACGCCGGTTTGGGCCATCAAATCTTGAGAAAAGTATGGACTATCATATATTGCTGGAAAGCCCAGGATGTCTACTTTCCAACGCCGTTGAGAGCGCGCCAATTGGGCTTCTGTAGCTCCAGAAAATCCACTTCGAGTGCAGGGAGGTCAGAATCCAACAGCATCTGCAGTCCTTTTCAGTCTCTGAATCAGATTTTTGCTCAGGTCCCTCAATTTCAGCCAGAAAATACCTGAAATCACAGAAAACACACAAACTCATAGTAAAGTCCAGAAAAGTGAATTTTAACTAAAAACTAATAAAAATATACTAAGAACTCAACTAAAACTACTAAAAACATACTAAAAACAATGCCAAAAAGCGTACAAATTATCCGCTCATCACAACACCAAACTTAAATTGTTGCTTGTCCTCAAGCAACTGAAAATCAAATAAGATAAAAAGAAGAGAATATGCAATGAACTCCAAAAACATCTATGAAGATCAATATTAATTAGATGAGCGGGGCTTTTAGCTTTTTGCCTCTGAACAGTTTTGGCATCTCACTCTATCCTTTGAAATTCAGAATGATTGGCTTCTTTAGGAACTCAGAATCCAGATAGTGTCATTGATTCTCCTAGTTAAGTATGATGATTCTTGAACATAGCTACTTTATGAGTCTTGGCCGTGGCCCAAAGCACTCTGTCTTCCAGTATTACCACCGGATACATACATGCCACAGACACATAATTGGGTGAACCTTTTCAGATTGTGACTCAGCTTTGCTAGAGTCCCCAATTAGAGGTGTCCAGGGTTCTTAAGCACACTCTTATTGCCTTGGATCACAACTTTATTTCTTTCTTTTTCTTTCCTTTTCTGTTTTTTTCTTTTTTTTTCGTTTTTTTTCGCCTCTTTTTTCCCCCTTTTTTTTGTATTCACTGCTTTTTCTTGCTTCAAGAATCATTTTTATGATTTTTCAGATCCTCAGTAACATGTCTCCTTTTTCATCATTCTTTCAAGAGCCAACATTCATGAACCACAAATTCAAAAGACATATGCATTGTTCAAGCATACATTCAGAGAACAAAAGTATTGCCACCACATCAATATAATTAATCTGTTATAAAATTTGAAATTCATGCAATTTTCTCTTTTTCAATTAAGAACATTTTTTTTATTTAAGAAAGGTGATGGATTCATAGGACATTCATAACTTTAAGGCATAGACACTAAGACACTAATGATCACAAGACACAAACATGGATAAACATAAAGCACAATTTTCGAAAAACAAGAAAATAAAGAAGAAGGAGATTAAAGAACGGGTCCACCTTAGTGATGGCGGCTTGTTCTTCCTCTTGAAGGTCTTATGGAGTGCTTGAGCTCCTCAATGTCTCTTCCTTGTCTTTGTTGCTCCTCTCTCATGATTCTTTGATCTTCTCTAATTTCATGGAGGAGGATGGAATGTTCTTGATGCTCCACCCTTAGTTGTCCCATGTTGGAACTCAATTCTCCTAGGGAGGTGTTTAGTTGCTCCCAATAGTCTTGTGGAGGAAAGTGCATCCCTTGAGGCATCTCAGGGATCTCATGATGATAGGGGTCTCTTGTTTGCTCCATCCTTTTCTTAGTGATGGGCTTGTCCTCATCAATGAGGATGTCTCCTTCTATGTCAACTCCAACTGAATAACAGAGGTGACAAATGAGATGAGGAAAGGCTAACCTTGCCAAGGTAGAGGACTTTGTCCGCCACCTTATAGAGTTCTTGGGCTATAACCTCATGAACTTCCACTTCTTCTCCAATCATGATGCTATGGATCATGATGGCCCTGGTCTATAGTAACTTCGGACCGGTTGTTAGTGGGAATGATCGAGCGTTGGATAAACTCCAACCATCCTCTAGCCACGGGCTTGAGGTCATGCCTTCTCAATTGAACCGGCTTCCCTCTTAAATCTCTCTTCTATTGGGCGCCCTCTTCACAAATGTCAGTGAGGACTTGGTCCAACCTTTGATCAAAGTTGACCCTTCTTGTGTAAGGATGTTCATCTCCTTGCATCATAGGCAAGTTGAATGCCAACCTTACATTTTCCGGACTAAAATCCAAGTAATTCCCCCGAACCATAGTAAGCCAATTCTTTGGATCCGGGTTCACACTTTGATCATGGTTCTTGGTGATCCATGCATTGGCATAGAACTCTTGAACCATTAAGATTTCGACTTGTTGAATGGGGTTGGTGAGGACTTCCCAACCTCTTCTTCGGATCTCATGTCGGATCTCCGGATATTCACCCTTTTTGAGTGAAAAGGGGACCTCGGGGATCACCTTCTTCAAGGCCACAACTTCATAGAAGTGGTCTTGATGCACCCTTGAGATGAATCTCTCCATCTCCCATGACTCGGAGGTGGAAGCTTTTGCCTTCCCTTTCCTCTTTCTAGAGGTTTCTCCGGCCTTGGATGCCATAAATGGTTATGGAAAAACGAAAAAGCAACGCTTTTACCACACCAAACTTAAAAGGTTTGCTCGTCCTCGAGCAAAAGAAGAAAGAAGAGAGTAGAAGAAGAAGAAATGGAGGAGAGGGAGATGGCTTTATGGTTCGGCCAAAAGGGGAAGAAGTGGTGTTTAGGTTGTGTGAAAATGAGGTGGTGAAGAAGGTTTTATATAGGAGAGGGGGGCTCATGGTTCGGTCATGTATGGGTGGGTTTGGGAGGGAAAGTGGTTTGAATTTGAATGGTGAGGTAGGTGGGGTTTTATGAAGGATGGATGTGAGTGGTGAAGAGAAAGATGGGATTTGATAGGTGAAGGGGTTTTTGGGGAAGAGGTGTTGAGGTGATTGGTGAATGGGTGAAGAAGAGAGATAGTGGTGGGGTTGGTGGGGATCCTGTGGGGTCCACAGATCCTGAGGTGTCAAGGAAAAGTCATCCTTGCACCAAATGGCATGCAAAATCACGTTTTGAGCCAATTCTGGCGTTAAACGCCGGGCTGGTGCCCATTTCTGGCGTTTAACGCCAGGTTCTTGCCCTTTGCTGGCGTTTAACGCTAGTCTGGTGCCCCTTTCTGGCGTTAAACGCCCAGAATGGTGCCAGACTGGGCGTTAAACGCCCAACTGCTAGCCTCACTGGCGTTTAAACGCCAGCAAGTTTTCCTCCAGGGTGTGCTGTTTTTCTTCCTGTTTTTCATTTTGTTTTTGCTTTTTCAATTGATTTTGTGACTTCTTATGATCATCAACCTACAAAAAACATAAAATAACAAAGGAAAATAGATAAAATATAATCATTGGGTTGCCTCCCAACAAGCGCTTCTTTAATGTCAGTAGCTTGACAGAGGGCTCTCATGGAGCCTTACAGATACTCAGAGCAATGTTGGAACCTCCCAACACCAAACTTAGAGTTTGAATGTGGGGGTTCAACACCAAACTTAGAGTTTGGTTGTGGCCTCCCAACACCAAACTTAGAGTTTGACTGTGGGGGCTTTGTTTGACTCTGATTTGAGAGAAGCTCTTCATGCTTCCTCTCCATGGTGACAGAGGGATATCCTTGAGCCTTAAACACAAAGGATTCTTCATTCACTTGAATGATCAGTTCACCTCCATCAACATCAATCACAGCCTTTGCTGTGGCTAGGAAGGGTCTGCCAAGGATGATAGATTCATCCATGCACTTTCCAGTCTCTAGGACTATGAAATCAGTAGGGATGTAATGGTCTTCAATCTTCACCAAAACATCCTCTACAAGTCCATAAGCTTGTTTTCTTGAATTGTCTGCCATCTCTAGTGAGATTCTTGCAGCTTGTACCTCAAAGATCCCTAGCTTCTCCATTACAGAGAGAGGCATGAGGTTTACACTTGATCTTAAGTCACACAGGGCCTTCTTGAAGGTCATGGTGCCTATGGTACAAGGTATGGAAAACTTCCCAGGATCTTGTCTCTTTTGAGGTAATTTCTGCCTAGACAAGTCATCCAGTTCTTTGGTGAGCAAAAGGGGTTCATCCTCCCAAGTCTCATTTCCAAATAACTTGTCATTTAGTTTCATGATTGCTCCAAGGTATTTAGCAACTTGCTCTTCAGTGACATACTCATCCTCTTCAGAGGAAGAATACTCATCAGAGCTCATGAAAGGCAGAAGTAAGTCCAATGGAATCTCTATGGTCTCATTTTGAGCCTCAGATTCCCATGGTTCCTCATTGGGGAACTCAGTGGAGGTCAGTGCACGCCCATTGAGGTCTTCCTCAGTGGAGTTCACTTCCTCTCCTTCCTCTCCAAATTCGGCCATGTTGATGGCCTTGCACTCTCCTTTTGGATTTTCTTCTGTATTGCTTGGAAGAGTACTTGGAGGGAGTTCAGTAACTTTCTTGCTCAGCTGTCCCACTTGTGCCTCCAAGTTCCTAATGGAGGATCTTGTTTCAGTCATGAAACTTTGAGTGATTTTGATTAGATCAGAGACCATGGTTGCTAAGTCAGAGGGGTTCTGCTTAGAATTCTCTGTCTGTTGCTGAGAAGATGATGGAAAAGGCTTGCCATTGCTAAACCTGTTTCTTCCACCATTATTGTTGTTGAAACCTTGTTGAGGTCTCTCTTGATTCTTCCATGAGAAATTTGGATGATTTCTCCATGAAGAATTATAGGTGTTTCCATAGGGTTCTCCTAGGTAATTCACCTCTTCCATTGAAGGGTTCTCAGGATCATAGGCTTCTTCTTCAGATGAAGCATCCTTAGTACTGCTTGGTGCATTTTGCATTCCAGACAGACTTTGAGAAATTAAATTGACTTGTTGAGTCAATATCTTGTTCTGAGCCAGAATGGCATTTAGAGTATCAATCTCAAGAACTCCTTTCTTCTGACTTGTCTCATTGTTCACAGGATTCCTTTCAGAAGTGTACATGAATTGGTTATTTGCAACCATTTCAATTAGCTCTTGAGCTTCCGTAGGCATCTTCTTCAGATGAAGAGATCCTCCAGCAGAGCTATCCAAAGACATCTTGGATAGTTCAGAGAGACCATCATAGAAAATACCTATGATGCTCCATTCAGAAAGCATATCAGATGGACACTTTCTGATCAATTGTTTGTATCTTTCCCAAGCTTCATAGAGGGATTCTCCATCCTTCTGTCTGAAGGTTTGGACTTCCACTCTAAGCTTACTCAATTTTTGAGGTGGAAAGAACTTTGCCAAGAAGGCATTGACTAGCTTTTCCCATGAGTCTAGGCTTTCTTTAGGTTGTGAGTCCAACCATGTCCTAGCTCTGTCTCTTACAGCAAAAGGGAATAGCATAAGTCTATAGACCTCAGGGTCTACCCCATTAGTCTTGACAGTGTCACAGATTTGCAAGAATTCAGCTAAGAACTGATGAGGATCTTCCAATGGAAGTCCATGGAACTTGCAATTCTGTTGCATTAGAGAAACTAATTGAGGCTTAAGCTCAAAGTTGTTTGCTCCAATGGCAGGGATAGAGATGCTTCTCCCATAGAAGTCGGGAGTAAGTGCAGTAAAGTCACCCAGCACCTTCCTTGCATTGTTGTTGTTTTCGGCTGCCATGACTTCTTCTTCTTTGAAGATTTCTGTTAGATCCTTTACAGAGAGTTGTGCCTTAGCTTCTCTTAGCTTTCGCTTCAAGGTCCTTTCAGGTTCAGGGTCAGCTTCAACAAGGATGCCTTTGTCTTTGTTCCTGCTCATATGAAAGAGAAGAAAACAAGAAAATATGGAATCCTCTATGTCACAGTATAGAGATTCCTTGAGGTGTCAGAGAAAAAGAAAAATAGAAGGAAGAAGGAGAAGAATTCGAACTTAGTCAGATAGAGTTCGAATTGTGCATTGAGGAGGAGTGGTACTCCAAAAATAGAAGGATGTGAGAAGAGGGGAAGAGATTTTCGAAAATTAAGTGAAAAAGTTTGAAAACATTTTGAAAAACTTTAATTGATTTTCGAAAACCAAGAGTGGAAAAAAAAATCAAGTAATTTTTTGAAAAAGATTTTGAAGTTAGAAGTTAAAAAGATATGATTGAAAACTATTTTGAAAAAGATGTGATTAAAAAGATATGATTGAAAAGTTATGGTTTTAAAAAGATATGATTGAAAAGATATGATTTGAAAACGATTTTAAAAAGATTTGATTTTAAAAATTAATGACTTGCCTAACAAGAAAAGATATGATTCAAACATTAAACCTTTCTCAACAGAAAAGGCAACATACTTGAATTGTTCAATCAAATCATTAATTGTTAGCAAGTATCTTTGAAAAAGGAAAGAAATTGATTTTGAAAACATTTGATTGAAAAGATATGATTTGAAAAAGATTTGATTTTGAAAAACTTTGAAAACTTGAAAAAAAAATTGATTTTGAAAACAAAATCTTCCCTCTTGTGCCATCCTGGCGTTAAACGCCCAGAATGGTGCACATTCTGGCGTTTAACGCCCAATGCACTACCTTTTTGGGCGTTAAATGCCCAACCAGGCACCCTGGCTGGCGTTAAACGCCAGTCTGTCCTTCTTCACTGGGCGTTTTGAACGCCCAGCTTTTTCTGTGTAATTCCTCTGTTGCATGTTCTGAATCTTCAGTTCCCTGTACTATTGACTTAAAAATAGAACCAAGATCAAATAAACAATGCATGTAAGACACCAAACTTAAAATTAGACACTAGACTCAAACAAGAAACATAAAATATTTTTGGTTTTTTATGATTTTGAAAATTTTTTTTGTACTTTTTCGAAAATTATATGAAATTAGAAAATAAAGGTTTCAGAATTCTTAATTTGAATTCCAGGAATCTTTGCAATGCTAGTCTAAGACTCCGGTCCAGGAATTAGACATGGCTTCACAGCCAGCCAAGCTTTCAAAGAAAGCTTCGGTCCAAAACACTAGACATGGCCAATGGCCAGCCAAGCCTCAGCAGATCATTGCCCCAATAGCAAGTTTGATAGAGATCAACAAGCTCTTGTGATGATTAGTTGAAACCTCAGTCCAATAAGATTAGACATGGCTTCTCAGCCAGCCAGATTTCAACAGATTATCATGAAACTCTAGAATTCATCCTTAAAGAACTCTGAAAAAAAATACCTAATCTAAGCAACAAGATGAACCGTCAGCTGTCCATACACAAAACAATCCCCGGCAACGGCGCCAAAAACTTGGTGTGCAAAATTGTGATCACTACTTTTCACAAATCAAATAATCCCTAGTAATGGCCCCAAGAACTTGGTGCTTAATACCATGACATAAACACAACTTTGCATAACTAACCAGCAAGTGCACTGGGTCGTCCAAGTAATAAACCTTACGCGAGTAAGGGTCGATCCCACGGAGATTGTTGGTATGAAGCAAGCTATGGTCACCTTGTAAATCTTAGTCAGGCAGACTCAAATGGGTATAGATGATGAATAAAACATAAAGATAAAGATAGAGATACTTATGTATATCATTGGTGAGAGCTTCAGATAAGCGTATGAAGATGCTTGTCCCTTCCGTCTCTCTGCTTTCCTACTGTCTTCATCCAATCCTTCTTACTCCTTTCCATGGTAAGCTTATGCAAGGGTTTCACCGTTGTCAGTGGCTACCTCCCATCCTCTCAGTGGAAATGTTCAACGCACCCTGTCACGGCACGGCTATCCATCTGTCGGTTCTCGATCAGGCCGGAATAGAATCCATTGATTCTTTTGCGTCTGTCACTAACGCCCCGCCCTCAGGAGTTTGAAGCACGTCACAGTCATTCAATCATTGAATCCTACTCAGAATACCACAGACAAGTAGGAAAGGATCTAAGAACTAGATGTCCAAAGATGATCAAAGGATCTAAAATAATCCGAAGATAATCCAAAGATCCAAAGATCCAAAGATGAAAATACAATAGTAAAAGGTCCTACTTATAGGGAACTAGTAGCCTAGGGTGTACAGAGATGAGTAAATGACATAAAAATCCACTTCCAGGCCCACTTGGTGTGTGCTTGGGCTGAGCAATGAAGCATTTTCGCGTAGAGACTCTTCTTGGAGTTAAACGCCAGCTTTTGTGCCAGTTTGGGCGTTTAACTCCCATTTTGGTGCCAGTTCCGGCGTTTAACGCTGGGAATACTGAAGGTGACTTTGAACGCCGGTTTGGGCCATCAAATCTTGGGCAAAGTATGAACTATCATATATTGCTGGAAAGCCCAGGATGTCTACTTTCCAACGCCGTTGAGAGCGCGCCAATTGGGCTTCTGTAGCTCCAGAAAATCCACTTTGAGTGCAGGGAGGTCAGAATCCAACAGCATCTGCAGTCCTTTTCAGTCTCTGAATCAGATTTTTGCTCAGGTCCCTCAATTTCAGCCAGAAAATACCTGAAATCACAGAAAAACACACAAACTCATAGTAAAGTCCAGAAAAGTGAATTTTAACTAAAAACTAATAAAAATATACTAAGAACTCAACTAAAACTACTAAAAACATACTAAAAACAATGCCAAAAAGCGTACAAATTATCCGCTCATCATGCATTTACTGCACTTGCTCTTGTTGCTGTTCCTCTTGGTTCTCTTCATTCTACCCCCAAGGTGTTAATGGTTGGCTTATGGCACTCACTGATGTAACCTGTAGGCTATCAATTCTCTTGGCCATTTGCTCAAATTGTTGCTGAATCTGCTGCTGCATCACTTTGTGTTGAGCCAAAATTGTATCCACTCCTTCCAATTCTAGAACTCCCTTCCTCTGTGATGGTTGGCGTTGCCTATGGTGAGCAAAGAAGTATTGGTTGTTGGCCACCATATCAATGAGGTTTTGAGCTTCCTCTGCAGTTTTCATCAATTGCAATGATCCTCTAGCTGAATGATCAAGTGCCTCTTGAGCCTTTAGAGTGAGTCCTTCATAAAAGTTCTGCAGCTTATCCCACTCAGTGAATATCTCTGGTGGATATTTCCTCAGCAGAGCCTTATATCTTTCCCATGCCTCATATAGATTTTCAGCATCCATTTGAGTGAATGTCTACACCTCAGTCTTCAATCTTATGATCCTTTGAGGGGGATAAAATTTGGCAAGAAACTTGCTCACCAAATCATCCCAAGTGTTGATGCTCTCCTTTGGAAATGTTCCTAGCCATTGAGTGGCTTTGTCCCTGAGAGAGAATGGGAATAACAGCAGCTTGTATATGTCAGGGTGCACTCCATTGCTTTTAACTGTGTCACAGATCCTCAAGAAAGTGGGTAGATGTTGGTTTGGGTCCTCCAATGGTCTTCCTCCAAAAGAGAAATTGATTTGGACCAATGTGATGAGTTGTGGCTTCAGTTCAAAGTTATTTGCATTGACATTAGGGGTAAGAATGCTAGTCCCACAATGTCTAGCATTTGCAAATGTATAGGAGGCCAGTACTCTCCTCTGTTGTGGGTTATTATTGGCCCCTCCTTCTGGATGATTGAGATTAGATGGATCTCCTTCCATCTCTTGGAATTCTTCTCCTTCTTCTGACTCCTCTTCTCCAACAACAGCCTTCCCTCTAGCTTCTCTTCTCAACCTTCAAAGAGTTCTTTGGTCAGTTTCAGAGAAAATAGGAGTAGCTCTCCCTGTACCTGACATACAAACACAGCACAAGAAACACACAAAATCAGAAAACCATTGAAACTTCAATCTATTGCTAGAATGAAGTTTTGGTTAGCTTAGGCAAATAGTCAAACAGTTAATATGTTAGTTGAGAACAAAAGAAAAAAATGCTTAATCTAGATCTCCACTTCACTTAATCATTGTCAATCTATTTCAATCCCCGGCAACGGCGCCAAAAACTTGATGTGTGGAAAACGATCCAACACAAAACTCACCGGAAAGTGTACCGGTCGTATCAAGTAATAATAACTCACATGAGTGAGGTCGATCCCACAGGGATTGAAGGATTGAGCAATTTTAGTTTAGTGGTTGATTTAGTCAAGCAAATCAAGTATTGGTTGAGTGTTTTGTAGCAGACAGAAGGTAAATTACAGGAAATGTAAAGGGAGAGGGATGATTTGCAGAAATTAAAGAGAATTGAAAGTAAAGGTACTGAATCTTAAAGAACAAGAAATTAAATGACTGAAACTTAAAGTGCAAGAAATGTAAATTGCGGTAACTTAAAGTGCAAGAAATATAAATTGCTTGGATGAAAAAGGGATTGAAGGACTGGGAATTCAGAATTTAAGCAAGAGAAGAAAATTGCAGTAATTAACAAAGCAAGAAGTGAACTGAAATTAACTAGAACTCAAACAGAAAATGAAAATTTGATTGCAGTAGTGGTTCGGCAGAAGAACCAAAAAGAAAATCAGATCTCAGGACTCCAGAGACTAGATAGCAGAGTCTAGATCTCAATTGCCTTCCTAGATCCAAGTTCACAAAGCAATTAAAGAGAAATTAAAGATTGCAGCAGTAAAGGAAATGGAATTTAACTCAATTATGCAGTAGGAAAATCAAAGAGATCTTAAATGGAGATTGAGATAGAAGTTCCTCAATTCTTCACACTCAAGACTCAAACAAAACCCAGTAAAAAAACAAAAAGATCAGAGGAAGAAGAAGTGAATTCTCTCCTCCAATTCTCAAGCTAATTGCAGTCCGAAAATAAAAATTGAAGATCAGAAGTTCTAAAGCAGAAAAATGGAAAGTGAGCTCTCAAGTTGACTAAGGATGAAAATTAAAAATGAAAGTAAGCTCCCTTCTAAATCTAACTAACACCTATTTATACACTTTCTATTTTGGATCTAAGAATTTTGAGTGGGCTTGAAAGATGGGTGAAGAATTGAATTAAATTGGATTTTTAAGTGAATTTCAGCCCATGTTGCTCCTAGGAGGCTGCTCTGCTCTTGTGGAGAGCGGAGCAGTGAATCTTTGTGTGGGGATCCAAGTCGCGTGCCACGGCTTAGAGAGGCATCAGGGGACTGCCCTGCTCTTGTGGAGAGCGGAGCAGTGTTTGTCTTGTGCGCCTTGCCTTTCTATAAATATTTCGCGTGCTAAGTCTTGGACATCATCAGGGTAGCGCTCATGTGGTGCTAAGAGTGTAGCTTCCTTGCTTTGTTAGTGAAGCCTTCGTGTTCGAGACTTACTGGGAGCATTTTGGCCAATTTTTGGCTTATTTTCCTTACAAGGAGCACTCCTTCCTTCCCTTGGGTCATGGGTTCAAACCTTGTAGCCTTCATTATCAAACTTTTTCTTTGAATTTTTCTTAGATGAAGCCCGATAATGCTCTCAAGGAGAGCAGAGCAATGTTTTTGCTCTTCTTTGTTTCTTGGCTTAAATTTGTGCTCCGCACTCAAGGGGGGCAGAGCATTGAAGCTTTGCATGCCTGTTTCGTTGTTGTGCTCTCTTGGAGAGCATTGTGCTCTTTGAAGAGAGCATTGTGGCTTCCTCCTTCCATGCGCCACACTCTCTTCTTCTTTTGCCACACTTTCTTCTTCATTGAGTCACGCTTCTTAAGCCACGCTTTCTTGTTTTCTTCTTTTCTTCACCTACAAATAATCAAAACAACCAATCAAAGTATCACCAAATTCACAAGATTTATAAATCAATTAAATTTAGCTTAAACCTCATGATTTAGTATCAATTAAATGGTGGTTGTTTGATTAAATAAAACATGCAATTCCACTTTAAATTGCTTACTTATAGTGCAAGAAAGTGCATAAAAACTAGTGAAACAAGTGGAATTAGCTTGAAAAATGGGTATATGATGACTTGTCATCAGTGTGTATGATCTGATATCTTGAGTCTCTGCATGTTTCCTGACTTTAATCTGTGTTTCTGGGCCAAAATCTGGGTCAAAATGTGGGCCGAAATTGCCCCCAGCATTTTCTGTTAATTCTGCAAATCGCACATGTCACGCGTACGCGTCGTCCACGCATGCGCGTCATTCAGCGTTTTTCCTTGCCATGCCTACACGTTGTCCACGCGTTTGCGTAACTCGTGCAGCTTCCAATCCATGCGTTCGCGTCAGGCACGTGAGCGCGTCACTGTGATTTCCTCCATTTCGCGCGGTTGTGTGAGCCATGCGTCTGCGTCGCTTCTCGCTGTTCATCTCCTTAATTTCTTGTGTTCCTTCCATTTTTGCAAGCTTCCTCTCCATTCTCTAAGCCATTTTTGCCCTATGAAGCCTGAAACACTTAACGCACAGATCATGGCATCGAATGGTATAAAAGAGAAATTAAAATACATAATTTAAAGCTTTAGGAAGCAAGTTTTCAATCATAGAATAAATTTGGGAAGGAGTTATAATATCATGCAATTCATATGAATAAGTGGGTGAAAAGCTGATAAAAACCACTCAATTTAGCACAAAATAAACCATAAAATAGTGGTTTATCAACCTCCCCACACTTAAACATTAGCATGTCCTTATGCTAAGCTCAAGGAGACAAAGAGAATGAATAAGGGAAAGTGAGACTCATGAAATGCAACTTATGTATATGAATGCAACTACATGCTAAAATGATTCTACCTACTTGGTGAAAAAGTAAGTAAATCTTTCAAGAACAAATATGAACTGGATTTCACTAATTCAAATCACAAAATAAAGTACAAATGACTTGCAAGAAGAAAATAGCTCATGAAAGCAGGGAACAAGGAATCGAGCATCGAACCCTCACTGGAAGTGTATACACTCTAATCGCTCAGGTGTTCGAGGTTCGATTCTCTCAATTCTCTACTAATCTTGCTTTCTAAGGCTTGCTTTTCATCTAACAATCAACAAAAATTTAATGCACAAAATACACATATCAAGAGGTCTTTTAAGGGTTGTAATGGGGTTAGGGTCAAGGTAGGATTTGTATTTGACCAAGTGGACTAAAATCTGAATCCTTAATTAACTTAAAAATTTCCCACCTAACTTAGAACAATCCATGTAATCATAATATAAAGCCTAACTACCCATTAATTATGTTCTCCACATATTCATGCATCCGAATTTGAGTACAACTCACATGCATTGTTTTCACCATTTACTTTGGGGCATTTTGTCCCCTTTTCTTATTTGCTCTTTTTCTTTTCTTTTTTTTTCTATATTTTTTTTCTTTTTTCTATTTTTCTTTTCTTTAAAATTTTTTTTTCAATGCATATGATTAAAGTATTGAATGCATAAACATGTTCTTAACATTCTTGTTCATATTTTCTCAAGAATACACAACACCCAATTCTCAAACCAAATATTTTCAATCCCAATTTCCCCACACTTAATTCATGAGCACTGTCACTAGTCTAAGCTAACCAAGGATTCAAATTAGGGACATTATTGTTTTTCACTTAGAGTTAATGATGTGCTAAAATAAACAATAAATGGGGGTACAATAGGCTCAAAATAGGTTTGCAAAGGATAATGAAAAGGTTAAGGCCATATGGGTATGTAAGCTTAGTGAAACAAGGCCTCAATCATATAAGTGCATGCATACATCAAATAATGGACATATAGAATTAAGCAAGACAAACGTCACAATTTTAGAGAGAAAAACACACACTAAAAATAAAATATTGGTTGATAAAATGCAACCAATCAAATAGGCTCAAAATCTCACTGGTTTTGTGTGTTCGAGCTCTAAAACCATGTTCCAAAATAAAATTTTTTCAAACAAGTTTTTCAAAAAATTTAATTCAAATTAGTGAAATGCTATAAAGAGTTTCTTGAAATATTACTTCAACCAAGTGGTCAAATATGCACAAAATAAAACAAACATGCAAATGCAACAACTAATTTAACAAAGAAAATATAAAAATTGGTGTTGAGACAGGAAGGTACTAACCCACAGAGATTAGTATCGACCTCCCCACACTTAAAGATTACACCGTCCTCGGTGCATGCTGAGATTTGCAGGTGGACGGGCTGCCACAACTGATGCTTTTCTCTAGAGATTGTGCAGATGGACTGTCTGTTGCCCCATATAGAAGTTTCTTGTTCCCTTTCTTGGTGGCCAGCCTGAAAGAAGAGGAAAAAGAAGAAAAGTAACCCCAAAAACAAAGATAGGAAACAATTTAAAGTATGGTTGGGTTAATGCCAAATAATAATGGTCTCAATTACATGGTAGCTACAACATGCAGTGAGAAAATAGTGGAAGTAAATGGCATATCAATGTTGCAAAAATATGCAACAATGGGGAAGAGTGTGGGTAATGAAAGATAATATAAATTCATGTCAATGCAAAATTAATACAAGTATCATAAAAGATTAGCTTTGACTTAAATAATATTACCCAACAATGTAAAACAAGTCACTGAGTAGCAAAATAATACCAGAAAAGACGCAACAGTTGAGTATGAAAAAGTAACACCAATGGAAAAATAATAAATTTAGAAAAGAACAGAAAAATATGCACCAAATTAAAATGCAATGAATGAAATATGAAAATAAATTAAGTAAAATAGAATTGAAGTTAAGAGGGATGAGAAGTTAAAGAGATAAAGTAAGAAATAAAGAAGAAAAGATAGAAGAGATTAGGATTAGAAAAGAAAATATAAGATAATTGGCACTGATCTGGATAAGTTGTGCGGCACAGGCGACGCGAATGCGTGAGAGACATGGTTGCGTGGTGTGCGATAAGGTCGGGCGACGTGGACACGTGGGTCACGCGATCGCGTGGCCTGATTTGTGCGATTGGCGTGAGTGCAGCCTCGCGTTCGCGCAACTCCTTGTTTCAAACTCATTTTGCCAAAAATCTGGGTGACGCGTTCGAGTGGGTGACGCGATCGCGTCAATGGCCATTTTTGAAAAACGATGCAGACGCGTGAGGCACGCGTTCACGTGGTAGGGCTTGTGCTTTTAGCACGAGTCTAGCCCTACTCCATCATAACTCTCTGCCATGCACCCATTTACTTCGATTTTGCGGGGTCATGCGTGCACGTGGATGGCCGGATTCGCAAAGGACGCGGACGCGTCAGGGACGCGTTCACGTGGGCGAGTTTGTGCCTGAGGCACGCCTCCAGCCACGCTCTCGCGTGACTCTCTGTTCACTTTTCTTTTATTCCTAATGCACTTGTGGCGTGGATGCGTCAGCGACGCTCGCGCGTCGCGTGTATTTTTTTTTAATGCAAAATGCAGAATGCAATATGTATATGCTGATGCAGACATTAAGAACGACACTAATAAAATAAAAATAAAATAAACAAAGGAACGATTATACCATGGTGGGTTGTCTCCCACCTAGCACTTTTAGTTATAGTCCTTAAGTTGGACATTTGGCAAGCTCCTTGTCTTGGTGGCTTGTGCTTGAACTCATCCTGAAACTTCCACCAATGCTTGGACTTCCAATGAGATCTATCAATACCAAGTAAATTTCTCAAGCTTTGATGGAGTTCTTCACAAGCTTTGAGCTCCCAAATTTGATCCTCAAATATGCCTGGATCCCAAATCTTGTTTCTGCACCCGTCTTGAAGTGGATCATCATTGTCCCAACTGGGTGGCAAGCGGTCTGAATTCTCTACGGAGTACCAAACTCTTCTTTTGGATCTAATCCAATTATCACCAGTTGAGTCCTTACATCCGACTCTTGAAATATCAACCTTGATGAGCCTTGATTTGCAACTCCAACCACTGAACAGTCTCCTCTTACGTTTAATGCCACAAAGCTTCCTGAGTTGGCCGTCCGTTTCAAGAATACCGTACTAAATTGGGATAGGAAGATTAATAGAGATAAGTTTTACCCACTCAAGTGAAGGAGTAGACGACAACCTAGGTGGAGAAGTCTCCAATGTTCTTGACAAAGCGTACTCAACTCCCGTCTGCCCTTTTCTAAGGATTTCCACTTCCACATTATTCTCAGACTCAATCAAAGAAGAGTCTTCATATTCAAGGAGTTCATTTGCAGATGTAGATTTAATACTAGGATGACTTGATGCATGATTCTAATCACCAAGGGAACTTACTTCATGACCTATTCCATCCAATTCTTCATAAGGAATATGCCATGGAGGTTGTGCACTGGCCTTCTTGGCATCAATTTCAATCTCATTAGAGGGGTACTCTACAATTCTAGATTCCCATGGAGGTTCAGCATCTCCTAGATCTTCAACCACTTATTTCTCTACAACTATTATGGCTTCCTCCACTTGTTCCAATACAAATTTATGCTGCTCACTATCCACCGGAGTTTCTAGTGTTGCCTTCATGCTACGCTCTTCTTTGGATTCTCCACATATAGCCATGGGAGTACTTTGAATGTTCAAATATTGGAAAGCTAATCGGTTTACTACCTCGGTCAAGGCAGTCGCGAATTCTAGTACTCCCCGTTTTATTTCTCTTTGCCCTTGAAAAAGAACACCAATAATGTCATGCATCGAAGGTTGAGGTGGATGTGAGGGCTCATTATTTGGGAGGAAAGGTTCATGATAAGAGGGTGGTTCATCATAAGAACGTGGTGGTTCATCACTCTCCATCTTTTCCACTTGTTGCACCGCACACTTTAGTTCCTTGTTCTCAAATTGAGATTCTGTAGCCATGAGAGCTCCATGTGCCATTCGGCTTACCTCTCGGTCCAATTGACAAAGGGTTGCTTGAAATTGATCCACTATTTCTTTGAGACGATCCCTTGACTCTTGTTCTGCTCGGATATCATAAGTAGGATCATAAGGCTCTTGGATTGATGGATATGAATGTGGTGTATATGGAGGTGGTGGTCCTTGGGAGTAATTGGGTTGGAATTGGGGTGGATCTATGTATGGCTCATATGGCTCATAGGGTGGTTGATATGGTGGATAAGGGTTAGAATCATGTGATGGTGTTTGGTAGTAGGGGGCTTGTGAGTATGGTAGTCCAGAGTTATATTGAGGGGGTGGTTCATAAGCATATGGCGGTGGTTGTTGATAATCAAAAGAGTGCTCACCATAGCCATTGCCTTGATATGCATCACAGAATGGTTGTTGATAGTCCATTGGAGGTGGTTGTTGCCAAGAGGGTTGATCAAATCCTTGTGGCTCCTCCCATCTTTGATTGTTCCATCCTTGATGCATGTTCTCCTTATAGCATCCATTCCCTACAACAACATTGGAACCAAACTCATAGGGACAACGGTGAGAATTCATAGTAGCTAATAAAAAATTAAAAACAAAAATAAAAACAAAAACAAATAAACAAGCAAAGGAAAAATATTTACAACAACCAATAATAAGGCACACGTTTGCAATTTCCCGGCAACGGCGCCATTTTTGACGAACGGATTTCTATCAGTAAAGAAATTCACAAATATAATCGCGTTGTAAGTATAGTTTCTAAACCAACAGAGAATCCTTTCGTACAAAAGTTAGGTTGTCACTTAAGCAAACCCAATAAAATTGATAACCAAGTATTCAAATCTTGGGTCGTCTTCTCAAGGAATTGCAGGGAGGTGTGTTTATTATTGGTTATGGAAAATTGTATATTTTTTGGATTTTTGAAATATTGAGCAAGGAAAATAAATTGCAAGGGAAATAAATTAATAATTGAAAAACTCTTGGCAAGGTATGAGAACTGGAATTCCTATCCTAGTCATCCTTATCAGGTGTGATGAGAATTGGGTTTCAACCCCACTTGGTCAGCCTTTACTAAACAAAGGAAGGTCAAGTGGACTAATTAGCTTGATCCTCAAGTCCTAGTCAATCCCTATGGAAGGACTAGCTTTAGAGTGATCCAGATCAATCAGTAATTCCAATTTCAATCAACATTTGAGTTTGATAACTCAAGTGTTACCAATTACTTAACCAAAGCCAAAAGGGAAAATAAATCTAATTTAAATTGAAAGTATCATAAATAGAATAAAACAATCACGAATCTGAAATACCTCAAATTGTATTAAATAGAAAATCAATCTAAACATAAATAGTTCATAAACTAAATTGCGAAAATAAATAAAAGGAACATTGAACCTGTGATTGAAGAAGATGAAATCCTAATTTCTTTAAGAGGAATCCTAATCCTAAATCCTAAGAGAGAGGAGAAAACCTCTCTCTCTAAAAACTACATCTAAACCTAAAATTGTGTGTATGATCTGATATCTTGAGTCTCTGCATGTTCTTTGACTTTAATCTGTGTTTCTAGGCCAAAATATGGGTCAAAACGCGGCCCGAAATTGCCCCAGCATTTTCTGTTAATTTTGCAGATTGCGCATGTCACGTGTACGCGTCATCCACGCATGTGCGTCATTCATCATTTTTCCTTACCACGCGTACGCGTCGTCCACGCATTCACGTCACTTGTGCAGCTTCCAATCCACGCATTCGCGTCAGGCACGTGAGTGCGTCACTGCGATTTCCTCCATTTTGCGCGGTCGCGTGAGCCATGCGTCCGCGTCGCTTCTCGCTGGTCATCTCCTTAATTTCTTGTGTTCTTTCCATTTTTGCAAGCTTCCTCTCCATTCTCTAAGCCATTTCTGCCCTATGAAGCCAGAAACACTTAACGCACAGATCACGGCATCGAATGGTATTAAAGAGAAATTAAAATACACAATTTAAAGCTTTAGGAAGCAAGTTTTCAATCATAGAATAAATTTGGGAAGGAATTGTAAAATCATGCAATTCATATGAATAAGTGAGTGAAAAGCTGATAAAAACCACTCAATTTAGCACAAGATAAACCATAAAATAGTGGTTTATCACACCCCTACCCCAACAAGCAAAGCAAATCAAGCTAACAACAGAAGAAAGCTTGTTGGGAGGCACTCAAAATAGGGGACATAAATTGGCTCTTCTTTTCCTTTGAGGTCATTCCTCTTAACAAACTGGAAGAAGAGGAAGAAAGTCATGAACAACATGTCAAGCTAATGACATTAAAAGAGCGCTTGTTGGGAGGCAACCCAACCATAGGTAACATTTTCTTTCCTTGCTTAGTTTATTTTCAATAACTTGGCATATGATTGCATTCTAAGTTTAGTGTTGCCATGGAACAATATGATTTTTAATCTTCACTGGGTATTTGCATCATTCTAAAATGATAGTGTCACACTAAGTTTGGTGTTGCCACCTACCTTTCATGCAAATTACCATGCATACACTACTTATTAATGCAATCACATTATCTCCGTTTTCTTTCTTGTGCCTCTTTTGCTATTCTTAATTTTGCTTGCTTAAGTACATGCATTACTCACATCTCATTGTGTAAGACACTCATGACCCATCATAAACTCTATCACCACTATTTTATTTGTTCTTTGTTGATAAGCAATCATTCTAAGTTTGGTGTGGGAAGGGGAAGGATAGGAGGAAAATGACAACAACAATGAAGAAAAACTACAAGGTGGTAAAGTTCCTTTTTCTCTTATTTGTTCCCTATACATTCAATTGCATGATTGCTCCTTTTGAATAAGCATAGTTTGTGGACTGAATTATAACATTGTTCTATGATATCATGATTATCATCTTGAATTTTGTGATTCAAAGTAATTAAGAATCATGATCTTAAAAAAACAAGGTCATTAAAGAAGAAGTTAGCATGAGCTTATAAGTATTGGGAAGCTAGCATGACTATTGTTGCTCAATTGTATTTGAATTTGTTAATTAAAGTTTTCATCTAAGACATTTTATGAAATTATTTTTGAAATCATTAAAACCTTGAAGAAGCAAATGCAATTAAGGTGATGAGCGGATAATTTATACGCTTTTTGGCATTGTTTTTAGTATGTTTTTAGTATGTTTTAGTTAGTTTTTAGTATATTTTTATTAGTTTTTAGTTAAAATTCACTTTTCTGGACTTTACTATGAGTTTGTGTGTTTTTCTATGATTTCAGGTATTTTCTGGCTGAAATTGAGGGACTTGAGCAAAAATCTGATTCAGAGACTGAAAAGGACTGCAGATGCTGTTGGACTCTGACCTCCCTGCACTCGAAGTGGATTTTCTGGAGCTACAGAAGCCCAATTGTCGCGCTCTCAACGGCGTTGGAAAGTAGACATCCTGGGCTTTTCAGCAATGTTTAATAGTCCATACTTTGCCCGAGATTTGATGGCCCAGACCGGCGTTCCAAATCAGCTCAAAACTGCCCGGCGTTAAACGCCATAACTGGCACAAGAATGGGAGTTAAACGCCCAAACTGGCACAAAAGCTGGCGTTTAACTCCAAGAAGAGTCTCTACACAAAAATGTTTCAATGCTCAGCCCAAGCACACACAAAGTGGGCCCGGAAGTGGATTTTTCTGTCATTTACTCATTTCTGTAAACCCTGGGCTACTAGTTCTTTATAAATAAGATGTTTTGCTATTGTATTTTCATCTTTGGATCTTGGGATCTTAGATCATCTTTAGATCTTTGAGTCTTTTGATCATGTATTGGGAGGCTGGCCATTCGGCCATGCCTAGACCTTGTTCTTATGTATTTTCAACGGTGGAGTTTCTACACACCATAGATTAAGGTGTGGAGCTCTGCTGTACCTCGAGTATTAATGCAATTACTATTGTTCTTCTATTCAATTCAGCTTGTTCTTATTCCAAGATATTCATTCGCACTCAAGAACTTGATGAATGTGATGATTATGTGACGCTCATCATCATTCTCACTTATGAACGCGTGCCTGACAACCACCTCCGTTCTACAAGCAAACAACGCTTGAATGTTTATCTCTTGGATTCTTTAATCGGAATCTTCGTGGTATAAGCTAGAATTGATGGCAGCATTCAAGAGAATCCGGAAGGTCTAAACCTTGTCTGTGGTATTCTGAGTAGGATTCAATGATTGAATGACTGTGACGAGCTTCAAACTCCTGAAGGCTGGGCGTTAGTGACAGACGCAAAAAAATCAATGGATTCTACTCCAACCTGATTGAGAACCAACAGATGATTAGCCGTGCCGTGACAGGGTGCGTTGAACATTTTCACTGAGAGGACGGGACTGTAGCCACTGACAACGGTGATGCCCAACATACAGCTTGCCATGGAAAGGAGTAAGAAGGATTGGATGAAGACAGTAGGAAAGCAGAGAGACAGAAGGGACAAAGCATCTCCATTCGCTTATCTGAAGTTCTCACCAATGAATTACATAAGTATCTCTATCTTGATCTTTATGTTTTATTCATATATCATCCATAACCATTTGAATCTGCCTGACTAAGATTTACAAGGTGACCATAGCTTGCTTCATACCAACAATCTCCGTGGGATCGACCCTTACTCGCGTAAGGTTTATTACTTGGACGACCCAGTGCACTTACTGGTTAGTTGTGCGAAGTTGTGAAATTATGTTTATACCATGGTATTGAGCACCAAGTTTTTGGATTCATTACCGGGGATTATTTGAGTTGTGAAAAGTAGTGATCACAATTTCATGCACCAAGTTTTTGGCACCGTTGCCGGGGATTGTTTTGAGTATGGACAACTGACGGTTCATCTTGTTGCTTAGATTAGGTATTTTTTTTCTTCAGAGTTCTTAAGAATGAATTCTAGTGTTTCAAGGTGATGTTCTTATCATCACCAAAGCTGATTGATTCTCATCAATTTAGCTCTTGAATGCAATGTCCTGCTGAAGCTTGGCTAGCCATGTCTAATTCCTTTAGACTGAAGCTTTAGACTAACATTGCATGATTCTTGGAATTCTCATTAAGAATTTTGATACCTTTATTTTCTTTTTCACTTAATTTTCAAAAAAACAAAAAAAAATTACAAAATCATAAAAACTAAAAGTATTTCTTGTTTGAGTCTAGTGTCTCATTTTAAGTTTGGTGTCAATTGCATGTTTCTGTTCTTCTTGCATTCATTCATGTGTCTTAAGTGATCTTCAAGATGTTCTTGATGATTTCCTTGTTCTGATCTTTAAATTCTCTTGACTTGAGTGTTTTGTTGTGTCAATGGTATACAAACTGCTAAGTTTGGTGTCTTGCATGCATTGTTATTTGATTTTAGTTGCATTTTGATTATTTCTCAGTATTAAAAATCCAAAAATATTTTTAATTTGTGTCTTTTCAAGTCAATAATACAGAGAATTGAAGATTCAGAACATACAGCAGAGGAATTACACAGAAAAAGCTGGGCATTCAGAACGCCCAGTGAGGAAGGCAAACTGGCGTTTAAACGCCAGCCAGGGTGCCTAGCTGGGGGTTTAACGCCCAAAAGGGTAGTGCTTTGGGCGTTAAACGCCAGAATGTACACCATTCTGGGCGTTTAACGCCAGGATGGCACAAGAGGGAAGATTCTGTTTTTAATTCAAATTTTTTTCAGGTTTTCAAAATTTTTCAAAATCAGATCTTTTTCAAATCATATCTTTTCAATCATATGTTTCCAAAATCAATTTCTTTCCTTTTTCAAAAATACTTGCTATCAATTAATGATTTGATTCAACATTTCAAGTATGTTGCCTTTTCTGTTGATAAAGGTTTAATGTTTGAATCATATCTTTTCTTGTTAGCCAAATCATTAATTTTTAAAATCAAATCTTTTCAAATTGTTTTTCAAATCATATCTTCTCAATCATATCTTTTTAAAACCATAACTTTTCAATCATATCTTTTTAATCATATCTTTTTCAAAATAGTTTTCAATCATATCTTTTTGATTTCTAATTTCAAAATCTTTTTCAAAAATCACTTGATTTCTTTCCCACTTTTAGTTTTCGAAAATTATCAATCAACTTTTTTAACATGTTTTTAAAATCTTTTACTTAATTTTCAAAAATTTCTTCCCCTCTTCCCACATCCTTCTATTTATGGACTAACACTATTCCTCAATGAACAATTCGAACTCCATCTCTCTTGATAAGTTCGAATTCTTCTACTTCTTCCTTCTATTTTTCTTTTCCTCTGACACCTCAAGGAATCTCTATACTGTGACATAGCGGATTCCATATTTTCTTGTTCTCTTCTCTTTCATATGAGCAGGAGCAAAGACAAAAGCATTCTTGTTGAGGCTGATCCTGAACCTGAAAGGACCTTGAAGCGAAAGCTAAGAGAAGCTAAGGCACAACTCTCTGTAGAGGACCTAACAGAAATCTTCAAAGAAGAAGAACCCATGGCAGCCAAAAACAACAACAATGCCAACAATGCAAGGAAGGTGCTGGGTGACTTTACTGCACCCACTCCCGACTTCTATGGGAGAAGCATCTCTATCCCTGCCATTGGAGCAAACAACTTTGAGCTTAAGCCTCAATTAGTTTCTCTAATGCAACAGAATTGCAAGTTCCATGGACTTCCAGTGGAAGATCCTCATCAGTTTTTAGCTGAATTCTTGCAAATCTGTGACACTGTCAAGACTAATGGGGTTGACCCTGAAGTCTACAGACTTATGCTATTCCCTTTTGCTGTAAGAGACAGAGCTAGAATATGGTTGGACTTACAACCTAAAGAAAGCCTAAACTCTTGGGAAAAGCTAGTCAATGCCTTCTTGGCAAAGTTCTTTCCACCTCAAAAATTGAGTAAGCTTAGAGTAGAAGTCCAAACCTTCAGACAGAAAGAAGGAGAATCCCTCTATGAAGCTTGGGAAAGATACAAACAATTGATCAGAAAGTGTCCCTCCGACATGCTTTCTGAATGGAGCATCATAGGTATTTTCTATGATGGTCTCTCTGAACTATCTAAGATGTCTTTGGATAGCTCAGCTGGAGGATCTCTTCATCTGAAGAAGACGCCTGCTGAAGCTCAAGAACTAATTGAAATGGTTGCAAATAACCAATTCATGTACACTTCTGAAAGGAATCCTGTGAACAATGGGACAAATCAGAAGAAAGGAGTTCATGAGATTGATACTCTGAATGCCATATTGGCTCAGAACAAAATATTGACTCAACAAGTCAATTTGATTTCTCAAAGTCTGTCTGGAATGCAAAATGCACCAGGCAGTACTAAGGATGCTTCATCTGAAGAAGAAGCTTATGATCCTGAGAACCCTTCAATGGAAGAGGTGAATTACATGGGAGAACCCTATGGAAACACCTATAATTCTGCATGGAGAAATCATCCAAATCTCTCATGGAAGGATCAATAGAGACCCCAACAAGGTTCCAACAACAATAATGGTGGAAGAAACAGGTTTAGCAATGGCAAGCCTTTTCCATCATCTTCTCAGCAACAGACAGAGAATTCTAAGCAGAGCCACTCTGACTTAGCAACCATGGTCTCTGATCTAATCAAAACCACTCAAAGTTTCATGACTGAAACAAGGTCTTCCATTAGGAATTTGGAGGCACAAGTGGGACAGCTGAGCAAGAAAATTACTGAACTCCCTCCTAGTACTCTTCCAAGCAATACAGAAGAGAATCCAAAAGGAGAATGCAAGGCCATTAACATGACCTACATGGCCGAATTTGGAGAGGAGGGAGAGGCAGTGAATGCCACTGAGAAAGACCTCAATGGACGTCCACTGGCCTCTAATGAGTTCCCTAATGAGGAACCATGGGAATCTGAGGCTCACATTGAGACCATAGAGATTCCAATGGATTTACTTCTGCCATTCATGAGCTCTGATGAGTATTCTTCCTCTGAAGAGGATGAGTATGTCACTGAAGAGCAAGTTGCTAAATACCTTGGAGCAATCATGAAGCTAAATGACAAGTTATTTGGTAATGAGACTTGGGAGAACGAACCTCCTTTGCTCACCAAAGAACTGGATGACTTGTCTAGGCAGAAATTACCTCAAAAGAGACAGGATCCTGGAAAGTTTTCCATACCTTGTACCATAGGCACCATGACCTTTAAGAAGGCTCTGTGTGACTTAGGGTCAAGTATAAACCTCATGCCTCTCTCTGTAATGGAGAAGCTAGGGATCTTTGAGGTGCAAGCTGTAAGAATCTCACTAGAGATGGCAGACAATTCAAGAAAACAAGCTTATGGACTTGTAGAGGATGTTCTGGTAAAGATTGAAGACCATTACATCCCTGCTGATTTCATAGTCCTAGAGACTGGGAAGTGCATGGATGAATCCATCATCCTTGGCAGACCCTTCCTAGCCACAGCAAAGGCTGTGATTGATGTGGACAGAGGAGAATTGATCATTCAAGTGAATGAAGAATCCTTTGTGTTTAAGGCTCAAGGATACCCCTCTGTCACTATGGAGAGGAAGCATGAAGAGCTTTTCTCAAAACAGAGTCAAACAGAGCCCCCACAGTCAAACTCTAAGTTTGGTGTTGGGAGGCCACAACCAAATTCTAAGTTTGGTGTTGAACCCCCACATTCAAACTCTAAGTTTGGTGTTGGGAGGTTCCAACATGCCTCTCTCTGTAATGGAGAAGCTAGGGATCTTTGAGGTACAAGCTACAAGAATCTCACTAGAGATGGCAGACAATTCAAGAAAACAAACTTATGGACTTATAGAGGATGTTCTATTAAAGATTGAAGACCAGTACATCCCTGCTGATTTCATAGTCCTAGAGACTGGGAAGAGCATGGATGAATCCATCATCCTTGGCAGACCCTTCCTAGCCACAGCAAGGGCTGTGATTGATGTTGACAGAGGAGAATTTATCATTCAAGTGAATGAAGAATCCTTTGTGTTTAAGGCTCAAGGATATCCCTCTGTCACTATGGAGAGGAAGCATGAAGAGCTTCTCTCAAAACAGAGTCAAACAGAGTCCCCACAGTCAAACTCTAAGTTTGGTGTTGGGAGGCCACAACCAAATTCTAAGTTTGGTGTTGAACCCCCACATTCAAACTCTAAGTTTGGTGTTGGGAGGTTCCATCATTGCTCTGAGTATCTGTGAGGCTCCATGAGAGCCCTCTGTCAAGCTACTAACATTAAAGAATCGCTTGTTGGGAGGCAACCCAATGTTATATTTTATCTATTTTCCTTTGTTATTTTATGTTTTCTGTAGGTTGATGATCATGAGAAGTCACAAAATCAATTGAAAAAGCAAAAACAGAATGAAAAACAGAAAGAAAAATAGCACACCCTGGAGGAGAACTTACTGGCGTTTAAACGCCAGTAAGTGCAGCAAATGGGCATTTAACGCCCAGTCTGGCACCATTCTGGGCGTTTAACGCCAGAAAGGGGCACTAGACTGGCGTTAAACGCCAGGAAAGGGCAAGAAGCTGGCGTTAAACGCCAGAAATAGGCACCAGCCCGGCGTTTAATGCCAGAATTGGCATAAAGAGCAATTTTGCTCGCCACTTGGTGCAGGGATGAATTTTCCTTGACACCTCAGGATCTGTGGACCCCACAGGATCCCCACCTACCCCACCACCCTCTCTCTTCTTCACCCATTCACCAATCACCTCAACCACTCTTCCCCAAAAACCCTTCACCTATCAAAATCCCATCTTTCTCTTCACCACCAATCTTCACTCCTTCATTTTCACACACCCTAAACACTACTTCTCCCCCTTTGGCCGAACAACAAAGCCACCTCCATCTCCTCTATTTCTTATTCTTCTACTCTCTTCTTTCTTCTTTTGCTCGAGGACGAGCAAACCTTTTAAGTTTGGTGTGGTAAAAGCATTGCTTTTTGTTTTTCCATAACCATTTATGGCATCCAAGGCCGGAGAAACCTCTAGAAAGAGGAAAGGGAAGGCAAAAGCTTCCACCTCCGAGTCATGGGAGATGGAGAGATTCATCTCAAGGGTGCATCAAGACCACTTTTATGAAGTTGTGGCCTTGAAGAAGGTGATCCCCGAGGTCCCTTTCAAACTCAAAAAGAGTGAATATCCGGAGATCCGACATGAGATTCGAAGAAGAGGTCGGGAAGTTCTTACCAACCCCATTCAACAAGCCGGAATTTTAATGGTTCAAGAGTTCTATGCCAATACATGGATCACCAAGAACCATGATCAAAGTATGAACCCAGACCCAAAGAATTGGCTTACAATGATTCGGGGGAAATACTTAGATTTTAGTCCGAAAAATGTAAGGTTGGCATTCAACTTGCCCATGATGCAAGGAGATGAACACCCTTACACTAGAAGGGTCAACTTTGATAAAAGGTTGGACCAAGTCCTCATAGACATCTATGAAGAGGGCGCCCAATGGAAGAGAGATTCAAGAGGGAAGCCGGTTCAATTGAGAAGGCATGACCTCAAGCCCGTAGCTAGGGGATGGTTGGAGTTTATCCAACGCTCAATCATTCCCACTAGCAACCGGTCTGAAGTTACTCTAGACCGGGCCATCATGATTCCTAGCATCATGATTGGAGAAGAAGTAGAAGTTCATAAGGTTATAGCCCAAGAACTTTATAAGGTGGCGGATAAATCCTCTACCTTGGCAAGGTTAGCCTTTCCTCATCTCATTTGTCACATCTGTTATTCAAGTGGAGTTGACATAGAAAGAGACATCCCCATTGATGAGGACAAGCCCATCACTAAGAAAAGGATGGAGCAAACAAGAGATCCTACTCATCATGAAATCCCTGAGATGCCTCAAGGGATGCACTTTCCTCCACAAAACTATTGGGAGCAAATCAACACCTCCCTAGGAGAATTGAGTTCCAACATGGGACAACTAAGGGTGGAGCATCAAGAACATTCCATCCTCCTCCATGAAATTATAGAAGATCAAAGATTCATGAGAGAGGAGCAAAAAAGGCAAGGAAGAGGCATTGAGGAGCTCAAGCACTCCATAAGACCTTCAAGAGGAAGAACAAGCCGCCATCACTAAGGTGGACCCGTTCTTTAATTTCCTTGTTCTTTATTTTCCTGTTTTTCGAAAATTATGCTTATGTTTATCCATGTTTGTGTCTCATGATTATTAGTGTCTTAGTGTCTATGCCTTAAAGTTATGAATGTCCTATGAATCCATCACCTCTCTTAAATGAAAAATTTTCTTAATTGAAAAAGAGAAGAATTGCATGAATTTTGAATTTTATAACAGATTAATTATTTTGATGTGGTGGCAATACTTTTGTTTTCTGAATGTATGCTTGAACAGTGCATATGTCTTTTGAATTTGTGGTTCATGAATGTTGGATCTTGAAAGAATGATGAAAATGGAGACATGTTACTGAGAATCTGAAAAATCATAAAAATGATTCTTGAAGCAAGAAAAAGCAGTGAATATTCAAAAAAAAAAAAAAAGAGAGAGAGAAAAACGAAAAAAAAAGAGAAAAAAAGAAAAAAAAAAGAGAAAAAGAAAGAAAAAGAAAGAAATAAAGTTGTGATCCAAGGCAAAAAGAGTGTGCTTAAGAACCTTGGACACCTCTAATTGGGGACTCTAGCAAAGCTGAGTCACAATCTGAAAAGGTTCACCCAATTATGTGTCTGTGGCATGTATGTATCCGGTGGTAATACTGGAAGACAGAGTGCTTTGGGCCACGGCCAAGACTCATAAAGTAGCTGTGTTCAAGAATCATCATACTTAACTAGGAGAATCAATAACACTATCTGGATTCTGAGTTCCTATAGAAGCCAATCATTCTGAATTTCAAAGGATAGAGTGAGATGCCAAAACTATTCAGAGGCAAAAAGCTAAAAGCCCCGCTCATCTAATTAATACTGTTCTTCATAGATGTTTTTGGAATTCATTGCATATTCTCTTCTTTTTATCTTATTTGATTTTCAGTTGCTTGAGGACAAGTAACAATTTAAGTTTGGTGTTGTGATGAGCGGATAATTTATACGCTTTTTGGCATTGTTTTTAGTATGTTTTTAGTATGTTTTAGTTAGTTTTTAGTATATTTTTATTAGTTTTTAGTTAAAATTCACTTTTCTGGACTTTACTATGAGTTTGTGTGTTTTTCTGTGATTTCAGGTATTTTCTGGCTGAAATTGAGGGACTTGAGCAAAAATCTGATTCAGAGACTGAAAAGGATTACAGATGCTGTTGGACTCTGATCTCCCTGCACTCGAAGTGGATTTTCTAGAGCTACAGAAGTCGAATGGGCGCGCTCTCAACGACGTTGGAAAGTAGACATCCTGGGCTTTCCAGCAATATATAATAGTCCATACTTTGCCCGAGATTTGATGGCCCAAACTGGCGTTCCAAATAAGCTCAAAACTGCCCGGCGTTAAACGCCGGAACTGGCACAAGAATGGGAGTTAAACGCCCAAACTGGCACAAAAGCTGGCATTTAACTCCAAGAAGAGTCTCTACACGAAAATGCTTCAATGCTCAGCCCAAGCACACACCAAGTGGGCCCAGAAGTGGATTTTTCTGTCATTTACTCATTTCTGTAAACCCTAGGCTACTAGTTCTTTATAAATAAGACCTTTTGCTATTGTATTTTCATCTTTAGATCTTGGGATCTTAGATCATCTTTAGATCTTTGAGTCTTTTGATCATGTATTGGGAGGCTGGCCTTTCGGCCATTCCTAGACCTTGTTCTTATGTATTTTCAACGGTGGAGTTTCTACACACCATAGATTAAGGTGTGGAGCTCTGCTGTACCTCGAGTATTAATGCAATTACTATTGTTCTTCTATTCAATTCATCTTGTTCTTATTCCAAGATATTCATTCGCACTCAAGAACTTGATGAATGTGATGATTATGTGACGCTCATGATCATTCTCACTTATGAACGCGTGCCTGACAACCACCTCCGTTCTACAAGCAAACAAGGCTTGAATGTTTATCTCTTGGATTCTTTAATCGGAATCTTCGTGGTATAAGCTAGAATTGATGGCGGCATTCAAGAGAATCTGGAAGGTCTAAACCTTGTCTGTGGTATTCTGAGTAGGATTCAATGATTGAATGACTGTGACGAGCTTCAAACTCCTGAAGGCTGGGCGTTAGTGACAGACGCAAAAGAATCAATGGATTCTACTCCAACCTGATTGAGAACCGACAGATGATTAGCCGTGCCGTGACAGGGTGCGTTGAACATTTTCACTGAGAGGACGGGACTGTAGCCACTGACAACGGTGATGCCCAACATACAGCTTGCCATGGAAAGGAGTAAGAAGGATTGGATGAAGACAGTAGGAAAGCAGAGAGACGGAAGGGACAAAGCATCTCCATTCGCTTATCTGAAGTTCTCACCAATGAATTATATAAGTATCTCTATCTTTATCTTTATGTTTTATTCATATATCATCCATAACCATTTGAATCTGCCTGACTAAGATTTACAAGGTGACCATAGCTTGCTTCATACCAACAATCTCCGTGGGATCGACCCTTACTCGCGTAAGGTTTATTACTTGGACGACCCAGTGCACTTGCTGGTTAGTTGTGCGAAGTTGTGAAATTATGTTTATACCATGGTATTGAGCACCAAGTTTTTGGATTCATTACTGGGGATTATTTGAGTTGTGAAAAGTAGTGATCACAATTTCGTGCACCATAAGGCAAGAAAAGAAAAGGGAAAGAATGAGAAAGCTGAAGGCTCTGAGTACCAATGTCAATTAATTTGTTAAGTACTTGTGGTATTTATGTATCAAGCTAAATGTTGGAAAAGAAAACACTTAGAGTCAAGGCTAGGCTCAAGTGCAACGCACTCCCTCAAAGCTCAAGGCTCTGAGCATCAATGATTAGAGAGTCAAGAAAAGAAACAAATGAGCATAAAGAAGTCCTCTAATTAAATATTTGTGGTGCTTATGTATGAAGTGGTAATACTTGAAAATAAATAATTTAGAGTCGTAGCTTGCTTCAAGGAAGGAACATAAAGAAAAAGATTTCATAAAATGAGCTAGATAAAAGCATCAATCATGTGAATCTCTTTTGTGATTGTAGCATGCATAAGAAATCTAGCTAACCATGAACATTACACGGCTATTCTTCTTATGTTGGATTGTTGGTGGACGAAATTGTGATCCATATTCTTTGTATTTGTATGAAATCATTATTATGGCACCAGTTGAATTCACAACTCCGTTCAACTAACCAGCAAGTGTACTGGGTCGTCCAAGTAATAAACCTTACGCGAGTAAGGGTCGATCCCACAGAGATTGTTGGTATGAAGCAAGCTATGGTCACCTTGTAAATCTCAGTTAGGCAGACTAAATTGGTTTATGGTTTCGAAAATTAATAATAAAAAGAAAATAAAAAGGGATAGAAATACTTATGTAAATCAATAGTGGGAATTTCAGATAGGTGTATGGAGATGCTGTGTTCCTCTTGAAACTCTACTTCACTATTCGCTCTTTCTTCAATCATTCTTACTCCTTTCCATGGCAAGCTGTATGTAGGGCATCACTATCATCAATGGCTACTTTTAATCCTCTCGGGAAAATGGTCCTATGCGCTGTCACTGCACGGCTAATCGTCTGGAGGCATCACCCTTGGTTGATAGCTACATCCCATCCTCTCAGTGAAAATGGTCCAAATGCTCTGTCACAGCACGGCTAATCATCTGTCGGTTCTCAATTAGGTTGGAATAGAATCCATTGATTCTTTTGCATTTGTCACTAATACCCAGCCTTCAGGAGTTTGAAGCTCGTCACAGTCATTCAATACCGGAATCCTACTCGGAATACCACAGACAAGGTTAGACTTTCCGGATTCCCAGGATCCTACTCGGAATACCACAGACAAGGTTAGACTTTCCGGATCCTCATGAATGCCGCCATCTATCTAGCTTATACCACGAAGATTCTGTTGGGGAATCTAAGAGATATGCGTCCGGCCTAAGGTAGAACGGAAGTGGTTGTCAATCACGCGCGTTCATAGGTGAGAATGATGATGAGTGTCACGGATCATCACATTCATCAAAGTGTTGTGCAACGTATATCTTGGAATAAGAATAAGAGAGAATTGAATAAAAAGTAATAGTAATTGTATTGAAACTTGAGGTACAGCAGAGCTCCACACCCTTAATCTATGGTGTGCAGAAACTCCACCGTTGAAAATACATAAGTAAAAGGTTCAGGCATGGCCAAATGGCCAGCCCCCTGAGTGATCAAGAGACCGAATATTCAAAGGCTAAACAGTCAAGAGATTAAACTGTCAAAAGATATCTAATACAATAGTAACTTATCCTATTTATAATAAACTAGCTCCTAGGGTTTACATGAGTAAGTAATTGATGCATAAATCCACTTCCGGGGCCCACTTGGTGTATGCTTGGGCTGAGCTTGGTGTATCCACGATCTGAGGCTTCTCTTGGAGTTGAACTCCAAGTTATGACGTGTTTTGGGCGTTCAACTCCGGATCATGACGTTTTTCTGGCGTTTAACTCCAGACAGCAGCATGTACTTGGCGTTCAACGCCAAGTTACGTCGTCAATTTCCGAATAAAGTATAAACTATTATATATTGCTGGAAAGCTCTGAATGTCTACATTCCAACGCCGTTGAGAGCGCGCCATTTGGAGTTCTGTAGCTCCAGAAAATCCATTTCGAGTGCAGGGAGGTCAGATTCCAACAGTATCAGCAGTCCTTTTGTCAGCCTTTTTCAGAGTTGTGCTCAAGTCCCTCAATTTCAGCCAGAAATTACCTGAAATCACAGAAAAACACACAAACTCATAGTGAAGTCCAGAAATGTGAATTTAACATAAAAACTAATGAAAACATCCCTAAAAGTAGCTTGAACTTACTAAAAACTACCTAAAAACAATGCCAAAAAGCGTATAAATTATCCGCTCATCACAACACCAAACTTAAATTGTTGCTTGTCCCCAAGCAACTGAAAATCAAATAGGATAAAAAGAAGAGAATATACTATAAATTCTAGAATATCAATGAATATTAATTATAATTAGATGAGCGGGACTTGTAGCTTTTTGCTTCTGAACAGTTTTGGCATCTCACTTTTTCCTTTGAAGTTTAGAATGATTGGCTTCTCTAGGAACTTAGAATTTCGGATGGTGTTATTGACTTTCCTAGTTAAGCATGTTGATTCTTGAACACAGCTACTTATGAGTCTTGGCCGTGGCCCTAAGCACTTTGTTTTCCAGTATTACCACCGGATACATAAATGCCACAGGCACATGACTGGGTGAACCTTTTCAAATTGTGACTCAGCTTTGCTAGAGTCCCCAGTTAGTGGTGTCCAGAGCTCTTAAGCACACTCTTTTTGCTTTGGATCACGACTTTAACCACTTAGTCTCAAGCTTTTCACTTGGACCTTCATGACACAAGCACATGGTTAGGGACAGCTTGATTTAGCCGCTTAGGCCTGGATTTTATTTCCTTGGGCCCTCCTATCCATTGATGCTCAAAGCCTTGGATCCTTTTTACCCTTGCCTTTTGGTTTTAAGGGCTAGTGGCTTTTTCTGCTTGCTTTTTCTTTTTCTTTCTATTTTTTTTTCGCCATTTTTTTTCTCTTTTTTTTTCCGCAAGCTTTTTAATTTTCACTGCTTTTTCTTGCTTCAAGAATCAATTTCATGATTTTTCAGATCATCAATAACATTTCTCTTTGTTCATCATTCTTTCAAGAGCCAACAATTTTAACATTCATAAACAACAAGATCAAAATTATGCATTGTTCAAGCATTCATTCAGAAAACAAACAGTATTGTCACCACATCAATATAATTAAATTAAATTCAAGGATAAATTCGAAATTCATGTACTTCTTGTTCTTTTGAATTAAAACATTTTTTAAGAGAGGTGAAGGATTAATGGATTTTATTCATAGCTTTAAGACATGGTTACATATTAATGATCATGGAGTAAAGACACAAAACATAGATAAACATAACATTAAAAACCGAAAAACAGAAAGAAATAAAGAACAAGGAATGAATCCACCTTTAGTGGCGTCTTCTTCTTGAAGGTCCAACAATGTCCTTAAGCTCTTCTATGTCCCTTCCTTGCCTTTGTTGCTCCTCCCTCATTGCTCTTTGATCTTCTCTTATTTCTTGGAGAATGATGGAGTGCTCATGATGTTCCACCCTTAGTTGTTCAACATTGTGGCTCAAATCTTCTAAGGAAGTGTTGAGTTTTTCCCAATAGTTGTTGGGAGGAAAGTGCATCCCTTGAGGCATCTCAGGGATTTCTTGATGATGAACTTCCTCATGCATCTCTTGAGAACCGTGAGGGGTCTCTCTTGCTTGCTCCATCCTCTTCTTGGTGATGGGTTTGTCCTCTTCAATGGAGATGTCTCCTTCTATGATAACTCCAGCTGAGTAACATAGATGGCAAATAAGGTGAGGAAAAGCTAGCCGTGCCATGGGTGAGGGCTTGTCGGCTATTTTGTAGATTTTATTGGAGATGACCTCATGAACTTCTACTTCCTCTCCAATCATGATTCCATGAATCATGATGGCCCGATCCACAGTAACTTCAAATCGGTTGCTAGTAGGAATGATGGAGCGTTGAATGAACTCCAACCATCCTCTAGCTATAGGTTTGAGGTCCAGTCTTCTTAGTTGGACTGGCTTGACTTTGGAGTCTCTCTTCCATTGAGCTCCTTCCACACAAATGTCCATAAGGACTTGGTCCAACCTTTGATCAAAGTTGACCCTTCTAGTGTAGGGGCGTTCATCTCCTTGCATCATGGGCAAGTGGAATGCCAACCTCACATTTTCCGGACTAAAATCCAAGTATTTCCCCCGAACCATTGTGAGATAATTCTTTGGACTCGGGTTCATACCTTGATCATGGTTCCTAGTGATCCATGCATTGGCATAGAACTCTTGAACCATTAAGATTCCGACTTGTTGCATGGGGTTGGTTAAGACTTCTCAACCTCTTCTTCGGATTTCATGTCGGATCTCCGGATACTCATTTTTCTTGAGCTTGAAAGGGACCTCAGGGATCACCTTCTTCTTTGCCACAACATCATAGAAGTGGTCTTGATGGCTCATGGAGATGAATCTTTCCATCTCCCATGACTCGGAGGTGGAAGCTTTTGTCTTCCTTTTTCCTTTTCTAGAGGATACTCCGGTCTTAGGTGCCATTGATGGTAATGGAAAAACAAAAAGCTTATGCTTTTACCACATGATGCTGGCTAGCTATAAACTTGATAGCCACGATTTTAGGAAATTGCACGATCGGCAAAATTCCTTCCGGCAAGTGCACCGGTTATCGTCAAGTAAAAACTCACAATAGAGTGAGGTCGAATCCCACAAGGATTGGTTGAGTGAGCAATTCGGATTAGAAGTATGTTCTAGTTGAGCGGAATCAAGATTTAGATGAGAATTGCGGAATGTAAAATTGCATGAATTAAAGAGCGAGAAGCTAAATTGCTGAAATTAAAAGGGATAGGGGTGATTGCATGAATTTAATTGCAGAATGTAAAGAGAAAGTGGTAGATCAGAAATGGGGAGTTCATTGGGTGTTAGGAGATATTGAGATCTCCGAATCAAAACAACTTTTATCCCTTCCTCAACCAATGCATTCATTAAATTTTGCTTGGCAATCTTATATGATTGGATCCCAATCCCTTGGCTCACCAATTCTCTCTAAAAACAAACAAATTCCCAATCCCTTGGTTTAAATGTTCATAAGAAGAGATGATGCTCGATCACTGATTATACCACACAGTTTCATGAACCACAATTTGGTAGGATTACATGTCACAATATCCATCCAAACCCCAATTCAATTCACTGTGAGAAAGCTTCTCTAGCATGAATCCTCCATTCCTTTCCCAAGGTTCCGAAGGATTCCAATTATGGGTAGTTTCTTTCCCAAGACAACTACCCAATGGAGTTAGATCGAGAAGCTTTCTAACCAAATTCAAGAGAAAAGATTGAAGAAGAAGATAAAACTATTATTGATTCATTGAATTACAATAGAGCTCCCTAACCCAATGAAAGGGGTTTAGTGAGTCATAGCTCTGAATTCAATTACAAAAAAGATGAAAAATTCTCAAGTGTCCAAAAATGCTAACTAACTTCAATTCTATCCTATTTATACACTTTCTAAATTGAGCTTCTGTTGTGTTTCTTAGGCTTTGAGGCCTTTCCCTGATTTCCTTTTGCTTTAGGTTTATGGTCCATAATCCTGATGAGGCTGTGATCCAATTCTGTAACATTCATTGAGCAAACTTAGTGATAAACAAGTAATGACACGAGACTCAACAAATTGAAGTTCCAGACTCATCAATTCTTCAGGCCCAATCCCATAAACCATGATATTCAATTGGGTTTCATACCATAATACGTTTAAGTTGAAGTTTGTGCTCAAATGCTAACTTAAACTTTAATATACTTGGCCCAGAAACCCTTTCAAAAAGTGGCGTTTAAGTTGAAGTTTAAGTTTCAGTTTAAGGCTAAACTGAAACTTAAACGTGGAAATGGAAGAAAGCAACTATGGAGTGTGGTATGGTCGAACACGTTTAAGCTTTAGTATAAGGTTAAACTAATGCTTAAACGTGGAATTGAAGAAAGCAACCCTGGAGGCAATTTGTGGTCGAACACGTTTAAGCTCCAGTTTAAGGTTAAACTGGAGCTTAAACGTGGGAATGAAGAAGGTAGCCCAGGAGTGTGAATGTCGAACACGTTTAAGCTCCAGTTTAACCTTAAACTGGAGCTTAAACGTGGAAATGGCTTCCTGGTGCATAATGTGGGTCGAACACGTTTAACCTCCAGTTTAAGGTTAAACTGGAGGTTAAACGTGGAGATGCTCCCTTGGTGCTATTCTCCTTCTGGCGTTTAACTTCCAGTTTAAGGTTAAACTGGAGGTTAAACGCCAGTTTCAGCATTTCTCAATTTTCATGATTCTGGCGTTTAACTTCCAGTTTAACCTTAAACTGGAGGTTAAACGCCAATTTCAGCTTTGGTGCATTTCTCATTCTGGCGTTTAACTTCCAGTTTAAGGTTAAACTGGAGGTTAAACGCCACTTTCAGCATTATATGTCTTGGTAGTTTAAGTTCCAGTTTAAGCTTAAACTGGAACTTAAACTCCACATGTGATCTTCAAGCTTCCTTCATTGATTTTGTTGCTTCCTTGCCTAGCCTCTTCTTCCCTGAAATCATCCAAACAATTGCATCAAAGTCTTGCAAAATTTCATGAGAAATCTTACATTCATAGCATTCAAGTAATATAACTAAAAACTCATGGAAGTTGCATCAAAATTATACTGTTTGGATGATTCATCACTTTGTTGTTCATTTAACCATTCTTGGTTACATTAAGCTCAAGAAAATGCATAAAACAACTAAAACTAACAGAAAAATGCTAGTGAAACTAGCCTAAGATGCCTTGGCATCACAACACCAAACTTAATACTTGCTTGTCCCTAAGCAAGTCCTGAGTTATTTGAGAAGAAAGTATGAAACAAAAAGCAATTACATTGGCTATATTAGCAAGCATTTGAAGTTCATCAGAAGGGTTTTATGCAGAAAGTTGCAGCATCACTTTTTCATTCTTATCAGGTAGGATTATCACCTTTTTTATTGCATCCATCAAACACTGCTATGGCCTCTTGTTATTCTTATGTCCTTGGCACTTTTTCCTTTCTTGGTTTTTCTTTTTCTTAGAGCTCCTTTGCTCCTTGTTTGCTCAGTGTCATGTGTTGCACAAGCCTTTGGCATTTTCTTTTTCTTATCAGTGCACTACACATATCCACTACAGGCATTTTAGTTCACATTTCTTCTTGAGACATTGGTGCCCAGCACCTCTTTGTGTGACTAAATGTTTTGTATTTAGGTTGCTCTTGATAATGGACTTTTGGTTGATAATCCCGGGTTAGTTAACCCAAGTTACCAAGTGTTGAAACACTCCTCAGAACCTATTCATCCAAGCAGATCCTAGTACATAAACACCACAGGCATATGTCTCAGAAGTTCAAACCATTGGTGCCTAGCTTTATTTTCTTAATTCTTTTGCTTTTCGGTTGCCTTTCTCAGTGGCTTTTTCTTCTTCTTTTTCTTTCTTTTTCATGGCCAAAGACATTTATTCATCAAGATCCATAGACAGTATTCAACTTCTACACAAAAAGAATGATACTTCTACACTCAATTTCCAGTGAGCTGACTAAACAATCAAGCATGCATACCACCACTTAATTCTACTTGATTTGTCACTAATTGAGCCAAATTACTTTTGTTCAAACTTTTCTTTTATTTTTGGAAACAGAACAAGCATGGCAAGCATTTGTTTAAGAAGGTGGAGTTATATCCAAACATCTAGGCATTCACTTTATTTAAAGCAGTAAACCAACACTCATACTAAAAACTTCACATTCCAGCAAGATTCAACAATTACAGTTTAACCCAGAACAAACATGCTTTTGTTTGCCTTTTAAAGAATGGTCAAGGAACAACACCACCTTGTGAAATTTCTTGTTTTCTCTTTATTGCCAGGAAACAATTCGATTTCTCCTAGTTGTTGCTTCATGTTCTTTCTAAGATCCTTGTTTCCTTTCCTGCAAGGAGTGATGAAGTTGCTTGCTTCTCAAGCACTTGAGTGGTTAGCTCAACTATGTATAGGTAAGTGTCTGAGTTTTAAGTTGGTGTGTGAACACCAAACTTAGTCTCCTACTTACTTCTCTGCTCTCTGAATCCTTGAATTCTCCTTGGAATGAAGTTGCTGCTAAGGGTTTTAAGCATTTCTGTGATTGCTTAGAATGGTTGTTTCTTTCATATAATTCAAAGGTTGTTGTGTTCAGTTGATCTGTATGGTGGAACACCAAACTTAGAGTCACACCTTCCCCTTTGAATTATTGATCCACGAATTCATTGTTTGGTGTGAAACAGCAAACTTAATTCTTTGCAATGCACAGAAACTACTTCACCTTTTTATTGAAACAAATAAAAGAAACAGCAAAGGAGTATTACCTCAGGTTGGGTTGCCTCCCAACAAGCGCTTCTTTAACGTCATTAGCTTGACGGTTGTCCCTTGTTAGGGTGGATTGTAGTGCTTGATGTCCTCTCCTCTCACTATGGAAACATCCCCATTTGATTCCTTCATGATTTCCAAATGTTCCATAGAAAGAACTTTCCTGATTGAGAACACTTGAGGGAGCTGGGAAGGAATGGGTTTGAGGCTAGGTGGGATTGGCAAATAATGACTTGGTATCACTTTATCTCCCGGAGAGAAACCTTCAGTGGGAATTTTCTTGTTTCTCCACCCGCTTGGCAATTTCTTTACAATTCTTCCCTCTCTCTTGAGGATTTCTTCATTGACCCTTATGCTAGGAGGACACTTCTGATCTGTTTCTATTGATTCTTGTGGCTTTAACTCTTGTAATTCTTGTTTGCCTTCAAAGGATTGTTTTAGAGTTTCAGCTGCTGAATTGCTTTCCTCCAAACACAGATTACTATTATCATCCTTAGGCTTTTCAGGTTCTGGTTCAGGCTCAGATGCAGGTTTAAAAACATGGAAAAGGAGCTGTTCATCATGTACTCTCAAAATTAGCTCTCCTTGTTCTATATCTATGAGCGCTCTAGCAGTGGCTAGAAATGGCCTTCCCAGAATGATAGGGTGTAGGTAGCTTTCCTCCATGTCCAAAATGACAAAGTCTGTGGGGAAAAAATAATTTCCCACTTTCACCAGCACATTCTCAACTACCCCTTCAGCTTGCTTTTGAGTTTTGTCAGCCAGTTGTATGATTACATCAGTGGATCTCACCTCATTCAGTTGTAGCCTCCTCATAAGAGTCAGAGGCATCACATTTATGCTAGCTCCTAGATCACAGAATCCTCTGTCAATTTTTGTTTCCCCTATGATGCAGGGGATATGAAAATTTCCTGGGTCTGTTTTCTTAGAGACCATATCCTTCTTGATGAGTGCACTGCATTCTTTGTTCATTATTACAGTTTGTCCTCCCTTCAAAATTCTTTTCTTGCTCAGCAATTCCTTCAAATACTTGATATGTGTAGGCATCTGCTGGAGGATCTCAAGAAAGGGAATATTGATGTGGAGAGACTTAAATGTCTCTAAGAACCTTGAATATGTTTTCCCTTTTTCACCTCCTCCTAACCTCTGAGGAAATGGTGCTTTTGGTTGGTATGTTCCCAGCATGCCTTCCTTTTGCATTTCCTTGGCTTGCTCAGTTTCACTTTCCTGCTTAGCTTCTTCCACACCTTCTTTCAAGATTTCTGGCTCCTTTTCTGAGGGTCTGATTCCTTCTTCTTCTGAGACTTCCTTCAATATGGTGATGGCCTTGCATTCTTCCCATCTCACTCCCTTTTGTTCCCCCTTAGGATTCTTTTCATTGTCACTAGGGAACACTGCAGTTGACTTGGGGGCCTGTTGAGATAGCTCTCCTACTCGAGACTCCATCCACTTGAGTTTTTCACCATGGCTCCTTAAGGTCGATCTCACATCTTCCCTAAAGCTTTTCAACTCATTTATGTCCTGACCCATGTTTGCTAGTATTCCTTCTATCCTGTTTAATTGATCTTGAAATTGTTGGCTCGGATTAGGTTGGGCAGGTTGATTATTTTGGCCATGATATGGTGGTTGGGAGTAAGTGTTTTGTGTGGTTTGATATGATCTTTGGTTGGAGTTTTGGTATGTGGAATTGTTATGTTGGTTGTGGTTGTAAGGTTTGTGGTTTTGTGGTTGGGTTTGCTGGTTTCCCCACCCAAAGTTTGGGTGGTTTTTCCATCCTGGGTTGTAAGTGTTGGAGTGTGGATCATATGATTGCTTTTGTTGGTTTCCCACATAGTTGGCCTCTTCCCAATCACCTCCTTCAATGCTTACTTCCTCTTGATCTTGTGTGTGTATTGCAGCCATTTGATTTGTGTCTAATTTCCTGGTGAGCTCTGCTAGTTGCTTGGCAAACACCTTATTTTGGGCTAGAATTGTATCAACATGGTTCAGCTCCATGACTCCCTTAGTGTTGTGCCTCTCTGAAGCATAGTAGTACTCATTCTCAGCCACTGTCTCAATCACTTCAATGGCTTCTTCCACAGTCTTCTTCTTGTTCAATGAACCTCCTGATGAATGGTCTACAGCCTTCCTTGATTCATAAGAGAGTCCATCATAGAAAATATGCAATTGCACCCAGTCATGGAACATGTCTGGTGGGCATCTCCTTGTCAAATCCTTGAACCTCTCCCATGCCTCGTAGAGAGTTTCACCATCTTGTTGTTTAAAAGTCTGAACCTCAGATCGAAGCCTATTGACCTTTTGTGGGGGGTAGAAACGTGCCAGAAACTTGCTTTCCACCTCATCCCAGGTTGTTAGGCTCCCCCTTGAGAATGATTCCAGCCATTTAGCTGCCTTGTCCCTAAGTGAAAATGGGAACAAGAGCAGTTTATAGGCATCTTCCTGGACTCCATTGGACTTCACAGTGTCGCAAATTCTCAGGAATTTTGTGAGATGTTGGTTTGGATCTTCATTAGCACTCCCACCAAATGAACAATGATTCTCCACCAGTGATATTAGCTGTGGTTTGAGTTCAAAATTGTTGGCCTGAATGGGTGGTTTCTGAATGCTGCTACCACAATTCCTAGAGGTTGGGTTTATGTATGAACCAAGAACCCTCCTCTCGGGAATGGCATTGTTTCCATTAGCTCTCTCATGGTTGTGAACTTCTCTATCCATGTTGAGATCTAGAGCTTCCTCAAAATTGTCCTCAGATTCTCCTTCAGATTCTTCTTCTCTCAGTACTCTCTTCCCTCTTGCTTCCCTTCTCAGTCTATGAAGGGTCCTCTCTGGTTCGGTATATGGAGGAGTTGATGTCTCTCCTCTCCTACCTGTCATACAAGAACACAGCACAGACAGCAAACAAGTGAAATACTCTTGGTTAATGGAAGAGTATGGTTAGAGCAGTTGAGGAATTAATTCAAATAGTTAGTGGGTCAGTGGGTTAGTTGCTTGAATTGAAAGGCATAAGAAGAAAACAACAAATAACAGAGTGCAGAAATTAAAATTCAACAAGTAACTTGAACTAAATTAACAAAACAAGAAAAATGCTCAATCTAGTTAACTTCCAATTTGAGAATTGTCAATCAAAAACCAATCCCCGGCAACGGCGCCATAAACTTGATGCTGGCTAGCTATAAACTTGATAGCCACGATTTTAGGAAATTGCACGATCGGCAAAATTCCTTCCGGCAAGTGCACCGGTTATCGTCAAGTAAAAACTCACAATAGAGTGAGGTCGAATCCCACAAGGATTGGTTGAGTGAGCAATTCGGATTAGAAGTATGTTCTAGTTGAGCGGAATCAAGATTTAGATGAGAATTGCGGAATGTAAAATTGCATGAATTAAAGAGCGAGAAGCTAAATTGCTGAAATTAAAAGGGATGGGGGTGATTGCATGAATTTAATTGCAGAATGTAAAGAGAAAGTGGTAGATCAGAAATGGGGAGTTCATTGGGTGTTAGGAGATATTGAGATCTCCGAATCAAAACAACTTTTATCCCTTCCTCAACCAATGCATTCATTAAATTTTGCTTGGCAATCTTATATGATTGGATCCCAATCCCTTGGCTCACCAATTCTCTCTAAAAACAAACAAATTCCCAATCCTTTGGTTTAAATGTTCATAAGAAGAGATGATGCTCGATCACTGATTATACCACACAGTTTCATGAACCACAATTTGGTAGGATTACATGTCACAATATCCATCCAAACCCCAATTCAATTCACCGTGAGAAAGCTTCTCTAGCATGAATCCTCCATTCCTTTCCCAAGGTTCCGAAGGATTCCAATTATGGGTAGTTTCTTTCCCAAGACAACTACCCAATGGAGTTAGATCGAGAAGCTTTCTAACCAAATTCAAGAAAAAAGATTGAAGAAGAAGATAAAACTATTATTGATTCATTGAATTACAATAGAGCTCCCTAACCCAATGAAAGGGGTTTAGTGAGTCATAGCTCTGAATTCAATTACAAAAAAGATGAAAAATTCTCAAGTGTCCAAAAATGCTAACTAACTTCAATTCTATCCTATTTATACACTTTCTAAATTGAGCTTCTGTTGTGTTTCTTGGGCTTTGAGGCCTTTCCCTGATTTCCTTTTGCTTTAGGTTTATGGTCTATAATCCTGATGAGGCTGTGATCCAATTCTGTAACATTCATTGAGCAAACTTAGTGATAAACAAGTAATGACACGAGACTCAACAAATTGAAGTTCCAGACTCATCAATTCTTCAGGCCCAATCCCATAAACCATGATATTCAATTGGGTTTCATACCATAATACGTTTAAGTTGAAGTTTGTGCTCAAATGCTAACTTAAACTTCAATATACTTGGCCCAGAAACCCTTTCAAAAAGTGGCGTTTAAGTTGAAGTTTAAGTTTCAGTTTAAGGCTAAACTGAAACTTAAACGTGGAAATGGAAGAAAGCAACTATGGAGTGTGGTATGGTCGAACACGTTTAAGCTTTAGTTTAAGGTTAAACTAAAGCTTAAACGTGGAATTGAAGAAAGCAACCCTGGAGGCAATTTGTGGTCGAACACGTTTAAGCTCCAGTTTAAGGTTAAACTGGAGCTTAAACGTGGGAATGAAGAAAGTAGCCCAGGAGTGTGAATGTCGAACACGTTTAAGCTCCAGTTTAACCTTAAACTGGAGCTTAAACGTGGAAATGGCTTCCTGGTGCATAATGTGGGTCGAACACGTTTAACCTCCAGTTTAAGGTTAAACTGGAGGTTAAACGTGGAGATGCTCCCTTGGTGCTATTCTCCTTCTGGCGTTTAACTTCCAGTTTAAGGTTAAACTGGAGGTTAAACGCCAGTTTCAGCATTTCTCAATTTTCATGATTCTGGCGTTTAACTTCCAGTTTAACCTTAAACTGGAGGTTAAACGCCAATTTCAGCTTTGGTGCATTTCTCATTCTGTCGTTTAACTTCCAGTTTAAGGTTAAACTGGAGGTTAAACGCCACTTTCAGCATTATATGTCTTGGTAGTTTAAGTTCCAGTTTAAGCTTAAACTGGAACTTAAACTCCACATGTGATCTTCAAGCTTCCTTCATTGATTTTGTTGCTTCCTTGCCTAGCCTCTTCTTCCCTGAAATCATCCAAACAATTGCATCAAAGTCTTGCAAAATTTCATGAGAAATCTTACACTCATAGCATTCAAGTAATATAACTAAAAACTCATGGAAGTTGCATCAAAATTATACTGTTTGGATGATTCATCACTTTGTTGTTCATTTAACCATTCTTGGTTACATTAAGCTCAAGAAAATGCATAAAACAACTAAAACTAACAGAAAAATGCTAGTGAAACTAGCCTAAGATGCCTTGGCATCACAACACCAAACTTAATACTTGCTTGTCCCTAAGCAAGTCCTGAGTTATTTGAGAAGAAAGTATGAAACAAAAAGCAATTACATTGGCTATATTAGCAAGCATTTGAAGTTCATCAGAAGGGTTTTATGCAGAAAGTTGCAGCATCACTTTTTCATTCTTATCAGGTAGGATTATCACCTTTTTTATTGCATCCATCAAACACTGCTATGGCCTCTTGTTATTCTTATGTCCTTGGCACTTTTTCCTTTCTTGGTTTTTCTTTTTCTTAGAGCTCCTTTGCTCCTTGTTTGCTCAGTGTCATGTGTTGCACAAGCTTTTGGCATTTTCTTTTTCTTATCAGTGCACTACACATATCCACTACAGGCATTTTAGTTCACATTTCTTCTTGAGACATTGGTGCCCAGCACCTCTTTGTGTGACTAAATGTTTTGTATTTAGGTTGCTCTTGATAATGGACTTTTGGTTGATAATCCCGGGTTAGTTAACCCAAGTTACCAAGTGTTGAAACACTCCTCAGAACCTATTCATCCAAGCAGATCCTAGTACATAAACACCACAGGCATATGTCTCAGAAGTTCAAACCATTGGTGCCTAGCTTTATTTTCTTAATTCTTTTGCTTTTCGGTTGCCTTTCTCAGTGGCTTTTTCTTCTTCTTTTTCTTTCTTTTTCATGGCCAAAGACATTTATTCATCAAGATCCATAGACAGTATTCAACTTTTACACAAAAAGAATGATACTTCTACACTCAATTTCCAGTGAGCTGACTAAACAATCAAGCATGCATACCACCACTTAATTCTACTTGATTTGTCACTAATTGAGCCAAATTACTTTTGTTCAAACTTTTCTTTTATTTTTGGAAACAGAACAAGCATGGCAAGCATTTGTTTAAGAAGGTGGAGTTATATCCAAACATCTAGGCATTCACTTTATTTAAAGTAGTAAACCAACACTCATACTAAAAACTTCACATTCCAGCAAGATTCAACAATTACAGTTTAACCCAGAACAAACATGCTTTTGTTTGCCTTTTAAAGAATGGTCAAGGAACAACACCACCTTGTGAAATTTCTTGTTTTCTCTTTGTTGCCAGGAAACAATTCGATTTCTCCTAGTTGTTGCTTCATGTTCTTTCTAAGATCCTTGTTTCCTTTCCTATAAGGAGTGATGAAGTTGCTTGCTTCTCAAGCACTTGAGTGGTTAGCTCAACTATGTATAGGTAAGTGTCTGAGTTTTAAGTTGGTGTGTGAACACCAAACTTAGTCTCCTACTTACTTCTCTGCTCTCTGAATCCTTGAATTCTCCTTGGAATGAAGTTGCTGCTAAGGGTTTTAAGCATTTCTGTGATTGCTTAGAATGGTTGTTTCTTTCATATAATTCAAAGGTTGTTGTGTTCAGTTGATCTGTATGGTGGAACACCAAACTTAGAGTCACACCTTCCCCTTTGAATTATTGATCCACGAATTCATTGTTTGGTATGAAACACCAAACTTAATTCTTTGCAATGCACAGAAACTACATCACCTTTTTATTGAAACAAATAAAAGAAACAGCAAAGGAGTATTACCTCAGGTTGGGTTGCCTCCCAACAAGCGCTTCTTTAACGTCATTAGCTTGACGGTTGTCCCTTGTTAGGATGGATTGTAGTGCTTGATGTCTTCTCCTCTCACTATGGAAACATCCCCATTTGATTCCTTCATGATTTCCAAATGTTCCATAGAAAGAACTTTCCTGATTGAGAACACTTGAGGGAGCTGGGAAGGAATGGGTTTGAGGCCAGGTGGGATTGGCAAATAATGACTTGGTATCACTTTATCTCCCGGAGAGAAACCTTCAGTGGGAATTTTCTTGTTTCTCCACCCTCTTGGCAATTTCTTTACAATTCTTCCCTCTCTCTTGAGGATTTCTTCATTGACCCTTATGCTAGGAGGACACTTCTGATCTGTTTCTATTGATTCTTGTGGCTTTAACTCTTGTAATTCTTGTTTGCCTTCAAAGGATTGTTTTAGAGTTTCAGCTGCTGAATTGCTTTCCTCCAAACACAGATTACTATTATCATCCTTAGGCTTTTCAGGTTCTGGTTCAGGCTCAGATGCAGGTTTAAAAACATGGAAAATGAGCTGTTCATCATGTACTCTCAAAATTAGCTCTCCTTGTTCTATATCTATGAGCGCTCTAGCAGTGGCTAGAAATGGCCTTCCCAGAATGATAGGGTGTAGGTAGCTTTCCTCCATGTCCAAAATGACAAAGTCTGTGGGGAAAAAATAATTTCCCACTTTCACCAGCACATTCTCAACTACCCCTTCAGCTTGCTTTTGAGTTTTATCAGCCAGTTGTATGATTACATCAGTGGATCTCACCTCATTCAGTTGTAGCCTCCTCATAAGAGTCAGAGGCATCACATTTATGCTAGCTCCTAGATCACAGAATCCTCTGTCAATTTTTGTTTCCCCTATGATGCAGGGGATATGAAAATTTCCTGGGTCTGTTTTCTTAGAGACCATATCCTTCTTGATGAGTGCACTGCATTCTTTGTTCATTATTACAGTTTGTCCTCCCTTCAAAACTCTTTTCTTGCTCAGTAATTCCTTCAAATACTTGATATGTGTAGGCATCTGCTGGAGGATCTCAAGAAAGGGAATATTGATGTGGAGAGACTTAAATGTCTCTAAGAACCTTGAATATGTTTTCCCTTTTTCACCTCCTCCTAACCTCTGAGGAAATGGTGCTTTTGGTTGGTATGTTCCCAGCATGCCTTCCTTTTGCATTTCCTTGGCTTGCTCAGTTTCACTTTCCTGCTTAGCTTCTTCCACACCTTCTTTCAAGATTTCTGGCTCCTTTTCTGAGGGTCTGATTCCTTCTTCTTCTGAGACTTCCTTCAATATGGTGATGGCCTTGCATTCTTCCCATCTCACTCCCTTTTGTTCCCCCTTAGGATTCTTTTCATTGTCACTAGGGAACACTGCAGTTGACTTGGGGGCCTGTTGAGATAGCTCTCCTACTCGAGACTCCATCCACTTGAGTTTTTCACCATGGCTCCTTAAGGTCGATCTCACATCTTCCCTAAAGCTTTTCAACTCATTTATGTCCTGACCCATGTTTGCTAGTATTCCTTCTTTCCTGTTTAATTGATCTTGAAATTGTTGGCTCGGATTAGGTTGGGCAGGTTGATTATTTTGGCCATGATATGGTGGTTGGGAGTAAGTGTTTTGTGTGGTTTGATATGATCTTTGGTTGGAGTTTTGGTATGTGGAATTGTTATGTTGGTTGTGGTTGTAAGGTTTGTGGTTTTGTGGTTGGGTTTGCTGGTTTCCCCACCCAAAGTTTGGGTGGTTTTTCCATCCTGGGTTGTAAGTGTTGGAGTGTGGATCATATGATTACTTTTGTTGGTTTCCCACATAGTTGGCCTCTTCCCAATCACCTCCTTCAATGCTTACTTCCTCTTGATCTTGTGTGTGTATTGCAGCCACTTGATTTGTGTCTAATTTCCTGGTGAGCTCTGCTAGTTGCTTGGCAAACACCTTGTTTTGGGCTAGAATTGTATCAACATGGTTCAGCTCCATGACTCCCTTAGTGTTGTGCCTCTCTGAAGCATAGTAGTACTCATTCTCAGCCACTGTCTCAATCACTTCAATGGCTTCTTCCACAGTCTTCTTCCTGTTCAATGAACCTCCTGATGAATGGTCTACAGCCTTCCTTGATTCATAAGAGAGTCCATCATAGAAAATATGCAATTGCACCCAGTCATGGAACATGTCTGGTGGGCATCTCCTTGTCAAATACTTGAACCTCTCCCATGCCTCGTAGAGAGTTTCACCATCTTGTTGTTTAAAAGTCTGAACCTCAGATCGAAGCCTATTGACCTTTTGTGGGGTGTAGAAACGTGCCAGAAACTTGCTTTCCACCTCATCCCAGGTTGTTAGGCTCCCCCTTGGGAATGATTCCAGCCATTTAGCTGCCTTGTCCCTAAGTGAAAATGGGAACAAGAGCAGTTTATAGGCATCTTCCTGGACTCCATTGGACTTCACAGTGTCGCAAATTCTCAGGAATTTTGTGAGATGTTGGTTTGGATCTTCATTAGCACTCCCACCAAATGAACAATGATTCTCCACCAGTGATATTAGCTGTGGTTTGAGTTCAAAATTGTTGGCCTGAATGGGTGGTTTCTGAATGCTGCTACCACAATTCCTAGAGGTTGGGTTTATGTATGAACCAAGAACCCTCCTCTCAGGAATGGCATTGTTTCCATCAGCTCTCTCATGGTTGTGAACTTCTCTATCCATGTTGAGATCTAGAGCTTCCTCAAAATTGTCCTCAGATTCTCCTTCAGATTCTTCTTCTCTCAGTACTCTCTTCCCTCTTGCTTCCCTTCTCAGTCTATGAAGGATCCTCTCTGGTTCGGTATATGGAGGAGTTGATGTCTCCCCTCTCCTACCTGTCATACAAGAACACAGCACAGACAGCAAACAAGTGAAATACTCTTGGTTAATGGAAGAGTATGGTTAGAGCAGTTGAGGAATTAATTCAAATAGGTAGTGGGTCAGTGGGTTAGTTGCTTGAATTGAAAGGCATAAGAAGAAAAAAACAAATAACAGAGTGCAGAAATTAAAATTCAACAAGTAACTTGAACTAAATTAACAAAACAAGAAAAATGCTCAATCTAGTTAACTTCCAATTTGAGAATTGTCAATCGAAAACCAATCCCCGGCAACGGCGCCATAAACTTGATGCTGGCTAGCTATAAACTTGATAGCCACGATTTTAGGAAATTGCACGATCGGCAAAATTCCTTCCGGCAAGTGCACCGGTTATCGTCAAGTAAAAACTCACAATAGAGTGAGGTCGAATCCCACAAGGATTGGTTGAGTGAGCAATTCGGATTAGAAGTATGTTCTAGTTGAGCGGAATCAAGATTTAGATGAGAATTGCGGAATGTAAAATTGCATGAATTAAAGAGCGAGAAGCTAAATTGCTGAAATTAAAAGGGATGGGGGTGATTGCATGAATTTAATTGCAGAATGTAAAGAGAAAGTGGTAGATCAGAAATGGGGAGTTCATTGGGTGTTAGGAGATATTGAGATCTCCGAATCAAAACAACTTTTATCCCTTCCTCAACCAATGCATTCATTAAGTTTTGCTTGGCAATCTTATATGATTGGATCCCAATCCCTTGGCTCACCAATTCTCTCTAAAAACAAACAAATTCCCAATCCCTTGGTTTAAATGTTCATAAGAAGAGATGATGCTCGATCACTGATTATACCACACAGTTTCATGAACCACAATTTGGTAGGATTACATGTCACAATATCCATCCAAACCCCAATTCAATTCACTGTGAGAAAGCTTCTCTAGCATGAATCCTCCATTCCTTTCCCAAGGTTCCGAAGGATTCCAATTATGGGTAGTTTCTTTCCCAAGACAACTACCCAATGGAGTTAGATCGAGAAGCTTTCTAACCAAATTCAAGAGAAAAGATTAAAGAAGAAGATAAAACTATTATTGATTCATTGAATTACGATAGAGCTCCCTAACCCAATGAAAGGGGTTTAGTGAGTCATAGCTCTGAATTCAATTACAAAAAAGATGAAAAATTCTCAAGTGTCCAAAAATGCTAACTAACTTCAATTCTATCCTATTTATACACTTTCTAAATTGAGCTTCTGTTGTGTTTCTTGGGCTTTGAGGCCTTTCCCTGATTTCCTTTTGCTTTAGGTTTATGGTCCATAATCCTGATGAGGCTGTGATCCAATTCTGTAACATTCATTGAGCAAACTTAGTGATAAACAAGTAATGACACGAGACTCAACAAATTGAAGTTCCAGACTCATCAATTCTTCAGGCCCAATCCCATAAACCATGATATTCAATTGGGTTTCATACCATAATACGTTTAAGTTGAAGTTTGTGCTCAAATGCTAACTTAAACTTCAATATACTTGGCCCAGAAACCCTTTCAAAAAGTGGCGTTTAAGTTGAAGTTTAAGTTTCAGTTTAAGGCTAAACTGAAACTTAAACGTGGAAATGGAAGAAAGCAACTATGGAGTGTGGTATGGTCGAACACGTTTAAGCTTTAGTTTAAGGTTAAACTAAAGCTTAAACGTGGAATTGAAGAAAGCAACCCTGGAGGTAATTTGTGGTCGAACACGTTTAAGCTCCAGTTTAAGGTTAAACTGGAGCTTAAACGTGGGAATGAAGAAGGTAGCCCAGGAGTGTGAATGTCGAACACGTTTAAGCTCCAGTTTAACCTTAAACTGGAGCTTAAACGTGGAAATGGCTTCCTGGTGCATAATGTGGGTCGAACACGTTTAACCTCCAGTTTAAGGTTAAACTGGAGGTTAAACGTGGAGATGCTCCCTTGGTGCTATTCTCCTTCTGGCGTTTAACTTCCAGTTTAAGGTTAAACTAGAGGTTAAACGCCAGTTTCAGCATTTCTCAATTTTCATGATTCTGGCGTTTAACTTCCAGTTTAACCTTAAACTGGAGGTTAAACGCCAATTTCAGCTTTGGTGCATTTCTCATTCTGGCGTTTAACTTCCAGTTTAAGGTTAAACTGGAGGTTAAACGCCACTTTCAGCATTATATGTCTTGGTAGTTTAAGTTCCAGTTTAAGCTTAAACTGGAACTTAAACTCCACATGTGATCTTCAAGCTTCCTTCATTGATTTTGTTGCTTCCTTGCCTAGCCTCTTCTTCCCTGAAATCATCCAAACAATTGCATCAAAGTCTTGCAAAATTTCATGAGAAATCTTACATTCATAGCATTCAAGTAATATAACTAAAAACTCATGGAAGTTGCATCAAAATTATACTGTTTGGATGATTCATCACTTTGTTGTTCATTTAACCATTCTTGGTTACATTAAGCTCAAGAAAATGCATAAAACAACTAAAACTAACAGAAAAATGCTAGTGAAACTAGCCTAAGATGCCTTGGCATCACCACACCAAACTTAAAATATTGCTCACCCTCGAGCAAGAGAAGAAAGAAGAGAAAAAGAAGAAGAAGAAAATATGGGAGAGAGGGAGAGAGGTAGGTTCGGCTAAGTGGGAGAAGAGGTGTTTGTGTTGTGTGAAAATGAAGTAGAATGGAAGGGTATTTATAGGGAGAGGGGGGTATGTATTCGGCCATTTAGGGTGGGAATGGGTGGGAAATTGGTTTTGAATTTTTGAAGGTAGGTGGGGTTTATGGGGAAGAGTGGATGGATGTGAGTGGTGAATGGGTTGATTAGGAAGAGGAATTGAGGTGATTGGTGAAGGGGTTTGGGAAAGAGTGTTTATTGGGAAGAGAGATTCAGAGATTGAAGTTGTTGGGAAGTGTCACATGGGGAAGAGTAAAATAGGATTAGGAGGTAAGGTGGGAATATGTTAGGTGGGGATCCTGTGGGGTCCACAGATCCTCAGATGATCCTGTGGGGTCCACAGGTCTTGAGGTGTCAAGGAATTTCATCCCTGCACCAAATAGGCATGTAAAATGCCTTTGCACACCATTCTGGCGTTTAAACGCCCATTGGTGCACATTCTGGGCGTTCAACGCCCATGTAAAGCATGTTTCTGGCGTTGAACGCCAGTTTCATGCTTGTTACTGGCGTTCAGCGCCAGTTTTTCTTCTCTGGGCACATTCCTGGCGTTCAGCGCCAGAATGTTGCTTGTTTCTGGCGTTCAGCGCTAGAATGATGCTCTGTTCTAACGTTGAATGCCAGCCAGATGCATCTTACTGGCATTGAACGCCAGCCAGATGCATCTTACTGGCGTTGAACGCCAGCCTGTGCGTCCTCCAGGGTGTAAATTTTTTTCTTCTGCTGTTTTTGATTCTGTTTTTAATTTTTTTGATTTTTTCGTGACTCCTCATGATCATGTACCTAATAAAACACAAAATAATAATAATAAAAATAAAAATAAGAATTAGATAAATAAAATTGGGTTGCCTCCCAACAAGCGCTTCTTTAATGTCAATAGCTTGACAGTGGCTCTCATGGAGCCACAAGGTGATCAGGTCAATGTTGTATAGTTGCCAACACCAAACTTAAAGTTTGGATATGGGGTTTTAACACCAAACTTAGAGTTTGGTTGTGGCCTCCCAACACCAAACTTAGAGTTTGATTGTGGGGGCTCTTCTTGACTCTGAACTGAGAGAAGCTCTTCATGCTTACTCTCTTTTGTCACAGAGGGATGGCCATGTGCCTTAAACACAAGGTAGTCCCCATTCAATTGAAGGACTAATTCACCTCTGTTGACATCTATCACAGCTCCTGCTGTGGCTAGGAAAGGTCTTCCAAGGATGATGCAATCATCCTCTTCCTTCCTAGTGTCTAAGATTATGAAATCAGCAGGGATGTAAAGGCCTTCAACCTTTACTAACACGTCCTCTACTATTCCATAAGCTTGTCTCAATGACTTGTCTGCCAATTGTAATGAGAACAAGGCAGGTTGTACCTCAATGATCCCCAACTTCTCCATTACAGAGAGTGGCATAAGATTTATCCCTGACCCCAGATCACACAGAGCTTTTGCAAAGGTCATGGTGCCTATGGTACAAGGTATTAAGAATTCGCCAGGATCTTGTTTCTTTTGAGGTAGAATTTTCTGAATCCAAGTATCCAGTTCATTAATGAGCAAGGGAGGTTCACTTTCCCAAGTCTCATTACCAAATAACTTGGCGTTCAGCTTCATGATAGCTCCTAAATATTGAGCAACTTGCTCTCCAGTCACATCTTCATCCTCTTCAGAGGAAGAATAGTCTTCAGAGCTCATGAATGGCAGAAGGAGATTTAATGGAATCTCTATGGTCTCTATATGAGCCTCAGATTCTTTTGGATCCTTAATAGGAAACTCCTTCTTGCTTGAGGGACGTCCCAGGAGGTCTTTCTCACTAGGATTTTCGTCCTCCTCCTCCCTTGTGCATTCGGCCACATTGATTATATCAATGGCCTTGCACTCTCCTTTTGGATTTTCTTCTGTATTGCTTGGAAGAATACTAGGAGGAGTTTCAATGACTTTCTTACTTAGCTGGCCCACTTGTGCCTCCAGATTTCTAATGGAGGATCTTGTTTCACTCATGAAACTGAAAGTGGCCTTTGACAGATCAGAGACTACATTGGCTAAATTAGAAGTGCTTTGTTCAGAATTCTCTGTCTGTTGCTGAGGAGATGATGGATATGGCTTGCTATTGTTCAGCCTATTGCGTCCACCATTATTAAAGCCTTGTTGGGGCTTTTGTTGATCCTTCCATGAGAAATTTGGATGATTTCTCCATGATGAGTTATAGGTGTTTCCATAAGGTTCACCCATGTAATTAACCTCTGCCATGGCAGGGTTCTCAGGATCATAAGCTTCTTCAGAAGCTGCCTCTCTAGTACTGTTGGATGCATGTTGCCATCCATTCAGATTTTGAGAGATCATGTTGACCTGTTGAGTCAACACTTTGTTCTGAGCCAATATGGCATTCAGAGCATCTATTTCAAGAACTCCTTTCTTCTGAGGTATCCCATTGTTCACGGAATTCCTCTCAGAAGTGTACATGAATTGGTTGTTTGCAACTATGTCAATGAGTTCTTGAGCCTCTTCAGGCGTTTTCTTCAGGTGAATAGATCCACCTGTAGAATGGTCCAATGACATTTTCGAAAATTCAGAGAGACCATAATAGAATATATCTAATATGGTCCATTCTGAAAACATGTCAGATGGACATCTTTTGGTCAGCTGCTTGTATCTTTCCCAAGCTTCATAGAGGGATTCACCATCTTTTTGTTTGAAGGTTTGAACATCCACTCTCAGCTTGCTCAGCTTTTGAGGAGGAAAGAATTTATCCAAGAAGGCAGTGACCAGCTTATCCCAAGAGTCCAGGCTATCCTTGGGTTGTGAATCCAACCATATTCTAGCTCTGTCTCTTACAGCAAAAGGGAAAAGCATAAGTCGTAGACTTCAGGATCAACTCCATTCGTCTTTACAGTCTCACAGATCTGCAAGAACTCAGTTAAAAACTGATAAGGATCTTCAGATGGAAGTCCATAAAACTTGCAGTTTTGTTGCATTAAGGCAACTAGCTGAGGTTTCAGCTCAAAGTTATTGGCTCCAATGGCAGGAATGGAGATGCTTCTTCCATCAAACTTGGACGTTGGCTTTGTGAAGTAACCAAGCATTCTCCTTGCATTATTATTATTTTCGGCTGCCATCTCCTTCTCTTGTTCGAAAATTTCTGAAAGGTTGTTTCTGGATTGTTGTAGCTTAACTTCTCTTAATTTTCTCTTCAGGGTCCTTTCAGTTTCTGGATCAATTTCAACAAGAGTGCCTTTATCCTTGTTCCTGCTCATATGAAAGAGAAGAAAACAAGAAAAGAAAGAGGAATCCTCTATGTCACAGTATAGAGATTCCTTTATGTTAGTAGAAAAAAAAGGGAGTAGAAGAATGAAGAAGAATTCAGATTTTTTTTGATGAAGAGAGGTGAAGAGAAGTGTTAGTAATTAAATAATTAAATAGAAGAAGAAAAGAGAAGGGAAATTTCGAAAATAATTTTGAAAAAGAGGTTAGTAATTTTCGAAAATTAAAGATAAAATTAAAATTAAAATTAAAATTTGAAACAATTAATTAATTAAAAAAAATTTTTGAAAAAGGGGTAAGATATTTTCGAAAATTAGAGAGGGAAAAGTAGTTAGGTGGTTTTGAAAAAGATAAGAAACAAACAACAAGTTAGTTAGTTGATTGAAAAAGATTTGAAATCAAATTTGAAAAGATAAGAAGATAAGAAGTTTAGATAAGATATTTTGAAATAAAAAAATAAGATAAAAAGATAAAAAAAATTTTTATTTTTTTGAAAAAGATAAGATAAGAGATAAAAAAAAGATTTAATTTAAAAATTTGAAATTATTTACTTCACTAACAAGAAACTACAAGATAAGATTCTAGAACTTAAAGATTGAACCTTTCTTAGCAAGAAAGTAACAAACTTCAAATTTTTGAATCAAAACATTAATTATTGATTATATTTTCGAAAATATGATGTAAAAGATAAGAAAAAGATTTTGAAAAATATTTAAAAAAAAATTTGAAAATTATAAAAAAAATGAAAAAGATGTGATTTTTGAAAAAGATTTTGAAAAGATAAGATTTTTAAAATTGAAAATTTGACTTAACTCATAAGAAACAACTAATTTTAAAAATTTTTGACTTGGTCAACTCAAATTTTCGAAAATTTGGAGAAAAATAAGGAAAATATATTTTTTTGATTTTTGAATTTTTAATTATGAGAGAGAAAAACAACAAAAATACTCAATGCATGAAATTTTTAGATCAAAACAATGAATGCATGCAAGAATGCTATGAATGTCAAGATGAACACCAAGAACACTTTGAAGATCATGATGAACATCAAGAACATAATTTTGAAAAATTTTTTATGCAAAGAAAACATGCAAGACACCAAACTTAGAAATCTTTAATGCATGGACTCTAACAAGCAAAAAATGCATATGAAAAACAACAAACAACACAAAACAAGAAAACATCAAGATCAAACAAGAGGACTTATCAAGAACAAGTTGAAGATCATGAAGTACACTATGAATGCATGGAATTTTCGAAAAAATGCAAGAAAAAAAATTTTTAAAGCATGCAATTGACACCAAACTTAAAAATTGACTAAAGACTCAAACAAGAACACAAAATATTTTTGATTTTTATGAAATCATTATTATGGCACCAGTTGAATTCACAACTCCGTTCAACTAACCAGCAAGTGTACTGGGTCGTCCAAGTAATAAACCTTACGCGAGTAAGGGTCGATCCCACAGAGATTGTTGGTATGAAGCAAGCTATGGTCACCTTATAAATCTCAGTTAGGCAGACTAAATTGGTTTATGGTTTCGAAAATTAATAATAAAAAGAAAATAAAAATGGATAGAAATACTTATGTAAATCAATAGTGGGAATTTCAGATAGGTGTATGGAGATGCTGTGTTCCTCTTGAAACTCTACTTCACTATTCGCTCTTTCTTCAATCCTTCTTACTCCTTTCCATGGCAAGCTGTATGTAGGGCATCACTATCATCAATGGCTACTTTTAATCCTCTCGAGAAAATGGTCCTATGCGTTGTCACTGCACGGCTAATCGTCTGGAGGCATCACCCTTGGTTGATAGCTACATCCCATCCTCTCAGTGAAAATGGTCCAAATGCTCTGTCACAGCACGGCTGATCATCTGTCGGTTCTCAATCAGGTTGGAATAGAATCCATTGATTCTTTTGCGTTTGTCACTAACGCCCAGCCTTCAGGAGTTTGAAGCTCGTCACAGTCATTCAATACCGGAATCCTACTCGGAATACCACAGACAAGGTTATACTTTCCGGATTCCCAGGATCCTACTCGGAATACCACAGACAAGGTTAGACTTTCCAGATCCTCATGAATGCCGCCATCTATCTAGCTTATACCACGAAGATTCTGTTGGGGAATCTAAGAGATATGCGTCCGGCGTAAGGTAGAACGGAAGTGGTTGTCAATCACGCGCGTTCATAGGTGAGAATGATGATGAGTGTCACGGATCATCACATTCATTAAAGTGTTGTGCAACGTATATCTTGGAATAAGAATAAGAGAGAATTGAATAAAAAGTAATAGTAATTGTATTGAAACTTGAGGTACAGCAGAGCTCCACACCCTTAATCTATGGTGTGCAGAAACTCCACCGTTGAAAATACATAAGTAAAAGGTTCAGGCATGGCCGAATGGCCAGCCCCCTGAGTGATCAAGAGACCGAATAATCAAAGGCTAAACAGTCAAGAGATTAAACTGTCAAAAGATATCTAATACAATAGTAACTTGTCCTATTTATAATAAACTACCTCCTAGGGTTTACATGAGTAAGTAATTGATGCATAAATCCACTTCCAGGGCCCACTTGGTGTATGCTTGGGCTGAGCTTGGTGTATCCACGAGCTGTGGCTTCTCTTGGAGTTGAACTCCAAGTTATGACGTGTTTTGGGCGTTCAACTCCGGATCATGACGTTTTTCTGGCGTTTAACTCCAGACAGCAGCATGTACTTGGCGTTCAACGCCAAGTTACGTCGTCAATTTCCGAATAAAGTATGGACTATTATATATTTCTGGAAAGCTCTGGATGTCTACTTTCCAACGCCGTTGAGAGCGCGCCATTTGGAGTTCTGTAGCTCCAGAAAATCCATTTCAAGTGCAGGGAGGTCAGATTCCAACAGTATCAGCAGTCCTTTTGTCAGCCTTTTTCAGAGTTGTGCTCAAGTCCCTCAATTTCAGCCAGAAATTACCTGAAATCACAGAAAAACACACAAACTCATAGTGAAGTCCAGAAATGTGAATTTAACATAAAAACTAATGAAAACATCCCTAAAAGTAGCTTGAACTTACTAAAAACTACCTAAAAACAATGCCAAAAAGCGTATAAATTATCCGCTCATCAATTGTCAAACCTTATTGCATGATTCTTTTCATACTTGGCGATAAGTAAGATTTAAGTTTGGTGTTGTGATGACTGCGCATCATGTTATGTTTTTCTATGCTTTTTCACCTTTAATTTTCACTAATCATGCTTAATTATTGAGTATTTTTGTGCTTAAGTCATAGATTACTTTCATCTAGTCAACAATCACCAAAAGAAATTGGAATCCCCCTTGTCACAAATGAGGGATTCTTAGTGAGGCAATATCACAAATAGTTAGTTAGCAAAAGAAAATAAAGAAACAAAAGAGATCAAATGAACAAAAACAAAAGAAAAATTTCTAATTTAGGTAATCAACCAAACGGTAGTTTGTTAATCACAATTAATCACCGGCAACGGCGCCATAAACTTGATGCGCAAAATTTGTATCTCTACAAATTCCCTTCGGCAAGTATACCGAATTGTCGTCAAGTAAAAACTCACAGTAGAGTGAGGTCGAATCCCATAGGGATTAACGGATTAAGCAATCAATAGTTAATTAATTATTCTAGTTGGACAAATCATTAAGGAGTGATGAGCAATAGGAAAAGTAAATGACATAAAAGTAAAGGAAAACAATAAAGTGCAAAAAAGTAAATGACAAGAATGTAAAGTACAAGAAAGTAAAATGCTGGAAATGTAAAGTGCAGAAAAGTAAATGACTATAAAGTAAATGTAAGAGCTAAAAAAAAACATTGGGATAGAGAGATATTAAATTCTCTGGATCAATTCTCTCATCTCTTCCTCAATCCATGCAACTCATTGATCTCTTGGCAGTCTTAGGTGATTGAATCTCAATTCCTTGAAAATTCAATCTCTCTAAGCTTGAACAATTGCCCAATTCCTTGATCTAATTGCTCATGGGAAGAGATGAAGCTTGGTCACTAATTATACCACACACCTTCATAGATCAAAGAATTGGGAAAATTACATGTCACTATATCCGACCAACCCCCAACCTAATCCAATGTGAGAAAGATTTCAAGCATGGTTCTATGATTCCTCCTCCAAGGCAATCACAAAACCCAAGTATACTCAATTTCACTTATAAGACAATTGAATGCTTGAATGAAGAACAAAATCTTTCTAGTAAATCAAAAAGAGATGAAGAGAAGAAAAATAAGAAGAAAAATAATTTAATCCATCAAATAACAATAGAGCTCTCTTTCCTAATGGAAAGAGTTAGTAATTCATAACTAAAATATTTACAAAATGGGTATGAAATAAATTGGAAGAGAAGAGAAGTATGGGTGAGAAGAGAGGAGTTCGAAGACTCTCTCCGTGGTACTCCAGCCCTGAATCCAGAATTGAATATAGAAACTATGGCCTTTATATAGGCTCTCCTATATTACTGGTATGCGAAATTGTGATTCACACTTTTTACAACTCCGCATAGCTGACCAGCAAGTGCACTGGGTCGTCCAAGTAATACCTTACGTGAGTAAGGGTCGATCCCACAGAGATTGACGGCTTGAAGCAAGCTATGGTCATCTTGTAAATCTCAATCAGGCAGATTCTAATGGTTATAAAGATTTGATAATTAAAAGATAAATAAGCGAAAAATAACATAGAGATACTTATGTAATTCATTGGTGGGAATTTCAGATAAGCGTTTGGAGATGCTTTGTTGCTTCTGCACCTCTGCTTTCCTATTGTCTTCATCCAATCATGCGTCCTCCTTTCCATGGCAAGCTGTATGATCCTCTCAGTGAAAATGGTCCGGCTACAGTTTCTGTACGGCTAATCAACTGTCGGATTTCTCGTTTCAGATGAAAAATACCAGGCACAGCTACCACAAGGCTAATCATCTATCAGTTCTCACTTGTGTCGGAATAAGATCCATTGATCCTTTTGCACACTGTCACTGCGCCCAACATTCGCATGTTTGAATCTCCTCACAGTCATCCCTTCCCAGATCCTACTCGGAATACCACAAACAAGGTTTAGACTTTCCGGATCTCAAGAATGCTGTCTAGTGTTCTAGCCTATACCACGAAGATCCTAATCTAAGATTCAGATGCTCTGTTGTCAGGAGAGACGATGTGAATCGTTGATTAGAGACCCAAGAGAATATACTTCGGCTGTCGTCCAATGACTATGTTGAACATCATGTAGACCATTTTGTGGTTGTCAGACATGCAGATCTTGGCTAAGCGAGTATTGAAGATAGAGGGTGATTGTCACGGGTCACCCCTTCAGTCTGACTTAACTGAATTAAGTACAAGAGTATATCTTGGAGAAGAAGTAGGCGTGAATTGAATGAAAAACCATAGTACTTGCATTAATTTATGAGGAACAACAGAGCTCCTCACCTTAATCTATAAGGTGTAGAAACTCCACCGTCGAAAATACATAAGAAAAAATGGTCTAGGCATGGCCGAATGGCCAATTGATTCTAGCTTATACCATGAAGACTCTAATCTCACGGATTTGAATGCTTTGTTGTCAGGAGAGGCAGTCAAACTCGTGAGCTAGAAACCCAAGAGACATACATTCAATCTAAGGTAGAACGGAAGTGGTTGTTAGGCACGCGTTCATAGGTTGAGAATGGTGATGAATGTCACAGATCATCACATTCATCATGTTGAAGTGCAAATGAATATCTTAGAATAGAAACAAGCGTGATTGAATAGAAAACAGAAATAATTACATTAATTCATCGAGACACAGCAGAGCTCCTCACCCCCAATTATGGGGTTTAGAGACTCATGTCGTCAAAGATACAAATTCAGATGTAAAATGTCATGAGGTACAAAATAAATCTCTAAAAGTAGTTTTTATACTCAACTAGTAACATAGGTTTACAGAAAATGAGTAAACTAAGATAGATAGTGCAAAAATCTAATTCCGAGACACACTTGGTGTGTGTTGGGGCTGAGCATTGAAGCTTTCACATGTAGAGGGCTTTTTTGGAGTTGAACGCTAGTTTGTAACTTGTTTCTGGCGTTTGACTCTAGCTTGCAACTTGTTTCTGGCGTTTAACGCCAGAATAGGGCAGAAAGCTGGTGTTGAACGCCAGTTTGCATCATCTAAACTCAAGCAAAGTATGGACTATTATATATTGCTGGAAATCCCTGGATGTCGACTTTCCAACGCAATTGAGAGCGCGCCATTTGGGTTTCTACAGCTCCAAAAACTCCATTTCGAGTGCAGGGAGGTTAGAATCCAACAGCATCAACAGTCCTTTATCAACCTCTGAATCAGATTTTTGCTCAGGTCCCTCAATTTCAGCCAAAAAATACCTGAAATCACAGAAAAATACACAAACTCATAGCAAAGTCCAAAAATGTGATTTTTGCATAAAAACTAATAAAAATATACTAAAAAGTAGCTAGATCCTACTAAAAACTATATGAAAACACCCCCAAAAAAGCGTATAAAATATCCGATACTCATCACAACACCAAATTTAAACCGTTGCTTGTCCCCAAGCAACTAGATAAATAAAATAGGATAGAAAGAAAATCAATAGTAGCTTTTTGCTTTTTGCTTGTCCCCAAGTAGCTTTTTGCTTCTAAACAGTTTTGGCACCTCACTTCATTCTTTGAAGTTTAGAATGACTGGCATCCATAGGAACTCAGAATTCAGATAGTGTTATTGATTCTCTTAGTTTATTATGTTGATTCTTGAACACAGCTACTTTTATGAGTCTTGGCCGTGGCCCTAAGCACTTTGTTTTCCAGTATTACCACCGGATTCATAAATGCCACAGACACATAACTGGGTGAACCTTTTCAGATTGTGACTCAGCTTTGCTAAAGCCCCCAATTATAGGTGTCCAGAGTTCTTAAGCACACTCTTTTGGATCACGATTTTAACCTTTAAATCTCAAGATTTTCACTTGGACCTGCATGCCACAAGCACATGGTTAGGGATAGCTGGATTCAGCCGCTTAGGCCAGGATTTTATTCCTTTAGGCCCTCCTCTCCATTGATGCTCAAAGCCTTGGATCCTTTTTACCATTGCCTTTTGATTTTAAGGGCTATTGGCTTTTTCTTTTTCTTTCTCGCCTTTTTTTTTCTTTTTTTTTATTTTTTTGCAGGCTTTGTTCTTCACTGCTTTTTCTTGATTCAAGAATCAATTTCATGATTTTTCAGATAATCAATAACATTTCTCTTGTTCATCATTCTCTCAAGAGCCAACAATTTTAACATTCATAAACTTCACTATCAGAATTATGCACTATTCAAGCATTCATTCAGAAGACAAAAAGTGTTGCCACCACATACAAATAATTTGAATTTTTCTTATTAAGAACTCGAAAAAAATTGCCTCCTTATTCTAAAAATATCTGCTATTTTATTCATGTTCAATGATGATGAGAAAAATAAATTATAGCTTACTTGGAGATGATAAAAATAAAAATAAAAATACTACTTACTACTACTCATATGACTCCTAAGATAGATTTCTAATAGCAGAAGTTATCACAGAATTAAGATTAGGACTCAACAACCTTTATTTTGGGAGGTGGATGCTCCTTCCATTTGTGGGTTGTCTGGACCTTCAAGAGAAAGCTTCTGGCGCTTCAGCTCCTGTAGTTCACGCCCTTGCTTCTCCTGTTCCTTAAGCAGTTTACAGATCATACTATTTTGATTTTGCTGTTCTTCTTTAAGTTGATCTATAGTTTCTTGCAGCTTGGTGACAGATGCTTCTAGGCGGGTCCAGTAGTCAATCTGATGGATTTCAGGGAGGAACTCCTACGCCCTCCTTTTGATAGAGTTTTCTTGTGCTTGTTGTCCCTCCATTGACTTCATGGTGATTGGATGTTCGACTGGGATGAACTCATCTACTCCCATCTTCACCCCAGCCTCTTTACATAGCAGAAAAATCAAGTTTGGGTAAGCCAATTTGGCGTCCTTGGAGTTCTTATTTGCAATTGTGTAGAGCTCACAAGAAATCAGTTGATGAATCTCCACTTCGTTTTCTTGCATAATACAATGAATCATCACTGCTCTCTTGATAGTTACTTTGGAGCGGTTGCTGGTAGGCAGTATAGAACGCACAATGAAATCCAGCCAGCCCCTAGCAACTAGTTTGAGATCCCCTCTCTTGAGTTGGTTTAGATCACCTTTTGTACTGGTTATCTACTTGGCTCCAAAGATTCATATGTCCTCTAAAATTTGGTCTAAGCGCTTATCATCACACACCATTCTCTTATTAAAGGATTCCGGATCATCTTGTAGTTGAGGAAGTTTGAAGACCTCTCTTATTTTGTCAAGGTGGAAGTAAATAATCTTCCCTCTGACCATGGTTCGAAAGGTATAGATAGCGGTTCCAGTCATTCTTTGCCTCTCTGTTTGCCACATATTTGAGTAGAATTCCTGAACCATGTTTCTACCCACCTTTATCTCAGGATTAGCTAGAATTTTCGAGCCTCTGTTTCAAATCTGCCCTTGGATCTCTGGATATTCATCTTCTTTCATATCGAATTTAACTTCCAAGATCACTGACCTCAGACCCATTATTTTGTGGTAATGGTCCGAATGTTCCTTGGTTAGGAACCTCTCTTGATTCCAAAGTGATTTTAGATTATTCTCTTTCTTGCCTCTTGAAGTGGTTTATTTTCCCTTAGGAGCCATGATCTTAGTGAGTCTTAGCTCAGTGATCACGCAAAACACACCAAACTTAGAGGTTTGCTTGTCTTCAAGTAAAAGACAGGAAAGGAGAGGAGAAGGAGGAGAGCCAAATTCGAATTGTGGAGGAGAGGGGTTGGCCAAATGTTAATTTAAAAGGAAGGGGTGGGTTCAAAAATTTTTGAAAAAGATATGATAGAAGATATGATTTGTAAAAGATAAGTATGAAATGCAAAAGACGTAATTTTAAAATTGAAAAGATATAAGAGAATTTTGAAAAAGATAAAATTAAATTGGAAAAGATATTATGATGAGTTGAAAAAGATTTGAAAAGATATTAAAAAGATAGATGGGTTTTGCAAAAAATTTGAAAAGAAATAAAAAAAGATATATGAGTTTTGAAAAAAAAGATTTGAAAAGAAGAAAAGATTTTTAGGATTAAGAATTACTTTTGAAATTTGAAATTAAAAGATGAGGATTTGTAATATGTTTATGCAAGATATTATGGATGAAAACTTGAAAAAATAAAAAAAATGAGTTGGAAAACAAAACTACCTCCCCTCCATGTTCCTGGCGTTAAACGCCCAGGAGTTGCTTGTTTTGGCCGTTTAACGCCCATTTGCTGCTTGTTTTGGGCGTTTAACACCCAGCCAGGTACCCTGGCTGGCGTTAAACGCCAGAAAGTCTTTATCACTGGGTATTTTTCTAAACGCCCAGGATGCTACAGTTCTAGCGTTAAACGCCCAGAATGGCACCCATTATGGCATTTAACGCCCAGAAAGATATCTTTACTGGCGTTAAAAGCCCAGAATGGTGCCCATTCTGGCGTTTAACACCAAAAAGTGCCTCTTACTGGCATTTTCGTGCCAGTGAGCTTCTTTTCTCTGCTCTCTGCTCTGAATCCTTCTGTAACTATGTGAACTCCTATAAATGAGAATTAGTTCTGATGATAATTTATTAAACTCCTATAATTATTATTTAAATAACAAATAAACTATAGTAATGGCTGGGTTGCCTCCCAGCAAGCGCTTCTTTATTGTCTTTAGCTGGACCTTACTAAGATTTAATCTAGTCTTAGTTTTGAGCATTCTTGCTCAAAATTACATTCAAGATAATGTTTGACTCTGTCCATTAACAATGAACTTTTTGTCAGAATCAATATCCTGAAGCTCTATATATCCATATGGTGACATACCTGTAATCACATATGGTCCTCTCCACCGAGATTTTAGTTTCCCAGGGAATAGCCTGAGCCTAGAGTTAAACAGCAGAACCTTTTGTCCTGGCTCAAAGACTCTGGATGACAGGTTCTTATCATGCCATCTCTTTGCTTTCTCCTTGTAAATTTTGGCATTTTCAAAAGCATTGAGTCTGAATTCTTCTAGCTCATTCAACTGGAGCACTCTTTTCTCTCCATCTAATTTGGCATCAAGGTTTAGGAATCTGATTGCCCAGTAGGCTTTATGTTCCAGTTCCACGGGCAGGTGACAGGCCTTCCCATACACAAGCTGGTATGGAGAGGTTCCTATAGGAGTCTTGAATGCTGTTCTGTATGCCCATAGAGAATCGTCGAAGCTCTTTGCCCAATCCTTTCTACGGGCAATTACAGTCCATTCCAGGATTCTTTTTAGTTCTCTATTAGAGACTTCAGCTTGCCCATTAGTTTGTGGATGATATGGAGTTTCCGCCTTGTGGCTAATTTCGTATCGGACCATGGCAGTATAAAGCTGTTTATTGTAGAAATGAGTGCCTCCATTACTGATTAGTGCTCTAGGGACACCAAATATGCTAAAGATATATTTCTGGAGGAACTTCAGTACTGTCTTAGTATCGTTAGTGGGTGTTGCAATTGCCTCCACCCATTTAGATACATAGTCTACTGCCACCAGAATGTAAGTGTTTGAGTATGATGGTGGGAATGGGCCCATGAAGTCAATACCCCATACATCAAACAACTCAATCTCTAAGATCCCTTGTTGAGGCATGGCGTAACCATGAGGCAGATTACCAGCTCGCTGGCAGCTGTCATAGTTACGTACAAACTCTCGGGAGTCTCTATAGATTGTAGACCAGTAGAAGCCACATTGGAGGACTTTGGTGGCTGTTCGCTCACCTTCGAAATGTCCTTCATATTGTGATCCATGGCAATGCCATAGGATCTTCTGTGCCGCTTCTCTAGGAACGCACCTACAGATTAGTCTGTCTGTGCATCTCTTAAAGAGATATGGTTCATCCCACAAGTAGTACTTCGAATCAGAAAGTAGTTTTTTCTTTTGCTGCCTACTGAACTCCTTGGGAATGAATCTTGCAGCTTTATAGTTCGTAATGTCTGCAAACCATGGCACTTCCTGAATGGCAAAGAGTTGCTCATCCGGAAAGGTTTCAGAGATCTCAGTGAGGGAGAAAGATATCCCTTCTACTGGATCTATCCGGGATAGGTGGTCTGCTTCTTGATTCTCTGTCCCTTTTCTGTCTCTTATTTCTATATCAAACTCTTGTAGAAGCAACACCCATCTTATGAGCCTGGGTTTTGAATCTTTCTTTGTGAGTAGATATTTAAGAGCAGCATAGTCAGTGTACACAATCACTTTTAATCCTACTAGATAGGATCTAAACTTGTCAATGGCATAAACCACTGCAAGCAGCTCTTTTTCTGTGGTTGTGTAATTCTTCGGTGCGTCGTTTAGAACATGGCTAGCATAGTGAATGACGTGAAGGAGCTTATTATGCCTCTGTCCTAATACTACACCAATAGCATGGTCACTGGCATCACACATTAATTCAAATGGTAATGTCCAGTCTGGTGCAGATATGATAGGTGCTATGACCAACTTAGCCTTCAGAGTCTCAAAAGCTTGCAGACACTCTGTGTCAAAGATAAATGGCGTGTCAGCAGCTAGCAAGTTGCTTAGGGGTTTTGCAATTTTTGATAAATCCTTTATAAACCTCCTATAGAATATTGCATGTCCCAGAAAGCTTCTGATTGCCTTAACATTGGTAGGTGGTGGTAATTTTTCAATTACCTCTACCTTGGCTTGATCCACCTCTATCCCCTTGTTCGAAATTTTGTGTCGAAGGACAATTCCTTCAGTCACCATAAAGTGACATTTCTCCTAGTTTAAACCAGGTTGGTCTCTTGGCACCTTTTCAGAACAAGTGCTAGATGGTTAAGACAGGAGCTGAATTAATCTTCAAATACTAAGAAGTCATCCCTGAAGACTTCCAGAAATTTTTCCACCATATTAGAGAAAATAGAGAGCATGCATCTCTGAAAGGTTGCTGGTGCATTACACAGACCAAATGGCATCCTTCTGTAGGCAAATACTCCAGATGGACATGTGAATGTTGTTTTCTCTTGATGCTGAGGATCTACTGTAATTTGGTTGTAGCCTGAGTAGCCATCCAGAAAGCAGTAATAGTCATGACCTGCTAGCCTTTCTAGCATTTGGTCTATGAATGGTAAAGGAAAATGATCTTTTCTGGTGGCTGTATTGAGTCTTCTGTAGTCAATACACATATGCCCCCTGTAACTGTTCTTGTAGGAATGGTATGCGAAATTGTGATCACTACTTTTCACAACTCAAATAATCCCCGGAAATGAATCCAAAAAATTGGTGTTCAATACCATGGCATAAACATAACTTCGCACAACTAACCAGCAAGTGCACTGGGTCGTCCAAGTAATAAACCTTACGCGAGTAAGGGTCGATCCCACGGAGATTGTTGGTATGAAGCAAGCTATGGTCACCTTGTAAATCTTAGTCAGGAAGACTCAAATGGTTATGGATGATATATGAATAAAACATAAAGATAAAGATAAAGATACTTATGTAATTCATTGGTGAGAGCTTCAGATAAGCGAATGGAGATGCTTTGTCCTTTCCGTCTCTCTGCTTTCCTACTGTCTTCATCCAATCCTTCTTACTCCTTTCCATGGCAAGCTGTATGTTGGGCATCACCATTTTCAATGGCTACAGTCCCGTCCTCTCAGTGGAAATGTTCAACGCACCCTGTCACGGCACGGCTATCCAGCTGTTGGTTCTCGATCATGTCGGAATAGAATCTAGTGATTCTTTTGCGTCTGTCACTAACGCCCCACAATCGCGAGTTTGAAGCTCGTCACAGTCATTCAATCATTGAATCCTACTCAGAATACCACAGACAAGGTTTAGACCTTCCGAATTCTCTTGAATGCCGCCATCAATTCTAGCTTATACCACGAAGATTCCGGTTAAAGAACCCAAGAGATAAACATTAGAGCCTTGTTTGCTTGTAGAACAGAAGTGGTTGTCAGTCACTTGTTCATAAGCGAGAATGATGATGAGCGTCACATAATCATCACATTCATCAAGTTCTTGGGTACGAATGAATATCTTGGAATAAGAACAAGCTGAATTGAATAGAAGAACAATAGTAATTGCATTAATACTCGAGGTACAGCAGAGCTCCACACCTTAATCTATGGTGTGTAGAAACTCCACCGTTGAAAATACATAAGAACAAGGTCTAGGCATGGCCGTGAGGCCAGCCTCCCAAAGAGGGTTCAATCATAAAAACATGATCAAAAGATTCTCAAATACAATAGTAAAGGGTCCTATTTATAGGGAACTAGTAGCTTAAGGTTTACAAAGGTGAGTAAATGACATAAAAATCCACTTCCGGGCCCACTTGGTGTGTGCTTGGGCTGAACATTGAAGCATTTTCGTGTAGAGACTCTTCTTGGAGTTAAACGCCAGCTTTTGTGCCAGTTTGGGCGTTTAACTCCCATTCTTGTGCCAGTTCCGGCGTTTAACGCTGGGAATTCTGAAGGTGACATTGAACGCCAGTTTGGGCCATCAAATCTTGGGCAAAGTATGGACTATCATATATTGCTGGAAAGCCCAGAATGTCTACTTTCCAACACCGTTGAGTGCGCGCCAATGGAGCTTCTGTAGCTCCAGAAAATCCACTTCGAGTGCAGGGAGGTCAGAATCCAACAGCATCTGCAGTCCTTTTCAGTCTTTGAATCAGATTTTTGCTCAGGTCCCTCAATTTTAGCCAGAAAATACCTGAAATCACAGAAAAACACACAAACTCATAGTAAAGTCCAGAAAAGTGAATTTTAACTAAAAAAAATAAAAAGTATACTAAAAACTAACTAAATCTACTAAAAACATACTAAAAACAATGCCAAAAAGCGTATAAATTATCCGCTCATCAAGGAACCAGTTCATTTTTTTCATTATGAACCACTCTCATGCCTCCCTTTTTGGGTACAACTTGGACAGGGCTCACCCAAGGGCTATCAGAAATAGGATAAATAATCCCAGCCTCTAGTAATTTAGTGACCTCTTTCTGCACCACCTCCATCATGGCTGGATTCAGCCGCCTTTGTGGTTGAACCACTGGTTTGGCATTATCCTCCAATAGGATCTTGTGCATGCATCTGGCTAGGCTAATGCCCTTGAGATCACTAATGGACCATCCAAGAGCTGTCTTGTGTGTCCTTAACACCTGAATTAGTGCTTTCTCTTCCTGTGGCTCTAAGGCAGAGTTTATGATTACAGAAAAAGTTTCACCTTCTCCCAAAAATGCATACTTTAGGGATGGTGGTAGTGGTTTGAGCTCGGGTTTAGGAGGTTTCTCCTCTTTCTGAAGGATTTTCAGAGGTTCTTTTTTTTCCTCTGGTTCTTCCATGTCAGGCTGAACATCTTTAAAGATATCCTCTAGCTCTGATAAGAGACTCTCAGCCATACTGATCTCCTGTACCAGGAAGTCAATAATATCAACACGCATGCAGTCTTTTGATGTGTTTAGGTTCTTCATTGCTTCAATAGCATTCAGCCTAAACTCATCCTCATTGACTTTCAGGGTTACTTCCCCTTTTTGAACGTCAATGAGGGTTCATCCAGTTGCTAGGAAAGGTCTTCCTAGAATGAGAGTTGCACTCTTGTGCTCCTCCATTTCCAGCACTACAAAGTCAGTGGGAAAGGCGAATGTCCCAACTGTGACAATCATGTCTTCAATCACGCCTGATGGGTATTTAATGGAGCCATCAGCAAGTTGAAGACATATCCTGGTTGGTTTGACCTCTTCAGTCAAGCCAAGCTTTCTGATAGTGGATGCAGGGATTAGGTTGATACTTGCCCTAAGATCACATAGAGCTGTCTTGGTACAGGTACCCTATAATGTGCATGGTATCATAAAGCTTCCAGGGTCATTAAGCTTCTTTGGTAAGCTTTTAAAATGATTACACTGCATTCTTCAGTGAGAAAAACTTTTTCAGTTTCTCTCCAATCCTTCTTAGGACTTAAGAATATCTCTTTTATGAACTTAGCATAAGAGAGTATTTACTCAAGTGCCTCTGCAAACGGAATCTTGATTTCAAGAGTCCTGAGATCGTCTGCAAAGCGGGCAAATTATTTATCCTGTTCCGCTTGGTGGAGTTTCTGAGGATAAGGTATTTTGACTTTGTATTCTTCAACCTTGGTTGCTACAGGTTTATTTCCTAAAGAGGTAGGCCGAGAAGCCTTCTTGAGGGAGTTATTATCAGCACTTGCAAGTGTCTGACCCCACATAGGCATTTAAAAGCCAGGATTGGGGGCTGGATTAGTGTTTAACACCAGATTCCCTCCCTTTTCTGGCGTTTGAACGCCAGAACTGAACATGGGTTGGGCATTTAACGCCAATTTTTCACCATTTTTTGGTGTTTGAATGCCAGAATCATTCCTCTCTGGGCTCTTATTGTCCTCAGAGGGATTTTGGGTAGCAATCTGCTTATCCTCTATTATTTGTTCTTTTTTTGGCTTTCTGCCGCTTTGAGCTGAGATATTCAATGTTTTTCCACTCCTTAATTGAACTGCTTGGCGCTCTTCTATTTTCTATTTTGATAACTGCTGTCTTGTCTGGTCAAGTTGTGCTTCCATGTTCCTGTTAGCATCCTTATTGTCTTGTAACATCTCTTTAAATTCTGCCAACTGTTCTATCAGATAACATAATTGCTGATTGATTTCAGTAACTTGTTCTAGAGGACTAAGTTCAGTGGATACTGCCTTAGCCTCTTCTTTTATGGAGGACTCACTACTTAAGTACAAATGATGATTTCTAGCAACTATATCAATGAGCTCTTGAGCCTCTTCAATTGTTTTTCTCATGTGTATAGATCCACCCGCTGAGTGGTCTAGAGATATCTGAGCTTTTGCTGTAAGCCCGTAGTAGAAGATGTCTAACTGCACCCATTTTGAAAATATTTCAGAGGGGCATTTCCTTAGCATCTCTCTGTACCTCTCCCAGGCATTGTAAAGGGATTCATTATCCTCTTGTTTAAAGCCTTGGATGTCCAGCCTTAGCTGTGTCATCCTCTTAGGAGGGAAATATTGATTCAGGAATTTGTCTGACAACTATTTCCATGTTCTTATGCTAGCTTTATGTTGGTTATTTAACCACCTCTTAGCTTGGTTTTTTACAGCAAATGGAAACAGTAATAATCTATAGACATCCTGATCTACTTCCTTATCATGTACTGTGTCAGCAATTTGTAAGAACTGTGCCAGAAACTCAGTAGGTTCTTCCTGTGGAAGACCAGAATACTAGCAATTTTGCTGCACCATGATAATGAGTTGAGGATTCAACTCAAAACTACTGACTCTGATAGAGGATATACAGATACTACTCCCATATGAAGCAGTAGTGGGGTTAGCATATGACCCTAGAGTCCTTCTGGACTGTTCATTTCCACTTAGGTCCATGATGGAGAAAGAGAGATGATGTGGATTTGTTTTATTTATTTTATTATATTTATTTATTAAAAAATTTTCAAATAAAATAAAATAAAATAAAAATAACTAAAATAAATAAAAAAAAGATTTGAAAATATTTTATGAGGATTTTCAAAAAAGTGAAGAGAGATTCAAAGGATATGATTTGAAAATTTTTGACCAAGTCAACCCAAGGGATTCAAAAATTATGAGAAATTAAAGGAAAGGATTTTTTTATTTTTGAATTTTATTATGAAAGAGAAAAACACACAAAAGACACAAGACTTAAAATTTTTAGATCCAATGCTCCTTGTTTTCGAAAATTTTGGAAGGAAAACACCAAGGCATACCAAACTTAAAAATTTTAAGATCAAGACACAAAGAAAACTCAAGAACACTTTGAAGACTCACAAGAACAAAAGAAAGAACACCAAACTTAAAATTTTTAGAAAACCAAAATAAAATTTTAAAAAACTAAAGAAAAATTAACAAGAGAACACCAAACTTACAGTTTGGCACAAAATTTAATCAAAGAAAACTTATTTTTAAAAAGATTTTAGAAAGGAAGACTCAATGGGGCAACTATTCCCAAGAAAATAGACACATTCAACAAATGCAAGGATTGAACAAATAAAAACTATTTTTTAGGCGACAAAAACACAAAGGACACCAAACTTAAAACATGCAACTAGACTCAATGAGAAACTAACAATCAATAAATAAAAATAATATTTTTGAAGAAATTTTTTTTTGAAAAGAAAGTAAAAGACTCTAAACCAAAAAGACAAATTTTTCCTAATCTAAGTAACAAAAGAAACCGTCAGTTGTTCAAACTCGAACAATCCCCGGCAATGGCGCCAAAAACTTGGTGCACGAAAATTACACTCACACTATGTAATTCCGCACAACTGACCAGCAAGTGCACTGGGTCGTCCAAGTAATAAAGCTTACGTGAGTAAGGGTCGATCCCACGGAGATTGCCGCTTGAAGCAAGCTAAGGTTATCTTATTATTCTTCGTCAGGATATCAATAGTGGTTCTTAGTTTTAATTGTGAAAAGTGAAAGAGCATGAAATGAATACTTGTTTCGCAGTAATGGAGAATGCGTTGGAGTTTTGGAGATGCTCTGTCCTTTGAATTTCTGCTTTCCTGCTGTCTTCTTCTTCACGCACTCAGGTCTCCTTCCATGGCAAGCTGTATGTTGGTGGATCACTGTTGTCAATGGCTACCAGCCGTCCTCTCAGTAAAAAGGGGTCCATCTACAAGGCTAATCATCTGTTGGTTCTCACTAATGTTGGAATAGGATCCATTGATCCTTTTGCATCTGTCACCACGCCTAGCATTCATGAGTTTGAAGCTCGTCACGGTCATCCCTTCCCGGATCCTACTTGGAATACCATAGACAAGGTTTAGACTTTCCAGATCTCAGGAATGCTGCCAATTGATTCTAGCTTATACCATGAAGACTCTGATCTCACGGATTTGAATGCTCTGTTGTCAGGAGAGGCAATCAAACTCGTGAGCCAAGAACCTAGGAGACATACATTCAATCTAAGGTAGAACGGAAGTGGTTGTCAGGCACGTGTTCATAGGTTGAGAATGGTGATGAGTGTCACGGATCACCACATTCATCATGTTGAAGTGCAAATGAATATCTTAGAATAGAAACAAGCGTGATTGAATAGAAAACAGAAATAATTGCATTAATTCATCGAGACACAGCAGAGCTCCTCACCCCCAACCATGGGGTTTAGAGACTCATGACGTCAAAGATACAAATTCAGATGTAAAATGTCATGAGGTACAAAATAAATCTCTAAAAGTAGTTTTTATACTCAACTAGTAACCTAGGTTTACAGAAAATGAGTAAACTAAGATAGATAGTGCAGAAATCCACTTTTCGGGCCCACTTGGTGTGTGTGGGGGCTGAGCATTGAAACTTTCATGCGTAGAGGCCTTCTTTGGAGTTGAACGCTAGTTTGTAACTTGTTTTTGGTGTTTGACTCTAGCTTGCAACTTGTTTCTGGCGTTTAACGCCAGAATAGGGCAAAAAGCTGGCGTTGAATGCCAGTTTGCGTCGTCTAAACTCGGGTAAACTGTGAACTATTATATATTGCTGGAAAGCCCTGGATGTCTCCTTTCGAAAGTAATTAAAAGCATGCCATTTGGGTTTCTGTAGCTCCAAAAATTCTATTTCGAGTGCAGGGAGGTCAGAATCCAACAACATGAGCAGTCCTTTATCAGCCTCTGAATCAGATTTTTGCTCAGGTCCCTCAATTTTAGCCAAAAAATACATGAAATCACAGAAAAACACACAAACACATATCAAAGTCCAGAAATGTGATTTTTGCATAAAAACTAATAAAAATATACTAAAGGTAGCTAGATCCTACTAAAAAAGTATATGAAAACACCTCCAAAAAGCGTATAAAATATCTGCTCATCAGCCAGCCTCCAAAAAGGGTTCGAAGAACTCCCCAAAAAGGTCAAAGAGACTGAATACAATAGTTAAAAGTGCTATTTATACTAAACTAGTAAACTAGGTTTACAGAAAATGAGTAGATAGTGCAGAAATCCACTTCTGGGGCCAATACTTGGTGTGTGTTTGGGCTGAGCCTTGAAGCTTTCACGTGCATAGGCCATCCTTGGAATTTAACTCAAGTTTTGGTGCCAGTTCCAGCATTTTACGCTAGAAAAAGGGTCTCTAGTGGGCGTTTGGACGCTAGTTTGGGCCATCAAATCTCGGAAAAAGTATGAACTATTATACATTGCTGGAAAGCCCAAGATGTCTACTTTCCAACGCAATTAAGAGCGGGCCAATTATGTTTCTATAGCTCCAGAAAATCCACTTCGAGTGCAGAAGGTCAGAATCCAACAGCATCTGCAGTCCTTTCTCAGCCTCTGAATCAGATTTTTGCTTTCGTCCCTAAATTTCAGCCAGAAAATACCTGAAATCACAGAAAAACACACAAAATTCATAGTAAAGTCTAGAAATGTGAATTTTGCATAAAAACTAATAAAAATATACTAAAAAGTAACTAAAACATACTAGAAACTACCTCAAAATAATGCCAAAAAGCGTATAAATTATCCGTTCAACACAACACCAAACTTAAATTGTTGCTTATCCCCAAGCAACTAAAAACAAAATAAAATAATAAGAAGAGAATATACAATAAATTCCAAAACATCAATGAAGCTTAGTTCCAATTAGATGAGCGGGACTAGTAGCTTTTTGTTTCTGAACAGTTTTGGCATCTCACTTTATCCTTTGAAATTCAGAATGATTGGCATCTATAGGAACTCAGAATTAAGATAGTATTATTGATTCTCCTAATTCAGTATGTTGATTCTTGAACACCGCTACTTATGAGTCTTGGCCGTGACCCTAAGCATTTTGTTTTCCCGTATTACCACCGGATACATAAATGCCACAGAAACATAACTGGGTGAACCTTTTCAGTTGTGACTCAAATTTGCTAGAGTCCCCGATTAGAGGTGTCCAAAGTTCTTAAGCACACTCTTTTTGCTTTGGATCGTGACTTTAACCACTCAGTCTCAAGCTTTTCACTTGGACCTTTATGACCCAAGCACATGGTTAGAGACAGCTTGATCTAGCCGCTTAGGCCTGAATTTTATTCCTTTGGGCCCTCCTATCCATTAATACTCAAAGCCTTGGATCCTTTTTACCCTTGCCTTTTGGTTAAGGGCTATTGGCTTTTTCTGCTTGCTTTTTCTTTTTCTTTCTTCTCTTTTTTTTCTTTAATTTTTTCGCCACTTTTTTTTTTTCACAAGCTTTTTATTTTTTTCACTACTTTTTCTTGCACCAAAAATCAATTTTTATGATTTTTCAGATCATCAATAACATTTCTCATTTTTCATCATTCTTTCAAGAGCCAACAATTTTAACATTCATAAACTTCACTATAAAAAATATGCACTGTTCAAGCATTCATTCAGAAAATAAAAAGTATTGCCACCACATCAAAATAATTAAACTAATTTCAAGATAAAATTCGAAATTCATGTACTTCTTTTTCTTTTGTAATTAGGCACATTTTTCATTTAAGAAAGGTGAAGGATTTATAGGACATTCATAGCTTCAAGGCATAGACAGTAGACACCAATGATTATGTAATAAAGACACAAACATAAACAAAACATAAAGCATAAGGAACGAAAAATAGAAAAATAAGAACATGGATATTAAAGAACGGGTCCACCTTAGTGATGGCGGCTAGTTCTTCTTCTTGAAGATCCTACTCAATATCTCTTCCTTGCCATTGTTGCTCTTCCCTTATAGCTCTTTGGTCCTCTCTTATTTCATGGAGGATAATGGAGTGCTCTTGGTGCTCCACCTTTAGTTGCTCCATATTGGAACTCAAATCCCCTAAAGAGGTATTGAGTTATTCCCAATAGTTGTGTGGAGGAAAATGCATCCCTTGAGGCATCTCAGAGATTTCTTGATGAGGGACTTCCTCATGCTCTTGTTGAGGTCCATGAGTGGGCTCTTTTGGTTGCTCCATCCTCTTTTTAGTAATGGGCTTGTCCTCTTCAATGAGGATGTCTTCCTTTATGACAATTCTGGCTAAATTGCACACGTGACAGATGAGATGAGGAAAGGCTAACCTTGCCAAAGTGGAGGGCTTGTCAGCCACCTTGTATAGTTCTAGAGGTATGATCTCATGAACTTCCACTTCCTCTCTAATCATGATACTATGGATCATGATAGCCCAATCCACAGTTACTTCGGATTGGTTGCTAGTAGGAATAATAGAGCGTTGGATGAACTCTAACCATCCTCTAGCCACAAGCTTAAGGTCTGGCCTTCTTAGTTGAACCGGCTTGCCTCTCTTCCATTGAGTTCTTTCCACACAGATGTCCTTGAGGACTTGGTCCAACCTTTGATCAAAGTTGACTCTTCTAGTGAAAGGATGAAAATCTCCTCACATGTTTGGCAAGTTGACCGCCAATCTCACATTTTCCTGACTGAAATCTAAGTATTTCCCCCGGACCATTGTGAGCCAATTCTTCGGGTCCGTGTTCATACATTGATCATAGTTCTTAGTGATCCATGCATTAGCATAGAACTCTTGAAACATTAAGATTCCGACTTGTTGAATGGGATTGGTGAGAGCTTCTGGTGCACGAAATTGTGATCAATACTTTTTAATACACGAAATAATCCCTAGTAATGGCTCCAAAGACTTGGTGCTTAATACCATGGCATAAATACAACTTCGCACAACTAACCAGCAAGTGCACTGGGTCGTCCAAGTAATAAACCTTACACGAGTAAGGGTCGATCCCACGGAGATTGGTGGTATGAAGCAAGCTATGGTCACCTTGTAAATCTCAGTCAGGCAGACTCAAATGGATATGGTGATGAACGAAAATAACATAAAAGATAAAGATAGAGATACTTATGTATATCATTGGTGTAAGAGCTTCAGACAAGCGTATGAAGATGCCTTCCCTTTCGTCTCTCTGCTTTCCTACTGTCTTCATCCAATCCTTCTTACTCCTTTCCATGGCAAGCTTATGCAAGGGTTTCACCGTTGTCAGTGGCTACCTCCCATCCTCTCAGTGAAAATACGTCCCTGATGCTCTGTCACAACATAGGCTAATCATCTGTCGGTTCTCAATCAGACCGGAATAGAATCCAGTGATTCTTTTGGCGTCTGTCACTAACGCCCCACCCTCAGGAGTTTGAAGCACGTCACAGTCATTCAATCATTGAATGCTACTCAGAATACCACAGACAAGGTTAGACCTTCCGGATTCTCTTGAATGCCGCCATCAGTTCTTGCCTATACCACGAAGACTCTGATCTCACGGAATGGCTGGCTCGTTTGTCAGGCGAGCACTCGGTTGTCAGGTGATCAACCATGCATCATGCAATCAGAAATCCAAGAGATATTCACTAAGCCTCAGATGCTTGTAGAACAAGAATAGTTGTCAGTCACCTTGTTCATAGGTGAGAATGGTGATGAGTGTCAATCATCACCTTCATCAAGTTGAAGAACAAGTGATATCTTGGACAAAGAACAAGCGGAATTGAATGGAAGAACAATAGTAATTGCATTAATACTCGAGGTACAGCAGAGCTCCACACCTTAATCTATGGTGTGTAGAAACTCCACCGTTGAAAATACATAAGAACAAAGTCTAGGCATGGCCGAATGGCCAGCCTCCCAAAAGAGGGTTCAATCATAAAAACATGATCAAAAGATATAAATACAATAGTAAAAGGTCCTATATATAGAAAACTAGTAGCCTAGGGTGTACAGAGATGAGTAAATGACATAGAAATCCACTTCCGGGCCCACTTGGTGTGTGCTTGGGCTGAGCAATGAAGCATTTTCGTGTAGAGACTCTTCTTGGAGTTAAACGCCAGCTTTTATGCCAGTTTGGGCGTTTAACTCCCATTTAGGTGCCAGTTCCGGCGTTTAACGCTAGAATTTCTGTAGGTGACTTTGAACGCCGGTTTGAGCCATCAAATCTTGGGCAAAGTATGGACTATTATATATTGCTGGAAAGCCCAGGATGTCTACTTTCCAACGCCGTTAAGAGCGCGCCAATTGGGCTTCTGTATCTCCAGAAAATCCACTTCGAGTGCAGGGAGGTCAGAATCCAACAGCATCTGCAGTCCTTTTCAGTCTCTGGATCAGATTTTTGCTCAGATCCCTCAATTTCAGCCAGAAAATACCTGAAATCTCAGAAAAACACACAAACTCATAGTAAAGTCCAAAAAAGTGAATTTTAACTAAAAACTAATAAAAATATAATAAAAACTAACTAAAAGATACTAAAAACATACTAAAAACAATGCCAAAAAGCGTACAAATTATCCGCTCATCACAACACCAAACTTAAATTGTTGCTTGTCCTCAAGCAACTGAAAATCAAATAAGATAAAAAGAAGAGAATATACTATAGACTCCAAATTATCAATGAAACATAGCTCCAAATTAGATGAGCGGGACTAGTAGCTTTTTGCCTCCAAACAGTTTTGGCATCTCACTTTATCCTCTGAAATTCAGAATGATTGGCTTCTTTAGGAACTCAGAATCCAGATAGTGTTATTGATTCTCCTAGTTAAGTATGATGATTCTTGAACACAGCTACTTATTGAGTCTTGGCCGTGGCCCAAAGCACTCTGTCTTCCCGTATTACCACCGGATACATACATGCCACAGACACATAATTGGGTGAACCTTTTCAGATTGTGACTCAGCTTTGCTAGAGTCCCCAATTAGAGGTGTCCAGGGTTCTTAAGCACACTCTTTTTTTCCTTGGATCACAGCTTTATTTCTTTCTTTTTCTTTCTTTTTCTTTTTCTCCCTTTTTTTCGTTTTTCTCCTTCTTTTTTTTTTCACTGCTTTTTCTTGCTTCAAGAATCATTTTTATGATTTTTCAGATCCTCAGTAACATGTCTCCTTTTTCATCATTCTTTCAAGAGCCAACAATTTTAACATTCATGAACCACAAATTCAAAAGATATATGCACTGTTCAAGCATACATTCAGAAGACAAAAAGTATTGTCACCACATCAAACTAATTAAGCTAGTTTTAAAGATGAATTTGAAATCCTGTACTTCTTGTTCTTTTGTGATAAAAACAGTTTTCATTTAAGAAAGGTGATGGATTCATATTGATAGCTTTAAGGCATAGACACTAAGACACTAATGATCATAAGACACAAACATGGATAAACATAAAGCATAATTTTCGAAAAACAGAAAAATAAAGAACAAGGAGATTAAAGAACGGGTCCACCTTAGTGATGGCGGCTTGTTCTTCCTCTTGAAGGTCTTATGGAGTTCTTGAGCTCCTCAATGTCTCTTCCTTGTCTTTGTTGCTCTTCTCTCATGATTCTTTGATCTTCTCTAATTTCATGGAGGAGGATGGCATGTTCTTGGTGCTCCACCCTTGGTTGTCCCATGTTGGAACTTAATTCTCCTAGGGAGGTGTTCAGTTACTCCCAATAGTCTTGTGGAGGAAAGTGCATCCCTTGAGGTATCTCAGGGATCTCATGATGAGAGGGGTCTCTTGTTTGCTCCATCTTCTTCTTAGTGATGGGCTTGAGGTCATGCCTTCTCAGTTGAACCGGCTTTGGATGCCATAAATGGTTATGGAAAAACAAAAAGCAATGCTTTTACCACACCAAACTTAAAAGGTTTGCTCGTCCTCGAGCAAAAGAAGAAAGAAGAGAGTAGAAGAAGAAGAAATAGAGGAGAGGGAGATGGCTTTGTGGTTAGGCCAAAAGAGGGGGAGAAGTGGTGTTTAGGTTGTGTGAAAATGAAGGAATGAAGAAGGGTATTTATAGGAGAGAGGGGAGATGAGGTTCGGCCATTATGGGTGGGTTTGGGAGGGAAAGTGGTTTGAATTTGAAGAGTGAGGTTGGTGGGGTTTTATGAAGGATGGATGTGAGTGGTGAAGAGAAAGATGGGATTTGATAGGTGAAGGGTTTTTGGGGAAGAGGTATTGAGGTGATTGGTGAATGGGGGAAGAAGAGAGAGAGTGGTGGTGGGGTTGGTGGGGATCCTGTGGGGTCCACAGATCCTGTGGTGTCAAGGAAAAGTCATCCCTGCACCAAATGGCATCAAAAATCACGTTTTGACCCATTTCTGGCATTAAACGCCGGGCTGATGCCCATTCCTGGCGTTTAACGCCAGGTTTTAGCCCTTTTCTGGCGTTTAACGCCAGTCTGGTGCCCCTTTCTGGCGTTAAACGCCCAGAATGGTGCCAGACTGGGCGTTAAACGCCCAACTGCTAGGCTTACTGGCGTTTGAACGCCAGCAGCATCTTCCTCCAGGGTGTGCTATTTTTCTTCCTGTTTTTCATTCTGTTTTTGCTTTTTCAATGGATTTTGTGACTTCTTATGATCATCAACCTACAAAAAACATAAAATAACAAAAGAAACTATATAAAATATAATCATTGGGTTGCCTCCCAACAAGCGCTTCTTTAATGTCAGTAGCTTGACAGAGGGCTCTCATGGAGCCTCACAGATACTCAGAGCAATGTTGGAACCTCCCAACACCAAACTTAGAGTTTGAATGTGGAGGTTCAACACCAAACTTAGAGTTTGGTTGTGGCCTCCCAACACCAAACTTAGAGTTTGAATGTGGGGGCTCTTCTTGACTCTGATTTGAGAGAAGCTCTTCATGCTTCATCTCTATGGTGACAGAGGGATATCCTTGAGCCTTAAACACAAAGGATTCTCCATTCACTTGAATGATCAGTTCACCTCTATCAACATCAATCACAGCCTTTGCTGTGGCTAGGAAGGGTCTGCCAAGGATGATGGTTTCATCCATGCACTTCCCAGTCTCTAGGACTATGAAATCAGTAGGGATGTAATGGTCTTCAACCTTCACCAAAACATTCTCTACAAGTCCATAAGCTTGTTTTCTTGAGTTTTCTGCCATCTCTAATGAGATTTTTGCAGCTTGTACCTTAAAGATCCTTAGCTTCTCCATTACTGAGAGAGGCATGAGGTTTACACTTGACCCTAAGTCACACAGAGCCTTCTTGAAGGTCATGGTGCCTATGGTACAAGGTATTGAAAACTTCCCAGGATCTTGTCTCTTTTGAGGTAATTTCTGCCTAGACATGTCATCTAGCTCTTTGGTGAGCAAAGGAGGTTCATTCTCCCAAGTCTCATTTCCAAATAACTTGTCATTTAGCTTCATGATTGCTCCAAGGTATTTAGCAACTTGCTCTTCAGTGACATACTCGTCCTCTTCAGAGGAAGAATACTCATCAAAGCTCATGAAAGGCAGAAGTAAGTCTAATGGAATCTCTATGGTCTCATTTTGAGTCCCAAATTCCCATGGTTCCTCATTAGGGAACTCAGTGGAGGTCAGTGCACGCCCATTGAAGCCTTCCTCATTGGCGTCCACTTCCTCTCCATCCTCTCCAAATTCGGCCATGTTTAGGGCTTTGCACTCTCCTTTTGGATTTTCTTCTGTGTTGCTTGGGAGAGTACTAGGAGGGAGTTCAGTAACTTTCTTGCTCAGCTGTCCCACTTGTCCTTCCAAATTCCTAATGGAAGACCTTGTTTCAGTCATGAAACTTTGAGTGGTTTTGATTACATCAGAGACCATGGTTGCTAAGTCAGAGGGGTTCTGCTTAGGATTCTCTATCTGTTGCTGAGAAGATGATGGAAAAGGTTTGCCATTGCTAAACCTGTTTCTTCCACCATTATTATTGAAACCTTGTTGAGGTCTCTCTTGATTCTTCCATGAGAGATTTGGGTGATTTCTCCATGAAGAATTATAGGTGTTTCCATAGGGCTCTCCTAGGTAATTCACCTCTTCCATTGAAGGGTTCTCAGGATCATAAGCTTCTTCTTCAGATGAAGCATCCTTAGTACTACTTGGTGCATTTTGCATTCCAGACAGACTTTGAGAAATCAAATTGACTTGTTGAGTCAATATTTTATTCTGAGCCAAAATGGCATTCAGAGTATCAATCTCAAGAACTCCTTTCTTCTGACTTGTCCCATTGTTCACAGGATTTCTTTCAGAAGTGTACATGAATTGGTTATTTGCAACCATTTCAATGAGCTCTTGAGCTTCTGTAGGCGTCTTCTTTGGATGAAGAGATCCTCCAGCAGAGCTATCCAAAGACATCTTGGATAGTTCAGAGAGACCATCATAGAAAATACCTATGATGCTCCATTCAAAAAGCATGTCAGAAGGACATTTTCTGATCAATTGTTTGTATCTTTTCCAAGCTTCATAGAGGGATTCTCCATCCTTCTGTCTGAAGGTTTGGACTTCCACTCTAAGCTTACTCCATCTTTGTGGTGGAAAGAACTTTGCCAAGAAGGCATTGACTAGCTTTTCCCAAGAGTCCAGGCTTTCTTTAGGTTGTGAGTCCAACCATATTCTAGCTCTGTCTCTTACAGCAAAAGGGAATAGCATCAGTCTATAGACCTCAGGGTCTACCCCATTAGTCTTGACTGTGTCACAGATTTGCAAGAATTCAGCTAAGAACTGATGAGGATCTTCCATTGGAAGTCCATGGAACTTGCAATACTATTGCATTAGAGAAACTAATTGAGGTTTAAGCTCAAAGTTGTTTGCTCCAATGGCAGGGATAGAGATGCTTCTCCCATAAAAATCAGGAGTAGGTGCAGTAAAGTCACCCAGCACCTTCCTTGCATTGTTTGCATTGTTGTTATTTTCGGCTGCCATGAGTTCTTCTTCTTTGAAGAATTCGGTCAGGTCCTCTAAAGAGAGTTGTGCTTTGGCTTCTCTTAGCTTTCTCTTCAAGGTCCTTTCAGGTTCAGGGTCAGCTTCAACAAGAATGCCTTTGTCTCTGCTCCTGCTCATATGAAAGAGAAGAGAACAAGAAGATATGGAATCCTCTATGTCACAGTATAGAGATTCCTTGAGGTGTCAGAGGAAAAGAGAAATAGAAAGAAGAAGGAGAAGAAGAATTCGAACTTTAATTAGATGAGGTTCGAATTGTGCATTGAGAAGGAGTGGTACTCCATAAATAGAAGGATATGAGAAGGAGGGAAGTAATTTTTTCGAAAATTAATTAAAAAGATTTTGAAAACATTTTGAAAAACACTTAATTGATTTTCGAAAATAAAAGTGAGAAAGAAATCAAGTGATTTTTGAAAAAGATTTTGAAATTAGAAATTAAAAAGATTTGATTGAAAACTATTTTGAAAAAGATGTGGTTAAGAAGGTATGATTGAAAAGATTTGATTTGAAAACAATTTTGAAAGATATGATTTGAAAACAATTTTTTAAAAAGATTTGATTTTAAAAATAAATGACTTGCCTAACAAGAAAAGATATGATTCAAACATTAAACCTTTCTCAACAGAAAAAGCAACAATCTTGTGATGTTCAATCAAATCATTAATTGTTAGTAAGTATCTTTGAAAAAGGAAAGAAATTTATTTTGAAAACATTTGATTGAAAAGATATGATTTGAAAAAGATTTGATTTTGAAAAACTTTGAAAACTTGAAAAAATTTGATTTGAAAACAAAATCTTCCCCCTTTGCCATCCTGGCGTTAAACGCCCAGAATGGTATCCATTCTGGCGTTTAACACCCAAAATGCACCCTTTTTGGGCGTTAAACGCCCAACCAGGTACCCTGGCTGGCGTTTAAACGCCAGTCTGCTTTCTTCACTGGGCATTTTCGAATGCCCAGCTTTTTCTGTATAATTCCTCTGCAGTATGTTCTGAATCTTCAATTCTTTGTGTTATTGACTTGAAAAGACACAATTAAAAAAAATATTTTTGGATTTTTAATAATTAAAATGCAGCAAGAATCAAATAACAATGCATGCAAGACACCAAACTTAGCAGTTTGTATACTACTGACACTACATGAGACACATAAACACTCAAGTCAAAAGAATTCAAAGATCAGAGTAAGAAATCATCAAGAATTACTTGAAGATCCTTAAGACACATGAATGAATGCATGCAATTGACACCAAACTTAAGATGAGACACTAGACTTAAACAAGAAATATTTTGGTTTTTATGATTTTGTAATTTTTTGTGCTTTTTCGAAAATTAAGTGAAAAGGAAAATAAAGGTATCAAAATTCTTAATGAGAATTCCAGGAATCATGCAATGTTAGTCTAAAGCTTTAGTCTAAAGGAATTAGACATGGCCGGCCAAGCTTCAGCAGGACACTGCATTCAAGAGCTAAATTGATGAGAATCAATCAGCCTTGGTGATGATAAGAACATCACCTTGAAACACTAGAATTCATTCTTAAGAACTCTGAAGAAAAATACCTAATCTAAGCAACAAGATGAACCGTCAGTTGTCCATACACAAGAACAATCCCCGGCAACGGCGCCAAAAACTTGGTGCACGAAATTGTGATCAATACTTTTTAATACACGAAATAATCCCTAGTAATGGCTCCAAAGACTTGGTGCTTAATACCATGGCATAAACACAACTTCGCACAACTAACCAGCAAGTGCACTGGGTCATCCAAGTAATAAACCTTACGCGAGTAAGGGTCGATCCCACGGAGATTGGTGGTATGAAGCAAGCTATGGTCACCTTGTAAATCTCAGTCAGGCAGACTCAAATGGATATGGTGATGAACGAAAATAACATAAAAGATAAAGATAGAGATACTTATGTATATCATTGGTGTAAGAGCTTCAGACAAGCGTATGAAGATGCCTTCCCTTCCGTCTCTCTGCTTTCCTACTGTCTTCATCCAATCCTTCTTACTCCTTTCCATGGCAAGCTTATGCAAGGGTTTCACCGTTGTCAGTGGCTACCTCCCATCCTCTCAGTGAAAATACGTCCCTGATGCTCTGTCACAGCATAGGCTAATCATTTGTCGGTTCTCAATCAGACCGGAATAGAATCCAGTGATTCTTTTGGCGTCTGTCACTAACGCCCCGCCCTCAGGAGTTTGAAGCACGTCACAGTCATTCAATCATTGAATCCTACTCAGAATACCACAGACAAGGTTAGACCTTCCGGATTCTCTTGAATGCCGCCATCAGTTCTTGCCTATACCACGAAGACTCTGATCTCACGGAATGGCTGGCTCGTTTGTCAGGCGAGCACTCGGTTGTCAGGCGATCAACCATGCATCATGCAATCAGAAATCCAAGAGATATTCACTAAGCCTCAGATGCTTGTAGAACAAGAATGGTTGTCAGTCACCTTGTTCATAGGTGAGAATGGTGATGAGTGTCAATCATCACCTTCATCAAGTTGAAGAACAAGTGATATCTTGGACAAAGAACAAGCGGAATTGAATGGAAGAACAATAGTAATTGCATTAATACTTGAGGTACAGCAGAGCTCCACACCTTAATCTATGGTGTGTAGAAACTCCACCGTTGAAAATACATAAGAACAAAGTCTAGGCATGGCCGAATGGCTAGCCTCCCAAAAGAGGGTTCAATCATAAAAACATGATCAAAAGATATAAATACAATAGTAAAAGGTCCTATATATAGAAAACTAGTAGCCTAGGGTGTACAGAGATGAGTAAATGACATAGAAATCCACTTCCGGGCCCACTTGGTGTGTGCTTGGGCTGAGCAATGAAGCATTTTCGTGTAGAGACTCTTCTTGGAGTTAAACGCCAGCTTTTATGCCAGTTTGGGCGTTTAACTCCCATTTAGGTGCCAGTTCCGGCGTTTAACGCTGGAATTTCTGTAGGTGACTTTGAACGCCGGTTTGGGCCATCAAATCTTGGGCAAAGTATGGACTATCATATATTGCTGGAAAGCCCAGGATGTCTACTTTCCAACGCCGTTGAGAGCGCGCCAATTGGGCTTCTGTAGCTCCAGAAAATCCACTTCGAGTTCAGGGAGGTCAGAATCCAACAGCATCTGCAGTCCTTTTCAGTCTCTGGATCAGATTTTTGCTCAGATCCCTCAATTTCAGCCAGAAAATACCTGAAATCTCAGAAAAACACACAAACTCATAGTAAAGTCCAGAAAAGTGAATTTTAACTAAAAACTAATAAAAATATAATAAAAACTAACTAAAAGATACTAAAAACATACTAAAAACAATGCCAAAAAGCGTACAAATTATCCGCTCATCAGCTTCCCATCCTCTTCTCCTAATCTCATGTCAGATCTCCGGATATTCGCTCCTTTTGAGCTTGAAGGGGACCTCGGGGATCACCTTTTTCTTTGCCACAACTTCATATAAGTGGTCTTGATGGGCTTTTGAGATGAATATTTCCATCTCCCATGACTCAAAGGTGGAAGTAATTGGCTTCCTTTTCCTCTTTCTTGAGGTTTCTCCGGCCTTAGGTGCCATTAATGGTTATGGAAAATTAAAAAGCAAGGCTTTTTTCACACCAAACTTAAGAGGTTTACTCGTCCTCAAGCAAAAGAGGAAAGAAGAGAGTAGAAGAAGAAGAGAAGTGGGAGATGGAGGCGTGAGAGGGTTACGGCCAAGGGGGAAAGAAGTGTTTGTGATGTGTGAAAGTGGAGGAATAGGTGGGGGGTATATATAGGGTAAGAAGAGGGGTGGGTTCGTGTAAAGTTGGATGGGTTTGGGAGGGGAATGGTTTGAATTTGAATGATGAGGTAGGTAGGGTTTTATGATAGTTTTTTGGGAATTTGGGGATGGATATGAGTGGTGAAAAGAATATGGGGGAGAGGGTAAGATTTGATAGGGGAGTAGTGTTTTGGGTAGAGTGTTACAGAGAGGTGTGAAGAGGAGAGAGAATGAGGTGGGGTAGGTGGGGATCCTGTGGGGTCTACAGATCCTGAGGTGTCAAGGATTTTTCATCCCTGCACCTCCTTGGCGTTAAACGCCCTCTGTGTGCCATTCCTGGCATTTAAACGCCAGGCTGCTGCCCCTTTCAGGCGTTAAACGCCTGTCTGCCTGCCAATTCTGGCATTTAACGCCCAGAATGGTGCTAGGCTGGGCGTTTAAATGCCCATTTTTCTACCCTTACTGGCATTTAAACGCCAGTTTGCCTGCCAGTTCTGGCGTTTAACACCCAGAATGGTGCCAGGCTGGGTGTTAAACTGCCATTTTGGTATCCTTACTGGCGTTTGAACGCCAGTAAGCTCATCCTCCAGGGTGTGCTATTTTTGATGCTATTTTTTATTTTGCTTTAATTTTTGTAGTTGTTTTTGTGACTCCACATGATCATCATCCTAAAGAAAACATAAACTAACATAGATAAATAAATAAAATTGGGTTCCTCCCAATAAGCACTTCTTTATTGTCAATAGCTTGACAGTGACCTCTTTTCAGAGCTTCACAATTGTTCAGAGCATGGTTGTGGCCTCCCAACACCAAACTTAGAGTTTGAGTGTGGGGGCTCTGCTTGACTCTGTATGGAGAGAATTGGATGAAGCCTTTCATGCTTCCTCTCCATGGTTATAGAAGAAGATCATTGAGTCTTGAACACAAGGTAGTCCTCATTTAATTGAAGGACTAACTCTCCTCTGTCCACATCAATCACAGCCCGTGCTGTGGCTAGGAAGGGTCTTCCAAGGATGATGGATTCATCCTCATCCTTCCCAGTGTCTAGGATTATGAAGTCAGCAGGGATGTAAAGGCCTTCAACTTTTACCAAGACATCCTCTACAAGTCCATAAGCATGTTTCATTGATTCGTCTGCCATCTCTAGTGAGATTCTTACAGCTTGTACCTCAAAGATCCCTAGTTTCTCCATTACAGAGAGTGCCATGAGGTTGATACCTGATGAGCGGATAAATTGTACGCTTTTTGGCATTGTTTTTAGTATGTTTTTAGTATCTTTTAGTTAGTTTTTATTATATTTTTATTAGTTTTTAGTTAAAATTCACTTTTTTGGACTTTACTATGAGTTTGTGTGTTTTTCTGTGATTTCAGGTATTTTCTGGCTGAAATTGAAGGTTCTGAGCAAAAATCTGATTCAGAGACTGAAAAGAACTGCAGATGCTGTTGGATTCTGACCTCCCTGCACTCGAAGTGGATTTTCTGGAGCTACAGAAGCCCAATTGGCGCGCTCTCAACGGCGTTGGAAAGTAGACATCCTGGGCTTTCCAGCAATATATAATAGTCCATACTTTGCCCAAGATTTGATGGCCCAAACCGGCGTTCAAAGTCACCTCAAGAAATTCCAGCGTTAAACGCCGGAACTGGCACCTAAATGGGAGTTAAACGCCCAAACTGGCATAAAAGCTGGCGTTTAACTCCAGAAAACGTCTCTACACGAAAATGCTTCATTGCTCAGCCCAAGCACACACCAAGTGGGCCCGGAAGTGGATTTTTATGTCATTTACTCATCTATGTACACCCTAGACTACTAGTTTTCTATATATAGGACCTTTTACTATTGTATTTTCATCTATCTTTTGATCATGTTTTGATGATTGAACCCTCATTGGGAGGCTGGCCATTCGGCCATGCCTAGACCTTGTTCTTATGTATTTTCAACGGTGGAGTTTCTACACACCATAGATTAAGGTGTGGAGCTCTGCTGTACCTCGAGTATTAATGCAATTACTATTGTTCTTCCATTCAATTCCGCTTGTTCTTTGTCCAAGATATCACTTGTTCTTCAACTTGATGAAGGTGATGATTGACGCCCATCACCATTCTCACCCATGAACAAGGTGACTGACAACCATTCTTGTTCTACAAGCATCTGAGGCTTAGTGATATCTCTTGGATTCTTCGGAATCTTCGTGGTATAGGCAGGACCTGATGGCGGCATTCAAGAGAATCCGGAAGGTCTAAACCTTGTCTGTGGTATTCTGAGTAGGATTCAATGATTGAATGACTGTGACGTGCTTCAAACTCCTAGCAGGCGGGGCGTCTGGTGACAGATGCAAAAGTATCGATGGATATTATTCCGGCCTGACCGAGAACCGACAGCTGAATTCCGCTATGCCGTGACAGGACATATGCAATCGCTTTCACTGAGAGGATGGGAGGTAGCTGCTGACAACAGTGAGACCCTACACGAGCTTGCCATGGAAAGGAGTAAGAAGGATTGGATGAAGACAGTAGGAAAGCAGAGAGACGGAAGGGAAGGCATCTTCATACGCTTGTCTGAAGTTCCTACCAATGAATTACATAAGTACCTCTATCTTTATCTTTATGCTTTTTTCGTTCATCACCATTATACATTTGAGTTTGCCTGACTAAGATTTACAAGGTGACCATAGCTTGCTTCATACCAACAATCTCCGTGGGATCGACCCTTACTCACGTAAGGTATTACTTGGACGACCCAGTGCACTTGCTGGTTAGTTGTGCGAAGTTGTAGTGATCACAATTTCGCGCACCAAGTTTTTGGCGCCGTTGCCGGGGATTGTTCTTGTGTATGGACAACTGACGGTTCATCTTGTTGCTTAGATTAGGTATTTTTTCTTCAGAGTTCTTAAGAATGAATTCTAGTGTTTCAAGGTGATGTTCTTATCATCACCAAAGCTGATTGATTTTCATCAATTTAGCTCTTGAATGCAATGTCCTGCTGAAGCTTAGCCGGCCATGTCTAATTCCTTTAGACTAAAGCTTTAGACTGACATTGCATGATTCCTGGAATTCTCATTAAGAATTTTGATACCTTTATTTTCCTTTTCACTTAATTTTCGAAAAAGCACAAAAAAATTTACAAAATCATAAAATCCAAAAATATTTCTTGTTTAAGTCTAGAGTCTCATTTTAAGTTTGGTGTCAATTGCATGTTTCTGTTCTTCTTGCATTTTTCGAATTTTTTTTGCATGTGTCTTAATTAATCTTTAAGTTGTTCTTGATGATTTTCTTGTTTTGATCTTTGAATTCTATTGACTTGAGTGTTTTGTTGTTTCTCATATGCATTCTCATTCTGTTAGTGTCAGTAGTGTACAAACTGCTAAGTTTGGTGTCTTGCATGCATTGTTATTTGATTTTAATTGCATTTTGATTATTCCTCATTATTAAAAATCCAAAATTATTTTTAATTTGTGTCTTTTCAAGTCAATAATACAGAGAATTGAAGATTCAGAACATACTGCAGAGGAATCACACAGAAAAAGCTGAGCATTCAAAAATGCCCAGTGAAGAAGACAGACTGGCGTTTAAACGCCAGCCAGGGTGCCTGGTTGGGCGTTTAACGCCCAAAAGGGTAGTAGTTTGGGCGTTAAACGCCAGAATGTGCACCATTCTGGGCGTCTAACGCCAGGATGGCAAAGGGGGAAGATTTTGTTTTCAAAATCAATTTTTTTCAAGTTTTCAAAGTTTTTCAAAATCAAATCTTTTTCAAATCATATCTTTTCAATCAAATGTTTTCAAAATCAATTTCTTTCCTTTTTCAAAGATACTTACTAACAATTAATGATTTGATTGAACATTTTTTTGCCTTGAGGAAGGTTTTATGTTTGAATCATATCTTTTCTTGTTAGGCAAGTCATTAATTTTTAAAATCAAATCTTTTTAAAATTGTTTTCAAATCATATCTTTTAAAACTGTTTTCAAATCATATCTTTTCAATCATATCTTTTTAAAACCATAATTTTTCAATCACATCTTTTTCAAAATAAGTTTTCAATCATATCTTTTTGATTTCTAATTTCAAAATCTTTTTCAAAAATCACTTGATTTCTTTTCCACTTTTATTTTCGAAAATCAATTAGTGTTTTTCAAAAATGTTTTCAAAATCTTTTACTTAATTTTCGAAAATTACTTCCCTTCTTCTCACATCCTTCTATTTTTGGAACTAACACTATCCCTTAATGCAAAATTCGAACTCCATCTTCTTTGATGAGTTCGAATTTTCTACCTCTGTCTTCCATTTTTCTTCCTCTGACACCTCAAGGAATCTCTATACTGTGACATAGAGGATTCCATATTTTCTTGTTCTCTTCTCTTTCATATGAGCAGGAACAAAGACAAAGGCATTCTTGTTGAAGCTGACCCTGAACCTGAAAGAACCTTGAAGCGAAAGCTAAGAGAAGCCAAAGCACAACTCTCTTTAGAGGACCTGACCGAATTCTTCAAAGAAAAAGAACCCATGGCAGCCGAAAACAACAACAATGCCAACAATGCAAGGAAGGTGCTGGGTGACTTTACTGTACCTACTCCCAATTTCTATGGGAGAAGCATCTCTATCCCTGCCATTGGAGCAAACAACTTCGAGCTTAAGCCTCAATTAGTTTCTCTAATGCAACAGAATTGCAAGTTCCATGGACTTCCATTGGAAGATCCTCATCAGTTCTTAGCTGAGTTCTTGCAAATCTGTGACACAGTCAAGACTAATGGGATTGACCCTGAGGTCTACAGACTGATGCTATTCCCTTTTGCTGTAAGAGACAGAGCTAGAATATGGTTGGACTCTCAACCTAAAGAAAGCCTGGACTCTTGGGAAAAGCTAGTCAATGCCTTCTTGGCAAAGTTCTTTCCACCACAAAGATGGAGTAAGCTTAGAGTGGAAGTCCTAACCTTCAGACAGAAGGATGGAGAATCCCTCTATGAAGCTTGGGAAAGATACAAACAATTAATCAGAAAGTGTCCTTCTGACATGCTTTCTGAATGGAGCATCACAGGTATTTTCTATGATGGTCTCTCTGAACTATCCAAGATGTCTTTGGATAGCTCTGCTGGAGGATCTCTTCATCTGAAGAAGACGCCTACAGAAGCTCAAGAGCTAATTGAAATGGTTGCAAATAACCAATTCATGTACACTTCTGAAAGGAATCCTGTGAATAATGGGACTAATCAGAAGAAAGGAGTTCTTGAGATTGACACTCTGAATGCCATATTGGCTCAGAACAAGATATTGACTCAACAAGTCAATTTGATTTCTCAAAGTCTGTCTGGAATGCAAAATGCACCAAGCAGTACTAAGGAAGCTTCATCTGAGGAAGAAGCCTATGATCCTGAGAACCCTTCAATGGAAGAGGTGAATTACCTAGGAGAACCCTATGGAAACACCTACAATTCTCCATGGAGAAATCACCCCAATTTCTCATGGAAGAATCAAGAGAGACCTCAACAAGGTTTCAATAACAATAATGGTGGAAGAAACAGGTTTAGCAATGGCAAGCCTTTTCCATCATCTTCTCAGCAACAGACAGAGAGTTCTAAGCAGAATACTTCTGACTTAGCAACAATGGTCTCTGATCTAATAAAGACCACTCAAAGTTTCATGAATGAAACAGGTCCTCCATCAGAAATTTGGAAGGACAAGTGGGTCAGCTGAGCAAGAAAGTTACTGAACTCCCTCCAAGTACTCTTCCAAGTAATACAGAAGAAAATCCAAAGGAGAGTGCAAAGCCATAGACATGGCCGAATATGGAGAGGAAGAGAGGAGGAGGACGCCACTGAGGAAGACCTCAGTGGGCGTGTACCAATCTCCTCTGAGTTCCTCAATGAGGACCAATGGGAATCTGAGGCTCAAAATGAGACCATAGAGATTCTATTGGACTTACTTCTGCCATTCATGAGCTCTGATGAGTATTCTTCCTCTGAAGAGGATGAGTATGTCACTGAAGAGCAAGTTGCTAAATACCTTGAAGCAATCATGAAGCTAAATGACAAGTTATTTGGAAATGAGACTTGGGAGGATGAACCACCTTTGCTCACCAAAGAACTGGATGACTTGTCTAGGCAGAAACTGCCTCAAAGAGGCAGGATCCTGGGAAGTTTTCTATACCTTGTACCATAGGCACCATGACCTTCAAGAAGGCCTTGTGTGACTTAGGGTCAAGTGTAAACCTCATGCCCCTCTCTGTAATGGAGAAATTAGGGATCTTTGAGGTGCAAGCTGCAAGAATCTCATTAGAGATGGCAGACAATTCAAGAAAACAAGCTCATGGACTTGTAGAGAATGTTTTGGTGAAGATTGAAGACCATTACATCCCTACTGATTTCATAGTCCTAGAGACTGGGAAGTGCATGGATGAATCCATCATCCTTGGCAGACCCTTCCTAGCCACAGCAAAGGCTGTGATTGATGTTGATAGAGGAGAGTTGATCATTCAAGTGAATGAAGAATCCTTGGTGTTTAAGGCCCAAGGACATCCCTCTATCATCATGGAGAGGAAGCATGAAGAGCTTCTCTCAAACAGAGCCAAGCAGAGCCCCCACAGTCAAACTCTAAGTTTGGTGTTGGGAGGCCACAACCAAACTCTAAGTTTGGTGTTGAACCCCCACATTCAAACTCTAAGTTTGGTGTTGGGAGGTTCCAACACGGTTCTGAGTATTTCTGAGGCTCCATGAGAGTCCTCTGTCAAGCTAATGACATTAAAGAAGCGCTTGTTGGGAGGCAACCCAATGTTTTATAGTTAACTATTTTCTTTTGTTATTTTATCTTTTTTGTAGGTTGATGATCATAAGAAGTCACAAATCCATTGAAAAAGCGAAAACAGAATGAAAACAGGAAGAAAAACAGCACACCCTGGAGGAAGAAGCTGCTGGCGTTTAAACGCCAGTAAGCCTAGCAGTTGGGCGTTTAACGCCCAGTCTGGCACCATTCTGGGCGTTTAACGCCAGAAAGGGCACCAGACTGGCGTTAAACGCCAGAAAAGGGCTACAACCTGGCGTTAAACGCCAGGAATGGGCACCAGCCCGGCGTTTAACGCCAGAAATGGCTCAAAACGTGGATTTTGATGCCATTTGGTGCAGGGATGACTTTTCCTTGACACCTCAGGATCTGTGGACCCCACAGGATCCCCACCAACCCCACCACTCTCTCCCTTCTTCTTCACCCATTCACCAATCACCTCAACATCTCTTCAACACTCACATCCATCCTTCATAAACCACCACTTCTCCCCCTTTTTGGCCGAACCACAAAGCCATCTCCCTCTCCCCTATTTCTTCTTCTTCTACTCTCTTCTTCTTCTTTTGCTCGAGGACGAGCAAACCTTTTAAGTTTGGTGTGGTAAAAGCATTGCTTTTTGTTTTTCCATACCATTTATGGCATCCAAAGCCGGTTCAACTGAGAAGGCATGACCTCAAGCCCATCACTAAGAAGAAGATGGAGCAAACAAGAGACCCCTCTCATCAAGAGATCCCTGAGATACCTCAAGGGATGCACTTTCCTCCACAAGACTATTGGGAGCAACTGAACACCTCCCTAGGAGAATTAAGTTCTAACATGGGACAACTAAGGGTGGAGCACCAAGAACATGCCATCCTCCTCCATGAAATTGGAGAAGATCAAAGGATCATGAGAGAGGAGCAACAAAGACAAGGAAGAGACATTGAGGAGCTCAAGCACTCCATAGGATCTTCAAGAGAAAGAAAGAGCCGCCATCACTAAGGTGGACCCGTTCTTTAATCTCCTTGTTCTTTATTTTTCCGTTTTTCGAATTTTAGTGCTTTATGTTTATCCATGTTTGTGTCTTATGATCATTAGTGTCTTAGTGTCTATGCCTTAAAGCTATGAATATGAATCCATCACCTTTCTTAAATGAAAACTGTTTTTATCACAAAAGAACAAGAAGTACAGGATTTCAAATTCATCTTTAAAACTAGCTTAATTAGTTTGATGTGGTGGCAATGCTTTTGTTTTCTGAATGTATGCTTGAACAGTGCATATGTCTTTTGAATTTGTGGTTCATGAATGTTAAAGTTGTTGGCTCTTGAAAGAATGATGAAAAAGGAGACATGTTACTGAGGATCTGAAAAATCATAAAATGATTCTTGAAGCAAGAAAAAGCAGTGAATACAAAAAAAAAGGAGAAAAAGAGGGAGAAAAACGAAAAAAGGGAGAAAGAGAAAAGAAAGAAAAGAAAGAAATAAAGTTGTGATCCAAGGCAAAAAGAGTGTGCTTAAGAACCCTGGACACCTCTAATTGGGGACTTTAGCAAAGCTGAGTCACAATCTGAAAAGGTTCACCCAATTATGTGTCTGTGGCATGTATGTATCCGGTGGTAATACTGGAAGACAGAGTGCTTTGGGCCACGGCCAAGACTCATAAAGTAGCTGTGTTCAAGAATCATCATACTTAACTAGGAGAATCAATAACACTATCTGGATTCTAAGTTCCTAAAGAAGCCAATCGTTCTGAACCTCAGAGGATAAAGTGAGATGCCAAAACTGTTTGGAGGCAAAAAGCTACTAGTCCCGCTCATCTAATTTGGAGCTATGTTTCATTGATAATTTGGAGTCTATAGTATATTCTCTTCTTTTTATCTTATTTGATTTTCAGTTGCTTGGGGACAAGCAACAATTTAAGTTTGGTGTTGTGATGAGCGGATAAATTGTACGCTTTTTGGCATTGTTTTTAGTATGTTTTTAGTATCTTTTAGTTAGTTTTTATTATATTTTTATTAGTTTTTAGTTAAAATTCACTTTTTTGGACTTTACTATGAGTTTGTGTGTTTTTCTGTGATTTCAGGTATTTTCTGGCTGAAATTGAAGGTTCTGAGCAAAAATCTGATTCAGAGACTGAAAAGAACTGCAGATGCTGTTGGATTCTGACCTCCCTGCACTCGAAGTGGATTTTCTGGAGCTACAGAAGCCCAATTGGCGCGCTCTCAACGGCATTGGAAAGTAGACATCCTGGGCTTTCCAGCAATATATAATAGTCTATACTTTGCCCAAGATTTGATGGCCCAAACCGGCGTTCAAAGTCACCTCAAGAAATTCCAGCGTTAAACGCCGGAACTGGCACCTAAATGGGAGTTAAACGCCCAAACTGGCATAAAAGCTGGCGTTTAACTCCAGAAAACGTCTCTACACGAAAATGCTTCATTGCTCAGCCCAAGCACACACCAAGTGGGCCCGGAAGTGGATTTTTATGTCATTTACTCATCTATGTACACCCTAGACTACTAGTTTTCTATATATAGGACCTTTTACTATTGTATTTTCATCTATCTTTTGATCATGTTTTGATGATTGAACCCTCATTGGGAGGCTGGCCATTCGGCCATGCCTAGACCTTGTTCTTATGTATTTTCAACGGTGGAGTTTCTACACACCATAGATTAAGGTGTGGAGCTCTGCTGTACCTCGAGTATTAATGCAATTACTATTGTTCTTCCATTCAATTCCGCTTGTTCTTTGTCCAAGATATCACTTGTTCTTCAACTTGATGAAGGTGATGATTGACGCCCATCACCATTCTCACCCATGAACAAGGTGACTGACAACCATTCTTGTTCTACAAGCATCTGAGGCTTAGTGAATATCTCTTGGATTCTTCGGAATCTTCGTGGTATAGGCAGGACCTGATGGCGGCATTCAAGAGAATCCGAAGGTCTAAACCTTGTCTGTGGTATTCTGAGTAGGATTCAATGATTGAATGACTGTGACGTGCTTCAAACTCCTAGCAGGCGGGGCGTCTGGTGACAGATGCAAAAGTATCGATGGATATTATTCCGGCCTGACCGAGAACCGACAGCTGAATTCCGCTATGCCGTGACAGGACATATGCAATCGCTTTCACTGAGAGGATGGGAGGTAGCTGCTGACAACAGTGAGACCCTACACGAGCTTGCCATGGAAAGGAGTAAGAAGGATTGGATGAAGACAGTAGGAAAGCAGAGAGACGGAAGGGAAGGCATCTTCATACGCTTGTCTGAAGTTCCTACCAATGAATTACATAAGTACCTCTATCTTTATCTTTATGCTTTTTTCGTTCATCACCATTATACATTTGAGTTTGCCTGACTAAGATTTACAAGGTGACCATAGCTTGCTTCATACCAACAATCTCCGTGGGATCGACCCTTACTCACGTAAGGTATTACTTGGACGACCCAGTGCACTTGCTGGTTAGTTGTGCGAAGTTGTAGTGATCACAATTTCGCACACCAATACCTAACCCCAGGTAACACAGAGCCTTTTCAAAGTTCATGGTGCCTATGGTGCAAGAAATTAAGAACTTTTCGGGATCCGATTTCTTTTGAAGCAATGTCTGCTGAATCCATGTATTCAGTTCATTGATGAGCAATGGGGGTTAATCCTCCCAAGTCTCATTACCAAATAACTTGGCATTCAGCTTCATGATTGCTCCTAGATACTGAGCAACTTGCTCTTCAACAGTGTCTTCATCCTCTTCAGAGGATGAATATTCATCAGAGCTCATGAATGATAATAGTAAGTTCAGTGCAATCTCTATGGTATCTGTATGAGACTCAGATTCCTTTGGTTCCTCAATAGGGAACTTATTATTGGTCAGTGGACGTCTCTTGAGGTCTTCATCACTCGGAATCACTGCCTTTTCACTCTCTCAATAGGGAACTTATAGTTATGGCCTTACACTCTCTTATGGGATTCTCTTCTGTATTTCTTGGGAGAGTACTAGGAGGAGTTCCAGTAACTCTTTTACTCAGCTGACCCAATTGTGCCTCCAAATTTCTGATGAAGGACATTGTTTCATTCATGAAACTGAGAGTGGTTTTAGATAGATCAGAGACTATATTTGCTAAGCCAGAGATGCTCTGCTCAGAATTCTCTGTCTGTTGATGAGAAGATGATGGAAAAGGTTTGTTATTGCCAAACCTATTTCTCCCACCATTATTATTATTGAAGCCTTGTTGAGGCTTCTGTTGATCCTTCCATGAGAAATTTGGATGATTCCTCCATGAAGGATTATAAGTGTTTCCATAGGATTCTTCCATGTAATTCACCTTTTCCATTGCAGGATTCTTATGGTCATAAGCTTCTCCTTCAGATGAGGCTTCTTTAGCACTGCCAAATGTAGCTTGCAATCCAGTCAGATTCTGAGAAATCATATTGACTTGCTGAGTCAATATTTTGTTCTGAGCTAATATGGCATTTAGAGTATCAATCTCAAGAACTCCATTCTTCTGAGTCATCCCATTATTCACAGGATTTCTTTCAGAAGTGTACATGATCTGGTTATTTGCAACCATCTCAATGAGTTCCTGGGCTTCTGCAGGTGTTTTCAAATAAATAAATCCACCAGCAGAATGGTCCAATGACATCTTGGATAATTCAGACAGACCATCATAGAATATACATATGATGCTCCATTCTGGAAGCATGTCAGAATGACATCTTTTGGTTAATTACTTGTATCTTTTCCAAGCTTCATAGAGGGATTCACCTTCCTTCTGTTTGAAGGTTTGGACTTCCACTCTAAGCTTGCTCATCTTTTGAGGTGGAAAGAATTTGGTCAAGAAAGCATTGACCAACTTGTCCCAAGAGTTCAGGCTTTTTCTAGGTTGTGAGTCCAACCATGTTCTAGCTCTGTCTCTTACACCAAAGGGGGAAAGCATAAGTTTGTAGACCTCGGGATCAACCCCATTGGTCTTGACAGTATCACAGATCTACAAGAATTCAGCTAAGAACTGATGAGGATCTTCCGATGGAAGTCCATGAAACTTGCAATTCTACTGCATTAGAGAAACTAATTGAGGCTTAAGCTCAAAGTTGTTTGCTCCAATAGCAAGAATTGAGATGCTTCATCCATAGAAGTTGAAGTTAGTGCAGTATAGTCACCAAGCATCTTCCTTGCATCTCTTGCTTTGTTGTTGGGTTCGGCTGCCATGTCTGCCTCTTTTTCGAAATTCTCTAAAAGGTCCTCTCCGGAGTGTTGTGCTTTAGCTTCTCTTAGCTTCTTCTTTAGAGTCCTTTCAGGTTCAGGATCAGCTTCAACAAGAATATTTTTATCCCTGTTTTCTGCTCATATGAAAAAGAAGAGAACAAAAGGGAGTAGTGAAATCCTCTATGTCATAGTATCCTTGATGTGTCAGAGGAAAAGGAGTAGAAAAATGAGAAGAGAGAGGAGGTGAGTTCGAAAACTTTTTTAGATGAGTGGAGGAGGAATGTTAGCAATTAAATAAAATAAATAGAAAGAGATGAAAGAGAAAGAGTTTTCAAAAATTTGAAAGAAATAACAAAAAATTAGAATTTAAAACAATTAGTTAATTAAAAAGATTTTTGAAAAAGGGGTTACTGATTTTCGAAAATTGGAAGTGGAAAAGTAGTTAGGTGGTTTTGAAAAAGATAAGAAATAGTAATTAGTTGAAAAAGATTTGAAAATAATTTGAAAAGATAAGAAGTTAGAAAAAAAAGATTTTGAAATCAAAATTTAAAAAGATATGATTGAAAAAGATTTGATTGAAAAAAGATATGATTTTAAAAAGATATGATTAACAAAAAAGATATGATTTAATGACTTGACTAACAAGAAACTAAAAGATATGATTTTAAAATTCAAAGATTGAACCTTTCTTAACAAGAAAGTAACAAACTTGCAATTTTTTGAATCAAAACATTAATTGTTAGCAAGGATTTTTGAAAATGTGGAAACATAAGATTTTAAAATTATGAATTAAAACATGAAGATTTGAAAAAAATTTTGAATTTGAAACGAAATTACCTCCCTTGTGTCATCCTAGCGTTAAACGCCCAGGATGCTATCGATTCTGGAAGTTAACGCCCAAAATGCTACCTCTTTGGGCGTTTAATGCCCAGCCAGATACCCTGGCTGGCGTTAAAGGCCAAAAATCCTTCTTTACTGGGCGTTTTTCTAAACACCCAGCTTTTTCTCCGTGATTCCTCTGCTGTATGTTCTGAATCTTCATTTCTCTGTATTATTTACTTGAAAAGAGATATTTTTTATTTTTGAATTTTTAATGAAGAGAGAGAAAAACAACAAAATGAAATAAAACATAAAAATGCAAGATCAAAACAAGTAATGCATGCAAGGACACTTTGAATGTCAAGATGAACACCAAGAATACCTTGAAGATCATGATGAACATCAAGGACATATTTTTGAAAATTTTTAAGAGAAGAAAGACATGCAAGACACTAAACTTAGAAATTTTTAATGTTTAGACACTATGGATTTGAAAATCCATATGAAAAACAAGAAAAGACACAAAACAGAAGAATTTAAAGATCAGAACAAGGAAAATCATCAAGAACAACTTGAAGATCAATGAAGAACACAATGCATGATTTTTTTTTCGAAAACTTGAGAAAATTTGAAAACATGCAATTGACACCAAACTTAGAAATTGATACTAGACTAAAAAAAGAAACACAAAAAATATTTTTTTTGGTTTTTATGACTTTATTAATTTTTTTGTATTTTTTCGAAAATAAAAATAAAAAGCTTAAATATAAAATAAAATTACCCAATCTAAGCAACAAGATGAACTGTCAATTGTCCAAACTTGAACAATCCCAGACAACAGTGCCAAAAACTTGGTGCACGAAATTGTGATCACACTTTTTACAACTCCGCATAACTAACCAGCAAGTGCACTGGGTCGTCCAAGTAATACCTTACGTGAGTAAGGGTCGATCCCACGGAGATTGTCGACTTGAAGTAAGCTATGGTCATCTTGTAAATTTCAGTTAGGCGGATTTAAATGGTTATGAGATTTTGATAATTAACAGATAAATAAAACATAAAATAGAATAGAGATACTTATGTAATTCATTGGTGGGAATTTCAGATAAGCGTTTGGAGATGCTTTGTTGCTTCTGAACCTTTGCTTCCCTATTTCCTTCATCCAATCATGCGTCCTCCCTTCCATGGCAAGTTGTATGATCCTCTCAGTGAAAATGGTCCGGCTACGGTCCCTGTACGGCTAATCAACTGTCGGATTTCTCGTCTCGGATGAAAAATACTAGGCACAGCTACTGCAGGGCTAATCATTTGTCGATTCTCACTTGTGTCGGAATAAAATCCATTGATCCTTTTGCACACTGTCACTGCGCCCAACATTCGTGAGTTTGAAGCTCCTCACAGTCATCCCTTTCCAGATCCTACTCGGAATACCACAGACAAGGTTTAAACTTTCCAGATCTCAGGAATGCTGTCTATTGATTCTAGCCTATACCACGAAGATCCTAATCATGGGGTCGGATGCTCTGTTGTCAGGAGAGATGATGCCAATCCATGGATTAGAGACCCAAGAGAGTATACTCCAGCTGGGTGATTATCACGGGCCACCCGTTCAGTCTGACTTAACTGAATTAAGTACAACAATATATCTTGGAGAAGAAGTAGGCGTGAATTGAAGGAAAAACAATAGTACTTGCATTAATTCATGATGAACAGCAGAGCTCCTCACCTTAATCTATGAGGTGTAGAAACTCCACCGTTGAAAATACATAAGAACAAAAGGTCTAGGCACGGCCGAATGGCTAGCCTCCCAAATGGCATAAGAATTCGAAAATAGGGGAAGAAGACCTGATCAAAGGATCGAAAAGTGGTCTAAAGATAAAATACAATAGTCAAAAGTGCTATTTATACTAGACTAGTAACCTAGGTTTACAGAAAATGAGTAGATAGTGCAGAAATCGACTTCTAGGGCTTACTTGGTGTGTGATTGGACTGAGTTTTGAAGCTTTCATGTGCACACGCCATCCTTGGAGTTAAACGCCAGCTTTGGTGCCAGTTTGGGCCTTTAACTCCAGTTCTGGTGCCAGTTTTGGCGTTTTACGCCAGAAAAGGGTCTCTTGGTGGCGTTTGAACGCCAATTTGAGCCATCAAATCTCTGGCAAAGTATAGACTATTACACATTTCTGGAAAGCCCAAGATGTCTACTTTCCAACACAATTAAGAGCGCGCCAATTAGGCTTCTATAGCTCTAGAAAATGCACTTCGAGTGCAGAAAGCTTAGAATCTAACAGCATCTGCAGTCCTTTCTCAGCCTCTGAGTCAGATTTTTGCTCAGGTCCCTCCATTTCAGCCAGAAAATACCTGAAAACACAGAAAAACACACAAACTCATAGTAAAGGCTAGAAATGTGATTTTTGCATAATAACTAATAAAAATATACTAAAAAGTAACTAAAACATACTAAAAACTACCTAAAACAATGCCAAAAAGCGTATAAATTATCCGCTCATCAAATATCAACAAGCAATAAGAGAGTATAAACAATCAAGTGAAATGAACTACTTCCCAGAGCCACAAAGTGACTCATACTATTATGACACGCACACAAATAATGGCTGGAAAGGGAATTGTAATTATTCTCATTCTAATCATTCAAAGATATTATCACTTGATTATGCTGTCAGTACATACATGGATGATTATTCCTCCTTGCCACAAAATAATCCACACTGTGATGAATTCAACAATCACTTAAGTTGTGGGTGGTAGAATCAAAAGCAAACAGCATTCAATAGTTCATACTCCACTCATCAAGAGACATCATCACTGGAGTGTGCTTTCAATAAATTCATGCAAGATTGTCCCCCAATGCCACAAGATGATCCATACTGTGATGAATTCAATAATTCTTCAAGTTGTGCTTGGGAGGATCAAAATCAAAGAGCACTCAATGTGTCATACCCCATTAATCAAGAACCATCATCGCTTGAGCAATCCCTCAACTCATTTATGCTAAATTGTCCAACCTCACCTCCCAGTTCCTCATTTAAAAATTCTTCATCACTTGATTATGCCTCAACACAAAGTCTCCTCCAAGATCCATACAATTCATTCCACCAACCACAAAACTTGTTCCACAATCCACAAGATTAATTCCATACCACTCAAAAGAATCTCACCACAATACATCCATATCCATAAAATCTCTGTCAACCTTCATTTTTTGAGCTAGTAGTTGAGGATCCCCTTCAAAAGTTGATGAGCGGATAATTTATACGCTTTTTGGCATTGTTTTTACATAGTTTTTAGTATGATTTAGCTACTTTTTAGAATATTTTTATTAGTTTTTAAGAAAAATTCACATTTCTGGACTTTACTATGAGTTTGTGTATTTTTCTATGATTTAAGGTATTTTCTGGCTGAAATTGAGGGACCTGAGCAAAAATCTGATTCAGAGGCTGACAAAGGACTGCAGATGCTGTTGGATTCTGACCTCCCTGCACTCGAAATGAAAGTTTTGGCGCTACAGAAGTTCAAATGGCGCGCTCTCAAATGCGTTAGAAAGTAGACATTCAGGGCTTTCCAACAATATATAACAGTCTACACTTTGTCCGAGTTTAGACGATGCAAAATGGCCTTTAACGCCAGCTTTTTGTCCTATTCTTGCGTTAAACGGCAGAAACAAGTTGCAAGCTAGAGTCAAACGCCAGAAACAAGTTACAAACTGGAGTTTAACTCCAAGGAAGACCTCTACATGTGAAAGCTTCAATGCTCAGCCCAAGCACACACCAAGTGGGCCCGAATGTGGATTTCTGCATCATTTACTCATTTCTGTAACCCTAGTAACTAGTTTAGTATAAATAGAACTTTTTACTATTGTATTATCGATCTTTGATCAGTATATGCAATCTTAGAGATTGGGGGCTGGCCTCACGGCCATGCTTGGACCTTTATCACTTATGTATTTTCAACGGTGGAGTTTCTACACACTATAGATTAAGGGTGTAGAGCTCTGTTGTTCCTCGAGTATTAATGTAATTACTACTGTTTTCTATTTAATTCATGCTTATTCTTATTCTAAGATATTCATTCACACTTCAACCTGATGAATGTGATGATCCGTGACACTCATCACTATTCTCACTTATGAACGCGTGCCTGACAAACACTTCCGTTCTACCTGCGTAAGCTAGAGTGTATATCTCTTGGATTCCTGGTCCACGATGCATGGTTGCCTCTCCTGACAACAGATTCTTCTATTCTGTGAGATCAGAGTCTTCATGGTATAAGCTAGAATCAATTGGCAGCATTCTTGAGATCCGAAAAGTGTAAACCTTGTCTGTGGTATTCCGAGTAGGATCTGGGATGGGATGACTGTGACGAGCTTTAAACTCGCGACTGTAGGGCGTAGTGACAAACGCAAAAGGATAGTAAATCCTATTCCTACACGATCGAGAACCAACAGCTGATTAGCCATGCGGAAAACCGTAGAGGACCATTTTCACTAAGAGGACGGGAAGTAGCCATTGACAACGGTGACATCCAACATACAGCTTGCCATAGAAAGGAGTATGAAGTATTGGATGAAGGCAGTAGGAAAGCAGAGATTCAGAAGGGATGAGGCATCTCCATACACTTATCTGAAATTCCCACCAATGAATTACATAAGTATCTCTATCTTTATTTTATGTTTTATTTATATTTTAATTATTAAAACTCCATAAACATTTGAATCCGCCTGACTGGAATTTACAAGGTGACCATAGCTTACGTCAAGCCGACAATCTCCGTGGGATCGACCCTTACTCACGTAAGGTTTATTACTTGGACGACCCAGTGCACTTGCTGGTTAGTTGTGCAAAGTTGTGAAAAAGAGTGATATTACAATTGTGCGTACCAAGTTGTTGGCGCCATTGAGATCACAATTTCGTGCACCAAGTTTTTGGCGCCGTCGCCGGGGATTATTCGAGTTTGGACAACTGACAGTTCATCTTGTTGCTCAGATTAGGTAATTTTCTTATTGTTTCAACCTTTATTTTATTTTCAAAAAGTTTTAAAAAATCTTTCAAAAAATATTTTTCTTCTTTTTCGTTTTTCTAAAAACTATTTTCGAAAAATCCAAAAAAAATTAATAAAATCAAAAAAATCAATTTTTTTTTGTGTTTCTTGTTTGAGTCTAGAGTCAAGTTTTAAGTTTGGTGTCAATTGCATCTTTTTAATCTTCAAAAAATTTTTCGAAAAAATTCATGCATGTGTTCTTCATGATCTTTAAGTTGTTCTTGGTAAGTCTTCTTGTTTGATCTTTACATTTTATTGTTTTGTGTCTTTTGTTGTTTTTCATATGCATTTTTGAATTCATAGTGTCTAAATATGAAAAATCTCTAAGTTTGGTGTCTTGCATGTTTTTCTTTTCTTGAAAATTTTTCAAAAATAAGTTCTTGATGTTCATCATGATCTTCAAAGTGTTCTTCGTGTTCATCTTGACATTCATAGTGTTCTTGCATGCATCATTGGTTTTAATCCAAAATTTTTATGTGTTGAGTCATTTAGTTGTTTTTCTCTTTCCTCATTAAAATTCAAAAAAAATATATCTCCCTTATTTCTCTCATAAATTTCGAAATCATTGGGTTGAGTTGGTCAAAAATTTTTAAAATAAGTTGTTTATTGTTAGTCAAATCAAGATTTCAATTTCAAAAATCCTATCTTTTCAAAATCTTTTTCAAAAATCAAATCTTTTTTATTTTTTTTTTATTTTCAAAAATTTTGTTAAATTGATTTTCAAAATCTTTTTCTTATCTTTACTTCATAATTTTCGAAAACTTTACTAACAATTAAAGAAAGGTTCAATCTTTAAATTCTAGAATCATATCTTTTAGTTTCTTGTTAGTCAAGTAATCAATTTTTAATTTTAAAAATCAAATCTTTTTAATTTCCAAATCAAATCTTTTTCAAAATAAATCTCAATCATATCTTTTTAATCATATCTTTTTTCAAAATCAATTTCAAAAATCTTTTATAACTTCTTATCTTTTCAAAATTGATTTTCAAATCTTTTTCAACTAACCGATTGACTTTTTGTTTGTTTCTTATTTTTTTCAAAATCACCTAACTTCTTTTCTATCTCTAATTTTCGAAAATCACTAACCATTTTCCAAAAACAATTTTTGAAAACTCCTCTCTCATCTCTTTCTATTTATTTATTCAATTACTAACACTTCTCTTCATCTTAAAATTCGAACCCTCTTCTCTTCTCTCTCTGTGTTCAAATTTTTCCTCTTCTATTCTTCTTCTCTTCTACTCACATAAAGGAATCTCTATACTGTCACATAGAGGATTCCTCTTCTTTTCTGTTTTCTTCTTTTTCTTATGAGTAGGAGCAAGGACAAGGACATTCTTGTTGAAGCAGATCCTGAACCTGAAAGGACTCTGAAGAAGAAGCTAAGAGAAGTTAAAGCACAACAATCTAGAGAAAAACTTACAGAGAATCTCAAAAAAGAAAGAGACATGGCCGAACCCAACAACAATGCAAGAAAGATGCTTGGTGACTTTACTGCACCAAATTCTAACTTACATGGAAGAAGCATCTCAATCCCTGCCATTGGAGTAAACAATTTTGAGCTAAAGCCTCAATTAGTTTCTCTGATGCAACAAAATTGCAAGTTTTATGGACTTCCATCAGAAGATCCTTTTCAGTTCTTAACTGAATTCTTGCAGATTTGTGATACTGTTAAGCCAATGGGGTTGATCCCGAGGTCTACAGGCTTATGCTTTTCCCTTTTGCTGTAAGAGACAGAGCTAGAACATGGTTGGACTCTCAACCTAAAGATAACCTGAACTCTTGGGATAAGCTAGTCACGGCTTTCTTAGCCAAGTTCTTTCCTCCTCAAAAGCTGAGCATGCTTAGAGTGGATGTTCAAACCTTCAGACAGAAAGAAGGTGAATCCCTCTATGAAGCTTGAGAGAGATACAAGCAACTGACCAAAAAGTATCCTTCTGACATGCTTTTAGAATGGACCATCCTGGATATATTCTATGATGGTCTGTCTGAATTGTCTAAGATGTCATTAGACCATTCTGCAGGTGGATCTATTCACCTGAAGAAAACGCCTACAGAAGCTCAGGAACTCATTGATATGGTTGCAAATAACCAGTTCATGTACACTTCTGAAAGGAATCCTGTGAGTAATGGAATGCCTCAGAGGAAGGGAGTTCTTGAAATTGATGCTCTGAATGCCATATTAGCTCAGAACAAAATGTTGACTCAGCAAGTCAATTTAATTTCTCAGAGTCTGAATGAATTGCAAAATGCATCCACCAGTACTAAAGAGGCATCTTCTGAAGAAGAAGCCTATGATCCTGAGAACCCTGCAATGGTAGAGGTGAATTACATGGGTGAAGCCTATGGAAACACCTATAATCCCTCATGGAGAAATCATCCAAATTTCTCATGGAAGGATCAACAAAAGCCCCAACAAGGCTTTAATAATGGTGGAAGAAACATGTTTAGCAATAGCAAGCCTTTTCTATCATCCTCTCAGCAACAGACAAAAAATTCTGAGCAGAGCCCCTCTAGCCTAGCAAACATAGTCTATGATCTATCTAAGGCCGCTCTAAGCTTCATGAATGAAACAAGGTCCTCTATTAGAAATTTGGAGGCATAAGTGGGCTAGCTGAGTAAAAGAGTCACTGAAACTCCTCTTAGTACTCCCCCAATGATGCATGAAAACTTGTCTCTCAACAAATTTCTCTTTGGCAAGTATACCGAATTATCGTCAAGTAAAAACTAACAATAGAATGAGATCAAATCCCATAGGGATTGATTGGTCAAGCAACTTTAGTTGGAAGAATATGCTAGTCGAGCTAAACAGAATGTAGTTTGAGAATTGTAGAAAATTAAATGGCGGGAAAGTAAATAGCAGAAAATAAAGTGCAGAATCTTAGATGGGGATTTGGGGAAATGAGCATGTAAATAAATGGCAAAAAGTAAAGAGAATGGGTAAGATCAGAAATGGGGAATTCATTGGGCTCAGGAGATGTTGTATTCTCCGGATCAAATTCATTTTCATCTCTTCCTCAATCAAAGCATCTATTGATCTCCTTGGCAATCTTAAGTGATTAGGTTCCAATTCCTTGGCAACCCAATCTCTCTAAGCTTGAACAATTGCCCAATTCCTTGATTTAATTGCTCATGGGAAGAGATGGAGTGTGGTCACTAATTATACTACATGTATTTCCAAATCAAAGTGTTGGAAGGATTACATATCACTATATCCGCCCAGACCCCAATTTGGTCCAACATGAGAAAGCAATTCTAGCATGATCTCCTCATCCCTTTTCCAAGGCTCAGAATAGATCCAATTATAGAGAGTTTCTTTTCCAAGACAACTAACCAATTGAATTAAGATCGAAAGCTTTCTAGTAAATCAAAAAAGAAGAAAGAAGAAGAGAATGAAAACTATAATTGATCCATCAAATTACAACAGAGCTCCCTAACCCAATGAAAGGGGTTTAGTTGTTCATAGCTCTAGAAATGGAAAATGGCAGAAAAGAATCCATCGTTAGCTAAAGTGCAGAAAAGTAAATATATAGAGGGTAGTTCTCCAAAGTGCCAAGCTTCTCTATAGTTCAAAACTACTCCTATATATACTACTTCTCTTGATCTTCTAGTGAGTTCTTCAAGTCTTGGATGTGGGCCTTAGATCTTGAGTTAAAGCAGTTACAATCTTTAGTGGACTCAGCTTGCTGAAAAGTATGAATTAGGCATGGGCATTAGTGAAGTTAATGTTAAGTGACATTGTGGGTTTGGGAACGTTAGTGGCAATCACCTTTTTCATTAACGTTCCAACCCCATATAACCCACGTTAACTCCAGCGTTAGTGGCACTAACGTGACCACTAACGTTGCCTTATAAACCTTCGGAAGCGTTATTAGGACTCACCTTTCCCAATAACGTTGCCTTGTGCCCCTTGTCCCTACATTAGAGTTCACGTTAGTGTAACTAACGTGGCTCTTAACGTGGGTATGCCTCATCTTCGAGAGCATTAGTGGCACTCACCTTTGTCACTAATGCTCCAAGTGCCCCTACTCTCCATGTTAGAGCTCACGTTAACTAAGTTAATGTGGCCACTAACGTGGTAGTGAATGCCATCTCCAACGTTAGTGACAAAGATGAGTGTCACTAACATTGGCTCATCAATCTTAGCTCCACGTTAACTTTCACGTTAGTGGTCTTAACGTGACCACTAATGTGGGCAATGCTAGTTTGATCTAACGTTAGTGACAAAGGTGAGTATTACTAATGTTGGCATTGTTCCTCTCTTCCACGTTAGAGTTCACGTTAACTAAGTTAACGTGGCTCTTAACGTGGTTCATTGCCACATTTTAGAGCATTAGTGGTGTTCACATTTACCACTAACGTTGGAGCTTTCTTTGTCTCCACGTTAACTACCACGTTAATCTAGTTAACGTGGCAATTAACGTGGGCTTATGATGGCTTCGTAGACGTTATTGGTGATCACTTTTCTCATTAACATTTCAAGCTCTTTCCCATTCCACGTTAGTGGTCACGTTAACTAGGTTAACGTGGCTACTAACATGGTTCTTCCTTGCTTCCTTTGTCCTGAAATCAAGCAAATAAAGTGCATCAAAGCTCTAGTCAAAGTTATGAGATTATGCATCATCAATTTGTCATTCAATTCTTGCAAAATCCTCATGAAATCATGTGAAATTCACAATAGTTGCTTGAATCAAGGTGTGAGTGTATTTTCATCCAAAACTTGCCTTATTCTCTAAGAAAATGCATGAAACTACCTTAAAACAGTAAAGAAAAAGTCAGTGAAACTGTCCTAGATACCCTGGCATCACAACACCAAACTTAAAGCTTGCTTGTCCCTAAGCAAGTACTGGAACATAGGAATAATTAATGAAAGAACAAGATGAACAATATAAAAGTAAAATTCCTGGTTTATGGGGTTTCATGCATAGCAACTTAGGTTCATTCCTTTACCAGGTTTCAGGCCTTTATCATGCCCTTGAACACTTGCTTACTTACATCCCTTGAGACTTCCTAGTTGTTGATCCTTCCTTCTTTTTGTTTTCTCAAGATTTATTGCATTCTTCTTTTGGCTAAGTGCTCTGTAAGAGGGCGACTCTTTATGATAAGCTTTCAGCCAACACTCAACGAACCAGTTGATTCAAGGTGCTAGGTGTTAAGACACCCTTAAGGACTTACTCCCTCAAGTCTTTTTCCCTCATACATACACACCACAGGCACATGGTTTGTTATTTTTCTTTCTTAAGACCTTGGTGTCCAGCACCTCTTTGGGTTACTAAGTGTTCTGTAGCAAGGGTCACTCTTGATAGTGGACTTTCAGCTGATAATCCCGGATTAGTTAATCCAAGTTACCAAGTGATGAGACACCCCTAAGAGCTTATTCATCCAAGCATATCCCTTGCACATGAACACCACAGACACATGCCTCAATCTTAAAACCCTTGGTGCCTAGCATTGTTTCTTATTGTCTTTCTTTCCTTATCACTTTTATTGCTCTTTCTCTTTTCTTATTGGGATCTTGTTATTTAGTTAGTCTCATAGAATGTGTTTCAAGCATAGGATTCAGGATAGATAGTTGCATTCTTTCCTTGTTGGTGAACCAACTTAGTTAACTAATCACCCTACCACAAACATTCAGGATTCACTTCACAAAATAACTCCACTCTTGTTCTTATCATAACATTTTCTTTTTTATTAACTTAAAGGACAGGCATACAATTAAGAAAGATGAAGATGAACACTAGGGACATTAAGCTCAATAACATGGATCTAAACAAAGAAAACCTTAAATGTAGAATTGAAAATCCTAAGCTACTCATGGAAGCATGTTCTATTTCATACATGATTTTCCTTATTTAAAGTTTGAAAGAGATAGAACTAAGAAGGAACTCCACCACCTTTCACTTATTGGAATGCTCATGTTCCTTTGTCTTGGGATCCTCCTTGATTGCTTGAGTCCCCATTCCCTTTGCGCTTCCCTATCATCTTTTTCCAGAAACCAGCATCCTCCATCTTCTTCTTTAATGCTTCCTTTTGCTGTTTCACCTTCCCCTCTTCTTGCTCTGTTAAGTCCTTGCAAACTGCCTCATAACTTGGGATGGCAGGGTGCAAGTTAATTATATGCCCAGTCATATAGTTTAACTTGGCCTGAGTGTTTATGCTAAATTTTTCTCGATGCAGTTGCCTTCCTTCATTGAGTACACTGAATTCGTTGAAGGCTTTCATCTGAGCTATCTGGCATTGGTTGAGTTCCTGAAGGTGTTTGTCCTGGCTTTCTTGCCTTTCGGACACTTGATTGATGGCTTGGGTGAGCTGGGAGTAATGCTCCTGTTGTAATTCCATTTGCTATTTCTGCCACTCTCTTTGTTGATCCATCCAACTAGAGAGTAGTTTTTCTTGATGATCCATCCAACTAGAGAGTAGTTTTTCTTGATGATCCATCCTTTGATGAACTCTTTCTGGCTAGTAGCTCCTTTATATACTTGATATAGGAATGCATTTGCTGGAGGGCCTTAATAAATGGTATATTTACATCAAGAGATGCAAACATGTCGAGGAACCTTGAATACATTCTCCCTGCTACACCACCCTTAAGCCTTTGGAGGAAGGGTGCATATGGGTTCAGTATCTCCCTCTCCTTCAGCTCTTCCTTGAGTGTGAGTTGAGGTGCAGAGTTTCTTTCTTCATGATTTTCCTTTGGACTGTATTGGAGGTGTTCTACTTTCTCCATACTCCTCTTATCACTTGTGGTGATTATCTTACATTCTTCCCACTTTACTTTCTTTGTTTCTCCTCTTGGGTTCTTCTCTGTGTCACTTGGAAAACCATCAGTCGGTTTGGGAATTTGTTGAGCTAGATGCCCTACTTGAGACTCTAGTCTCTTGATGTTTTTCCCTTGGTTTTTGATATTGGCTCGCACTTCCTCCTTAAACACCTTATTGTCTTGGATTTCTCTACATATGTCTTCAAGTAGAGTCACAATCCTTGAAAGTCTATCCTCGGTTAGTGATGGTGGGTTGGGATTAGGTGGTTGTTGATAGGACCTGTGTGAGGGATGTTGGTGAGTTGCATTGTTGTTCGGGTTATGGTTGTGGCGTCTCTGGTCTTGGCCTTGGTCTTGTTGATTTCCCCACCCAAAGTTGGGGTAATTTCTTCATCCAGAGTTATAAGTTTTAGAGTATGGATCATGGATTTGTCTAGGTGAGTTTCCAACATAGTTGATTTGTTCCTAGTCACCTTCTTCTCCTATATTCACTCCTTCTTGAGCTGGTGATGAAGTGATGATTGCTGCAACTTAGTTTTCCTCCACCTTCTTGGTAAAATCTGCTAGCTGCTTGGTGATCATCTTATTTTGAGCTAGTAATGCATCCATGTGGTTCAGCTGCATTACTCCTCGAGTATTGCTTCTTTCAGAGGCATAGAAGTAGTCATTCTCAGCTACTGTTTCAATGACATCTATGGCTTCTTCAATGGTTTTCTTCTTGTTTAGGGAGCCCCCTGATGAATGGTCTACAGCCTTCTTTGACTCATAAGAAAGACATTCATAGAAAATATGATGTTGAATCCATTCATTGAACATATCTGGTGGGCATCTTCTTGTTAAGTCCTTGAACCTCTCCCATGCCTCATAGAGAGTCTCACCATCTTGTTGCCTAAAAGTTTGCACCTCAGCTCTCAGCTTGTTAATTCTTTGAGGAGGGTAGAATCTTGCCAAAAACTTGTTCACCACATCTTCCCAATTTGTCAAGCTCTCCTTTGGGAAGGATTCAAGTCACTTAAATGCTTTGTCCCTGAGTGAAAAAGGGAACAAAAGTAGCCTATAGACATCCGGGTGGACTCCATTAGACTTCACAGTGTCACAAATTCTCAGAAAGGTGGTTAGATGTTGATTAGGGTCTTCTTGAGCACTTCCTCCAAATGAGCAATTGTTCTGAACAAGGGTGATTAGCTGGGGTTTTAATTCAAATTTGTTGGCATGTATGGTGGGCTTTTGGATGCTACTTCCATAGTTTCCTGGATTTGGATTGATGTAGGAGCCTAAAACTCTCCTTTCTTGCCCAGCATGGTTTGCAGGGCCTTCTCTAGCATGGTTGTGAGCTTCTCCTTCATGATTGTTTTCCAAGTTCTCCTCCATGTTGGTTTCAAAATACTCTTCCTCTTCTTCAGCACCAACAGCTCCTTTCCCTCTTGCTTCCCTTCTTAGTCTCTGGAGGGTTCTTTCAGGTTCTAAATCGAAGGAAGTTGAAGCTCCCCTTCTTCGCCCTGTCAGACAACTAACAAAATACACAGCAAGAGATGAAATGAAGAGGTTATTCTTGTTAGAGTGATTGTTAGTGTGAGTGGTGCAAATTATCAAATAGTTAGTGGGTTAGTGAGCAGAATTGTAAATAATAAAGAAGAAAGAAAGAAAATAGATGGGGTATAGGAGGTGAGGAAGAAACGAAACAAACTGAAGGTAAACAACCGAATAAAGTAAACAAACAAAAGAAAAATGCTCAATCTAGTGAACTTCCAACTTAATCATTGTTGATACAAAATCAATCCCCGACAATGGCGCCATAAACTTGATGCATGAAAGCTTGTCTCTCAACAAATTTCCCCTCGGCAAGTATACTGAATTATTGTCAAGTAAAAACTCACAATAGAGTGAGGTCGAATTCCACAAGGATTGATTGGTCAAGCAACTTTAGTTGGAAGAATATGCTAGTTGAGCTAAACAGAATGTAGTTTGAGAACTGTAGAAAATTAAATGGCGGGAAAGTAAATAGCAGAAAATAAAGTGCAGAATCTTAGATAGGGATTTGGGGAAACGAGCGTGTAAATAAATGGCAGAAAGTAAAGAGAATGGGTAAGATCAGAAATGGGGAATTCATTGGGCTCAGGAGATGTTGTATTCTCCGGATCAAATTCATTTTCATCTCTTCCTCAATCAAAGCATCTATTGATCTTCTTGGCAATCTTAAGTGATTAGGTTCCAATTCCTTGGCAACCCAATCTCTCTAAGCTTGAACAATTGCCCAATTCCTTGATTTAATTGCTCATGGGAAGAGATGAAGTGTGGTCACTAATTATACCACATGTATTTCCAAATCAAAGTGTTGGGAGGATTACATGTCACTATATCCGCCCAGACCCCAATTTGGTCCAACATGAGAAAGCAATTTTAGCATGATCTCGTCATCCCTTTTCCAAGGCTCAAAGGAGATCCAATTATGGAGAGTTTCTTTTCCAAGACAACTAACCAATTGAATTAAGATCGAAAGCTTTCTAGTAAATCAAAAGAGAAGAAAGAAGAAGAGAATGAAAATTATAATTGATCCATCAAATTACAACAGAGCTCCCTAACCCAATGAAAGGGGTTTAGTTGTTCATAGCTCTAGAAATGGAAAATGGCAGAAAAGAATCTATCCTTAGCTAAAGGTGCAGAAAAGTAAATATATAGAGGGTAGTTCTCCAAAGTGCCAAGCTTCTCTATAGTTCAAAACTACTCCTATATATACTACTTCTCTTGATCTTCTAGTGAGTTCTTCAAGTCTTGGATGTGGGCCTTAGATCTTGAGTTGAAGCAGTTACAATTTTTAGTGGGCTCAGCTTGCAGAAAAGTATGAATTAGGCATGGGCGTTATTGAAGTTAACGTTAAGTGACACTGTGGGTTGGAGAATGTTAGTGGCAATCACCTTTTTCACTAACGTTCCAACCCCATATAACCCATGTTAACTCCAAAGTTAGTGGCACTAACGTGACCACCAACGTTGCCTTATAAACCTTCGGAAGCGTTATTGGGACTCACCTTTCCCAATAACGTTGCCTTGTGCCCCTTGTCCCTACGTTAGAGTTCACGTTAGTATAACTAACGTGGCTCTTAACGTGGGTATGCCTCATCTTCGAGAGCGTTAGTGGCACTTGCGTTTGTCACTAACGCTCCAAGTGCCCCTACTCTCCACGTTAGAGCTCACGTTAACTAAGTTAACGTGGTAGTGAATGCCATCTCCAACGTTAGTGACAAAGGTGAGTGTCACTAACGTTGGCTCATCAATCTTAGCTCCACATTAACCATCACGTTAGTGGTCTTAACATGACCACTAACGTGGGCAATGCTAGTTTGATCCAACGTTAGTGACAAAGGTGAGTGTCACTAACATTGGCATTGTTCCTCTCTTCCGCGTTAGAGTTCACGTTAACTAAGTTAACGTGACTCTTAACGTGGTTCATTGACACATTTTGGAGCGTTAGTTGTGTTCACATTTACCATTAACGTTGGAGCTTTCTTTGTCTCCATGTTAACTACCACGTTAATCTTGTTAACATGGCAATTAACGTGGGCTTATGATGGCTTCGCAGGTGTTATTGGTGATCACTTGTCTCATTAACATTGCAAGCTCTTTCCCATTCCACGTTAGTGGTCATGTTAACTAGGTTAACGTGGTATGGGAAAGAGATTGCAACGTTAATGAGAAAAGTTGCTTGACCAATCAATCCCTGTGGGATTCGACCTCACTCTATTGTGAGTTTTTACTTAACGATAATTCGGTATACTTGTCGAAGGGAAATTTGTTGAGAGACAAGTTTTCATGCATCAAAAGTGCTATTAAATTAAATGTTGAGTGCAAAAGAGGAAGTAGTAAAACAAGAAAGTGAGAAAGACAATCAAAGAAGTCCAAATTCAAGTGAAGCAGAAAATTGCATAGAAGAAGGGCTCATGGAACTACCAATGTAAGAAGCTCTTGATGAAGAGAACACTCTGACAATCACACAACCACCAAGTCTTGATATCCAAGAAGTGAAGGCAACTAACAAGAGCACCGAGTAGAGGATTGTGACCAAGATACCAAGGACAACATTCAAGAAAAGGTCAACTGCAGACAATCCTACCCCTGATCCAGCAAGCAAGTTCAATCCAGCAAATAACAAAAGGAAGCTTGTTGAGGAGAAACCAAAATAGGGGACAATAGCTTAATCTTCTCCCCCCTTGAGGTCATTCCTCTTAACAAACTGGAAGAAGAGGAAGAAAGTGAAGAACAACATGTCAAGCTAATGACACTAAAAGAGCGCTTGTTGGGAGGCAACCTGATGAGCGGATAATTTATACGCTTTTTGGCATTGTTTTTAGTATGTTTTTAGTATGTTTTAGTTAGTTTTTATTATATTTTTATTAGTTTTTAGTTAAAATTCAATTTTCTGGGCTTTACTATGAGTTTGTGTGTTTTTCTGTGATTTCAGGTATTTTCTGGCTGAAATTGAGGGACCTGAGCAAAAATCTGATTCAGAGGCTGAAAAGGACTGCAGATGCTATTGGATTCTGACCTTCCTGCACTCGAAGTGGATTTTATGGAGCTACGAAAACCCAATTGGCGCGCTCTTAATTGCGTTGGAAAGTAGAGATCCTGGGCTTTCCAGCAATATATAATAGTCCATACTTTTCCCGAGATTTGATGGCCCAAACTGGCATTGCAAATCAGCTTCAGAATTCCCGGCGTTTAACGCCGGAACTGGCAGAAAAATTGGAGTTAAACGCCCAAACTGGCACAAAAGCTAGCGTTTAACTCCAAAAAAAGTCTCTACACATGAAAGCTTCAATGCTCAGTCCAAGCACACACCAAGTGGACCCCGAAAGTGGATTTTTACGTCATTTACTCTTTTCTATGTATCCTAGGTTACTAGTTCACTATTAGTAGGACCTTTTGACATTGTATCTTTACCTCATGACACTTTACACGTTTCATATTGTATCTTCTACGGCATGAGTCTCTAAACCCCATGGTTGGGGGTGAGGAGCTCTGCTGTGTCTTGATGGATTAATGCAATTACTACTTGTTCCGGGGGTTACCTGAAACGTGTAGCTCGGTCGTCTGGAGATGCCCGAGGTGGGGGTCAGGGACCCGAGCTTGATGTGTTGGCGGTTGGTGGTTGTACCTGCAATGACACTCCGATGCTTAAGTTAGCATGGGTCCAAGCAGATATGTGTAGAATGTGGAATGTATCTCATACCTGGGTGCTCCAGTGTATTTATAGTAGTTGGCTGTGATCTTCCCTGGATAAGATATTCTTATCTTATCTTATCTTTCGGGAGTTTTATCCCTATCTTTGTGGAACCGCCTTTGCTAGGCCTTTTCGGCCTTTGGGTTTTGGGCTGCGTTCCTTTTGATGGGCCTTCCTTGCTTTGTTGTCCGAGGTCCGACCTCTAGGCGTGGGCCTTAGGACGAGGTCGGACCTTTCATAGATTTGCCGAGTTGGAGGAGCTCGGTCAGGGTATGAACAGTGCCCCTGCCCGAGTTCGTCCTTTTTGGGAGGTCGAGCTCGGGCATAGTTGTTTTTTCAAATTTCAAAAATGGCCGTTCCTGCATTTATTGCATTTTACCGTTTCTCCTCGATTTCCGTTCGGGCTCTGTGAAGGCATTATTTATTTGCTCCCTTCCTTTTTCTTCGTTTATTCTGTTCCTTCCTATTTTTCTAAGTTTTCGCCATCTCTTTTTCGAGCACTGCTTCTTCTTTCTCTTTGTTCTTCTTCCCCGAATCTTTCCGTGCGTCTTTCCGGGGTTTCCTCTGTGCCGCCGTTTCGTTCTCCTTGCTTCGGAGCTCGTCGTCTTCTTTCTTTTTTTCCAGGTTTGTTCCCGTCTCTTTTCTTTGTGTACATATGCTTTCTGTTCTTTGTGTGGCTCTTGTTTGTTTCTTTTTCTTTATGCCTGGGTTGCCCCGAAAAGAGGCGCCGCCATTGCCTTGTTTGTATATGGGGGGGGCTCTTTTTGTTTTTCTGGTACTTTGCTCCGGGTTGCCGTATTTTCTTTTGTTTCTTGCTTGGCTGAACGGGTTTTCACTGTCTGCTTTATGTGATTTTTGCTTGCTGTTGTACTTCTTCTTTGTAGGTAAGAGTTTCATGTCTCGAAAGGTTCTTCAAGCGATGTCGACCAAGATTCCAAGTGGTCTTGGTTGGGTAGACCCTCTTCCCCTAAAAGTCCCTTCTGTGGTAGATTCTGAGTATTTGGCTAGGTTCCGTAGGCACTGTAGCGTATGTGAGAATAGAGAGTCTGAGAGGGATTATGAACTAGTAGCCCCGGAATCCGAGGAGAGAGTGTGCTTCCCGCCCTTAGATAGTTCCGAGAAGCTCTTCTTTTATGCTTATGACTGTTTTTTCTCTAAGCTGGGTGTCCGACTTCCTTTTACCGACCTAGAGTCCGAGGTGTTGTGGTCATGTAACCTTGCCCCTACGCAGCTCCATCCAAATTCTTGGGCGTTCTTAAAGCTGTTTCAACTTTTGTGTCAGTTTTTGGGCGTCGCTCCCTCTATTTCTCTTTTTTCCTATTTGTTTGTGTTGACGAAGCCGGGGTCGGGTGGGGGGAAGGTGTCTTGGGTTTCTTTTAGGGCTAACCAGGGAAGGAAGTTTTGTACCCTTTATGATGAGTCCTTTCATGATTTCAAGAACTTTTATTTCAAGGTCCGGGCTACTGGAGACGTCCGACCTTTCTTTCTGGATGAGAGTGGGGAGCCTTCTTTTCCTCTTTGTTGGCAGGAGAATGTAGTGTCTGCTAAGTATACTTTTGAGAGTCTAGATGAGGTTGAGCAGGCTTTTGTGGGTGTGGTGAGCAGTTTATGGGGTCGGGCACCTCACTTGGATACGAAGAAAATGTTGGGGGATCCAAGCCTTCTCCGTTCCGAGTTAGGTAGTTTCCCGACCTCTCCGAGATTCTTCTTTTTCAATATTGTTGTTTTGCTTGTTTTTGGTTGAATTTCTGTTGTGGTAATCCTTTTCTTTTAATTTTCTGCAGAGATGTCTTCTCAGACGGATTCCATGAAGTTCCTTCGTCGGACGAAGAAGTCTGTGGCTGCTCGAAATATCAAGGCTGAGGCTTCTGCTCGATCTTCTCCGCAGAAGACTACCGTGGGTGTTCAGACTCGGTCGAAGACTATTCCGACTCCCCAGTTCCGAGCTATAAATCAAGACCCTCCGACCTCCGGGCCTGCTACCTCTTCTCCTCCCCCGTTCTCGGGTCCTCCTCCCAAGAAGCAGAAGACCTCTCAAGAGCTTGCGGGTTTTAACGATAAGGATTTCGATGCTCTTGGTTGGATTGAACAGCATATTCTCCCTCAGACTTTTATCTCTACTGATGACGTGTCTATGGAGCATCATTTTCAGTATATGGCGCGGAGTTGTGTTCGGATGGCCAGTCTTCATGCTGCTATTGCCCGGGAGTTCAAGAAATCCCCCATTGGCGCGACCAGCTCCCGACTTAAGAAGGCTCAGTCTGAGTTCGAGAAGTTTAGTGAGCTGAAGGCTGCTAGGATTACGGAGCTGGAGGCCTCTTTGGAGAAGGAGAAAGCTAAAGCTACCGCGGCTGTGGCGGCAGCGAAAGCGTCCGAGGAGATGGCGAAGGCGGCGACGGAGAATTATACTCGGATATATGCTGAGCTTGTGGAGACAAGGGAGAAGTTGCAATCTGCTCAGGATGATTTTTACGAGCTGGAAGGCCATGTGGCTAAGGGTATGGATGCTATGTTCGAGAATTTGAAGGCTCAGGTCCGGGTTCTTGCTCCTGACCTGGATCTGAGCTTATTTAGTACGGATAACGTCGTTGTGGAGGGAAAGATTGTTCCTGCTCCCAATGAGGGTGAGGTTCCGGTGTCCGATCCCAAGGTTCCGGTGTCCGACCTTAAGGTTCCGGTTGCGGACCCGACTTCACCCTTGGTCGGGAATGGATCTGGCGTGGAGGTTTCAAGCCGGGATGACGGTGCCGTTGATGCAGTCCCGATTTCTATGTTTCCTCCGCAGCCTTCTGTTGATGTGGAGTCCGGAAAGGACCTTGATCCTCTGTAATCTTTTATTTTTAGTTTTTTGCCCGGCCTGTGGGCTCTTTGCTTTTGGATGGTTTCTGTGAACGCTTTGGACACCTTTTTGCTTTTAGCTACTTGTAGTAACTTTTTAGCTTTATTATGCGGTGTTTTATTCGTGTTTTGACTTTTGTTCCGCTTTTATGCTTTTTTAGTTGTTTTTGGATAACAACTTTTTTAGCTAGCGTTTTGAAACTTTGCTTTGCCTCTTCCTTTGATTTCGTTTTTTCGCTTGTACTTTTTAGTTGTTTTTGTATAGCAACTTTTTAGTAAGCGTTTTCGAAAGCTTGGCTTTGCCTCTTCCTTTGATTTCGTTTTTTCGCTTGTACTTTTAGTTGTTTTTGTATAGCAACTTTTTAGTAAGCGTTTTCGAAATCTTGGCTTTGCCTCTTCCTTTGATTTCGTTTTTTCGCTTGTACTTTTTAGTTGTTTTTGTATAGCAACTTTTAGTAAGCGTTTTCGAAATCTTGGCTTTGCCTCTTTAAGGCTTCTTTCCTGGATCCGGGTTTTTCCTCGGACCTCGGGTGTTCGAGTACTTCCCTTTGTTGGGTCCGACCTTGTCGTTGGTCGGCCTTTTAAGTTATTTTTGTAATCTCTTTTTATTTGGCTTTTTGAGCCTTTTCAGAGTTACTTTATAACTTCTCACATTAATTTGAACCTCGTCGCTTTATCTTTGCCGACCTTGTGCGGTCTTTTTGGCAAATGATTTTTTGCGTTTTGTCGAGCATAAATTAATGCGCCTTGGCGGGGTACTTCGATTTGTTTCATCATGGGGAAGAAGAAAAGAAAATAGAGAAATTTGATTAGTATTAAAAAAGAAAGAATATTTACAGAGTGTTTTACCCTTGACTAGGTCGGGTGCCTTACTTGACCGGGTGTCTCATTAAAAAACCCTTGTAGGGAAAAAGAGTACACCTCGGGTCAAATTTTCCTAGCTGTAGTACCGTCTTAGATTACAGGCGTGCCAGGCTCTGGGCAGCTCATTGCCTTCTAGGTCGGATATCTTGTAATAGCCTGTTCCTAAGACTTCTGTTACTTTGTAGGGTCCTTTCTAATTTGTAGCCAGCTTTCCTTCTCCCGACTTTTGTGTTCCGATGTCATTTCGGATTAGAATTAGGTCGTGAGTGGAAAAGCTTCGTTTTATTACTTTCTGATTGTATCTGAGGGCCGTTCGCCGTTTTAAGGCTTCTTCTCGGATCCGGGCTCTTTCTCGGACCTCGGGGAGGAAGTCGAGTTCTTCCTTTTGTGCCTGCGGGTTACCTTCTTCGTTGTAGAAGATGACTCTGGGTGACCCTTCATCTATTTCGATAGGAATCATTGCCTCCATCCCGTAGGCTAGTCGAAATGGCGATTCTCCCGTTGTAGAGTGTGGAGTTGTCCGATATGCCCATAGCACCTGGGGGAGCTCTTCGGCCCATGCCCCTTTGGCCTCTTGGAGTCTCCGTTTTAACCCGGCCAAGATGACTTTATTTGCAGCCTCTGCTTGTCCATTGGCTTGTGGGTGCTCGACTGAGGTGAATTGCTGTTTGATTTTTAGTTCGGCCACCAAGTTCTGAAAACTTGTGTCCGTGAACTGTGTTCCATTGTCTGTTGTGATGGAGTAGGGGACTCCGAACCTTGTGATAATATTTTTGTATAGGAATTTGCGACTTTTCTGAGCCGTAATGGTGGCTAAGGGTTCAGCTTCGATCCACTTTGTGAAGTAGTCGACCCCTACTATGAGGTATTTGACTTACCCCGGTCCTTGGGGAAACGGGCCGAGTAGGTCAAGTCCCCATTTTGCGAAGGGCCATGGTGCGGTGATGCTGATAAGGTCTTCGGGTGGTGCCTTGTGAAAATTGGCGTGTTTTTGGCAGGGGGGGCATATTTTCACAAATTCCGTTGCGTCTCTTTGCAAGGTCGGCCAGTAGAATCCGGCTCGGACTACTTTTTTGGATAATGCCCGAGCTCCGAGATGGTTCCCACACATGCCTCCGTGGATTTCTTCGAGGACGCCCTTTGTTTCTGAGGTCGGGACGCACCTAAGGAGGGGGTTTGAGAATCCTCTTCTGTATAATACGTCGTGAATTAGTGTATAATTCTGAGCGTCTTTCGTGAGTTTTTTAGCTTCCTTCCTTTCGATGGGGAGGGTTCCCGACTTCAGGTAGTTGAGTATGGGGGTCATCCATCCTTGCTGTTGGTTGGATATATTTAGCGTTTCTTCCTCTCTGATCACGGAGGGAGATTGTAAGGTTTCCTGGAGGAGACTTCTGTTGTTACCTCCGGGCTTGGTGCTGGCGAGCTTTGAGAGGGCGTCTGCTCGGGCGTTTTGTTCCCGAGGTATGTGCTGGATCTGTATTTCTGAAAAGTGGCATAATTGTGCCTGTGTTTGGTCCAGGTATTTTTTCATAGTTGGATCTTTGGCCTGGTAGCTTCCATTTACTTGTGACGTGATGACCTGGGAGTCGCTGAAGATCGTGATTTTTTGGGCTCCGACCTCTTCGGCTAGCTTTAGACCTGCTAGTAGGGCCTCGTATTCGGCTTGGTTGTTCGAAGCCTGGAACTCGAATTTTAGGGATAGTTCTATCCGCGTTCCTTGGTCGCTTTCGAGTATAACCCCGGCTCCGCTTCCTGTTTTGTTTGAGGACCCGTCGACATACAGGTTCCATGAGAGTGGGGTTCCAGGGGTCTCAGTGTATTCTGCGATGAAGTCGGCTAGATACTGAGATTTTATGGCAGTCCGGGCTTCATAGTGGAGGTCGAACTCGGACAGTTCTACCGCCCATTGTAGTATTCGTCCTGCTAGGTCCGTTTTTTGCAGGATGTGTCTCATGGGTTGGTTTGTCCGGACTTTGATGGTGTGGGCTTGAAAGTAGGGACGGAGCCTCCGAGCTGTGAACACTAGGGCGTAGGCGAATTTTTCTATCTTCTGATAGTTTAATTCGGCCCCTTGTAGTGCCTTGCTTACAAAGTATATGGGGTGTTGTCCTCGGTCATTTTCGCGTATTAACGCTGAGGCGACTGCTCGATGTCCAACCGAGAGATATAGTACGAGTTCTTCTCCTTTTAGAGGTCGAGTTAGGATTGGTGGCTGCCCGAGGAATTCCTTGAATTTTTGGAAGGCTTTTTCGCACTCCAGGGTCCATGAGAAGGGTTTCCCTTTCTTTAGGAGCGAGTAGAGAGGTAGTGATTTTATCGCGGATCCTGCCAAGAATCTTGATAGGGCGGCTAGCCTTCCATTCAGTTGTTGTACTTCTTTGACACACGTTGGGCTCTTCATATTGAGTATTGCTTGGCATTTATCCGGGTTCGCTTCGATGCCCCTTTGAGTCAGCATGAAGCCTAAGAACTTTCCGGCTTCTGCGGCGAAGGTGCACTTCGTCGGGTTAAGTCTCATGTTGTGTTTTCTGAGGGTGCCGAAGACGCTGGCGAGGTCGGTCAACAAGCTTCTGTCTTCTTGTGTCTTTACCAGCATGTCGTCGACGTACACCTCTAGCTGTAGTCCGATGTGCTCTGAGAACACTTTGTTCATTAGCCTCTGGTAGGTTGCCCCTGCGTTCTTCAGCCCAAAGGGCATTACTACGTAGCAGTAGTTGGCCCTTGGGGTTATGAACGAGGTCTTTTCTTGGTCGGGTCCGTACATCGGGATTTGATTGTATCCCGAGTATGCGTCCATGAAGGAGAGATATCTGTAGCCTGAGGCTGCGTCTACTAAGGCGTCGATGTTTGGTAGTGGATATGGGTCTTTGGGGCAGGCTTTGTTGAGGTCTGTGTAATCGATGCACATCCTCCACTTTCCGTTGGGCTTTTTTACCAGGACCATGTTTGCAAGCCATAGGGGGTATTTTACTTCCCTAATGAACCCTGCATCTAGTAGTGCTTGTACTTGTTCTTCTATCGCTTGCATGCGCTCGGGTCCGAGCTTCCTGCGTCTTTGTTGGACAGGTCGGGATCCCGGGTACACTGATAGCTTATGGCACATCAGGTCGGGGCTTATGCCTGGCATGTCGGAGGCTTTCCAGGCGAAGAGGTCGGAATTTTCTTTTAAGAGGGTTATGAGTTCCTCTTTTAGGCCTGCTTCGAGGTTTGCTCCTATGTTTGTTACTTTTTCAGATGTGTTCCCGATCTGGACTCTTTCGGTTTCTCCCTCTGGTTGTGGCCGAAGATCTTCTCGGGCTTGAACTCGCCCGAGTTCTATTGTGTTGATCTCTTTTCCTTTTAGGCTCAGGCTTTCGTTGTAACATCGCCGTGCTAGTTTTTGGTCGCCTTTTAGGGTAGCGATTCCTTTTGCGGTAGGGAACTTCATACGGAGGTGTGAGGTTGAGACTATAGCTGCCAGTCTATTTAGGGTTGGTCGCCCAATGAGGGCATTGTATGCTGAAGTGACGTCGACTATAATGTAGTCGATGTTTAATGTTTTAGATTGCTCGCCTCTTCCTAAGGTAGTGTGTAGCGAGACGTATCCTAAGGGATGGATTGGGGTATCCCCTAGCCCAAATAGGTCGGTGGGATAGGCCTTTAGTTCTTTTTCTTCAAGTCCGAGCTTGTCGAAGGCCGTTTGAACAGGATATCTGCTGAGCTTCCCTGGTCAATCAGGGTTCGATGTAAGTTGGCGTTTGCTAGGATAATGGTGATTACCATTGGATCGTCGTGCCCGGGTATTATCCCTTGAGCATCTTCTCGGGTAAACGAGATAGTAGGTAGTTCGGGCAGGGGGCTGTCTTCTCGGACGTGGTAGACTTCTTTGAGGTGTCTTTTTCGCGAGGATCGGGATGTTCCTCCGCCTGCAAACCCTCCATTTATCATGTGAACGTGCCTTTCGGGGGTTCGTGGGGTTTGTTCGGCCCGATCTTCGTTATCTCTCCGCCTCCTCTTCCTGGTCTCTTCTCCTTTCTCTGCTATGTATCTGTCGAGTTTTCCTTCTCTGGCTAGCTTTTCTATAACGTTTTTTAGGTCGTAGCAGTCGTTAGTAGAATGACCGTAGAGCTTGTGATATTCACAGTATTCAGACCGATCTCTCCCCGCTCTCTTGTGTTTTAGAGGTCGGGGTGGTGGAATTTTTTCGGTGTGGCATACTTCTCTGTAGACGTCTACCAGGGAGACTCGGAGGGGGGTGTAGTTGTGGTACTTCCGTGGCTTGTCCGAGTTGGGTTCTTCTTTCTTCTTTCTGTTCCCGATCTCGATCTCGGAGTGGATAGGTTGATTCCTTCCTAGAAGAGTCTCTTAGCTGGGAGGTTTCCTCCATGTTGATATATTTTTCTGCCCGCTCCTGTACCTCGTATAGGGAGGTCGGGTATCGTTTGGATAGGGATTGGCTAAACGGTCCCTCTTTTAGGCCGTTTGCTAGTCCCATGATGGCCGCTTCAGTGGGCAAGTGTTGTATGTCCAGGCAGGCTTTGTTGAATCGCTCCATGTATTCTCGGAGAGTTTCTTGGTTACCTTGTTTGATCCCGAGTAGACTGGGGGCATGTTTTGCCTTGTCCTTTTGAATGGAGAACCTTGTTAGGAATTTTTTGGTTAGGTCTTCGAAGCTGGTGATTGATCTTGGTGGCAGGTTGTCGAACCACTTCATGGCTGACTTGGTGAGAGTGGTGGGGAAGGCTTTGCACCGAATCGCGTCGGAGGCGTCGACTAGGTACATTCTGCTTCTGAAGTTGCTGAGGTGGTGACTTGGATCGGTGGTGCCGTCGTAGAGATCCATATCGGGTGGTTTGAAGTTTCGCGGTACCTTCTCCTTCATGATCTCTTGCGTGAAGGGATCATGGTTGCCTTCGGGGGCGGTGTCGCGTTCTGTCCGATCTTTCAGGTTGGCCTCTATTTTCCGCAGTTTTTCTTCTAATTCTCTGTGTTTGCGAGCCTCCCTTCTCAGATCTTGTTCAGTTTCTTTTTGCTTCTTTATGTCCTCCTCGAGTTGTTTCAGTCGGTTTTGTTGTGCCCGGACTGCTTCTAGAATTTCTGAGCTCTTTTCTTTTTCGGGGTTTTGTGGATCCTTGTTTGGGAGTGATGTCTTTGGGCGATTCTGTTTGTTTCCTCCTGGAGTGCGTGGTGATAGAGGGCTGTCCGGTCGTTCTCCGGTGTCAACTTCCTCCTCTTGTTCTGATGCAGCGTGGTCATTGTTGAGAGGGTCGTCCGCCATGGTAAAGGGATGACTTCCAGGTCCCCGGCAACGGCGCCAATGTTCCAGGGGTTACCTGAAACGTGTAGCTCGGTCGTCTGGAGATGCCCGAGGTGGGGGTCAGGGACCCGAGCTTGATGTGTTGGCGGTTGGTGGTTGTACCTGCAATGACACTCCGATGCTTAAGTTAGCATGGGTCCAAGCAGATATGTGTAGAATGTGGAATGTATCTCATACCTGGGTGCTCCAGTGTATTTATAGTAGTTGGCTGTGATCTTCCCTGGATAAGATATTCTTATCTTATCTTATCTTTCGGGAGTTTTATCCCTATCTTTGTGGAACCGCCTTTGCTAGGCCTTTTCGGCCTTTGGGTTTTGGGCTGCGTTCCTTTTGATGGGCCTTCCTTGCTTTGTTGTCCGAGGTCCGACCTCTAGGCGTGGGCCTTAGGACGAGGTCGGACCTTTCATAGATTTGCCGAGTTGGAGGAGCTCGGTCAGGGTATGAACACTACTGTTTTTCATTTAAACACGCTTGTTTCCATTCTAAGATATCACTTGCTCCTCAACTTGATGAATGTGATGATTCGTGACACTCATCATCATTCTCACCTATGAACGTGTGCCTGACAACCACTTCCATTCTACTTTAGATTGAGTGGATATCTCTTGGATTCTTTAGCTAGAATCTTCGTGGTATAAGCTAGAATATATTGGCGGCCATTCTTGAGGATCCGGAAGGTCTAAACCTTGTTTGTAGTATTCTGAGTAGGATTCAGGGATTGAATGACTGTGACGAGCTTCAAACTTGTGATTGTGGAGCGTTAGTGACAGACGCAAAAGAATCACTGGATTCTATTCCGACATGATCGAGAACCGACAGATGAATAGCCGTGCTGTGACAGAGCGCGTTAAACATTTTCACTGAGAGGATGGGAGGTAGCCATTGACAATGGTGAAACCCTACATACAGCTTGCCATGGAAGGAGCCTTGCGTGTATGAAGAAGAAGACAGTAGGAAAGCAGAGATTCAGAAGATAGAGCATCTCCAAAACCTCAACCTGTTCTCCATTACTGCAAAACAAGTAATCATTTCATGTTCTTCTACTTTTCACAATTAAACCTGAGAATTATTGATATCCTGACTAAGAGTTACACTATAACCATAGCTTGCTTCAAGCCGACAATCTCCGTGGGATCGACCTTTACTCACGTAAGGTATTACTTGGACGACCCAGTGCACTTGCTCGTAGTTGTGCGGAATCGCAAAAGTGTGATTGCAATTTCGTGCACCAAGTTTTTGGCGCCGTTGCCGGGGATTGTTCGAGTTTGGACAACTGACGGTTTATCTTGTTGCTTAGATTAGGACTGTTTTATTTTTGTTGGTTTAGAGTCTTTTATTTGAGTTTAGTTTCATATTTTAAGTTTGGTGTCAATTGCATGCTTTTGTTTTCTTTTAATTTTTCGAATTTGCATGTTCTTAGTCCTTTCTTGATCTTTAAAAATTCTAAGTTTGGTGTCTTCTTTGTATTTTCCTTTAGGTTTTCGAAAATTTGTGTGTGATTTTCTAAAAATTTCTAAGTTTGCTGTCTTCTTTGTATTTTCCTTTAAATCTTCGAAATTTTGCATTAATTTTCAAAATCATATCTTTTCAATCATATCTTTTTCAAAATAATTTTCAATCATATCTTTTTAATTGCTAATTCCAAAATCTTTTTAATTAATTAATCTAGTTTTCAATTTGCTTTGATTTTGTTTTCTTTTAGTTTTCGAAATTTTATTTTATTTTATTTTCTATTTTATTTTATTATTTTTGGTCATTCCTAATTAAAAAAAATTTATACTTTACTTGTGAATCCATATCATATTCCCTTTCTCCATCATGGACCTAAGTGGAATTGAGCAGTCCAGAAGGACTCTGGGGTCATATACTAACCCCATTATAGTTGCATATGGGAGTAGCATTTGTATACCTCCCATTAAAGCAAGCAGCTTTGAGCTAAATCCTCAACTCATTATCATGGTGCAGCAAAATTGCCAGTATTCCGGTCTTCCACAGGAAGAACCTACTGAGTTTCTGGCACAGTTCTTACAAATTGCTGACACAGTACGTGATAAAGAGGTGGATCAGGATGTCTACAGATTATTACTGTTTCCATTTGCTGTAAAAGATCAAGCTAAGAGGTGGTTGAATAACCAACCCACAGCAAGTATAAAAACATGGAGATAGTTATCAGACAAATTCCTGAATCAATTTTACCCTCCAAAAAGGATGACACAGCTGAGACTGGACATCCAAGGCTTTAAACAAGAGGATCATGAATCCCTTTATAATGCCTGGGAGAGGTACAGAGGTATGCTAAGGAAATGCCCCTCTGAAATATTTTCAGAGTGGGTACAGTTAGACATCTTCTACTATAGGCTTACAGAAAAAGCTCAGATGTCTCTAGACCTCTCAGCTGGTGGATCTATACATATGAGAAAGACGATTGAAGAGGCTCAAGAGCTCATAGATACGGTTGCTAGAAATCAACATTTATACTCAAGCAATGAGTCCTCTACAAAGGAAGAAGCTATGGCAGTAGCTACTAATCCTAATCCTCAAGAACAGATTATTGAGCTTAATCAATAATTACTCCTGATGACAAAGCAGTTAGCAGAATTTAAAGAGATACTCCAAGAAACTAAAATTGCTAAGAAAAATATAGAATCATAGCTGAATCAGACAAAGTAGCAATTATCTAAATAGATAACAGAAGAATGCCAAGCAGTTCAACTGAGGAGTGGGAAGACATTGAATAACACTGCTCAAAGTGGCAAAAAGCCAAGAAAGGAACAACTGACAGAGGATAACCAAACCACTGCCCAAAATCCCTCTGAGGACAGTAAGAGCCTAGAGAGAAATACTTCTAGCGTTCAAACGCCAGAAAAAGGGGAAAAGTTGGCGTTAAACGCCCATTCCTTGCCCAGTTCTGGCGTTCAAACGCCAGAAAGGGGGGAAAAGTTAGCGTTAAACGCCCATTCCTCACCCAGTCCTGGCGTTCAAACGCCAATGAGGAATCAGACACCTGAGAGTGCTGATAGTAACCCCTCTAAAAAGGCTTCTCCAACCACCTCTATAGGGAATAAACCTGCAGCAACTAAGGTTGAAGAATATAAAGCCAAGATGCCTTATCCTCAGAAACTCCGCCAAGCGGAACAGGATAAACAATTTATCCGCTTTGCAGACTATCTAAGGACTCTTGAAATAAAGATTCCGTTTGCAGAGACACTTGAGCAAATACCTTCTTATGCTAAGTTCATGAAAGAGATCTTAAGTCATAAGAAGGATTGGAGAGATACTGAAAAAGTGTTTCTCACTGAAGAATGCAGTGCAGTCATTCTGAAAAGCTTACCAGAGAAGCTTCAAGATCTAGGAAGCTTTATGATACCATGCACATTAGAAGGTGCTTGTACCAAGACAGCCCTATGTGACCTTGGAGCAAGTATCAATCTAATACATGCATCCACTATCAGAAAGCTTGGGTTGACTGAAGAAGTCAAACCAACCCGGATATGTCTCCAACTTGTTGATGGCTCCATTAAATATCCATCAAGCATAATTGAGGACATAATTGTCAAGGTTGGGCCATTCGCCTTTCCAACTGACTTTGTAGTGTTGGAAATGGAGGAGCACAAGAGTGCAACTCTCATCCTAGGAAGACATTTCCTAACAACTGGACGAACTCTTATTGATGTACAAAAAGGAGAAGTAACCCTGAGAGTCAATGAGGATGAGTTCAAGTTGAATGCTGTCAAAGCTATGCAGCATCCAGACACATCAAATGACTGCATGAGCGCTGATATTATTGACTCTTTGGTGGAAGAGATCAATATGACTGAAAGTCTAGAATCAGAGCTAGAGGACATCTTCAAGGATGTTCAGCCTGATCAGGAGGAACCAGAGGAAATAAAAGAATTTTTGAAAGTTCCTCAGGAAGAGGATAAGCCTCCTAAACCTGAGCTCAAACCACTACCACCATCCCTGAAGTATGTATTTCTGGGAGAGGGTGACACTTTTTCAGTGATCATAAGCTCTGCTTTAAATTCACAGGAAGAGGAAGCACTAATTCAAGTGCTAAGGACACACAAGATAGCTCTTGGATGGTCCATAAGTGATCTTAAGGGCATTAGCCCAGCAAGATGCATGCACAAGATCTTATTGGAGGATAATGCCAAACCAGTGGTTCAACCACAAAGGCGGCTAAATCCAGCCATGAAGGAGGTGGTTCAGAAAGAGGTCACTAAATTACTAGAGGCTGGGATTATTTATCCTATTTCTGATAGCCCCTGGGTGAGCCCTGTCCAAGTTGTCCCCAATAAGGGAGGCATGATAGTGGTTCATAATGAAAAGAATGAATTGGTTCCTACAAGAACACTTACAGGGTGGCGTATGTGTATTGACTACAGAAGGCTCAATACAGCCACCAGAAAGGATCATTTTCCTTTACCATTCATAGACCAGATGCTAGAAAGACTAGCTGGTCATGATTATTACTGCTTTTTGGATGGCTATTCAGGTTACAACCAAATTGCAGTAGATCCTCAGAACCAAGAGAAAATAGCATTTACTTGCCCTTCTAGCGTGTTCACCTACAGAAGAATGTCTTTTGGTTTGTGTAATGCACCTGCAACTTTTCAGAGATACATGCTATCCATCTTCTCTGATATGGTAGAGAAGTTCCTGGAAGTCTTCATGGATGACTTCTCAGTATATGGAGACTCATTCAGCTCTTGTCTTAATCATCTAGCACTTGTCCTGAAAAGGTGCCAAGAGACTAACCTGGTCTTAAACTGGGAGAAATGTCACTTTATGGTGACTGAAGGAATTGCCCTTGGGCACAAAATTTCAGGCAAGGGAATAGAGGTGGATCAAGCAAAGATAGAAGTAATTAAAAAATTACCACCACCTACCAATGTTAAGGCAATCAGAAGCTTTCTAGGGCATGCAGGATTTTACAGAAGGTTTATAAAGGACTTTTCAAAAATTGCAAAACCTCTAAGCAACCTGCTAGCTGCTAACACACCATTTGTGTTTGACACAGAGTGTCTACAGGTGTTTGAGACCCTGAAAGCCAAGCTGGTCACAGCACCAGTCATCTCTCCACCAGATTGGACATTACCATTTGAACTAATGTGTGATGCCAGTGACCATTCCATTGGTGCAGTGTTGGGACAGAGGCATAATAAGCTTCTGCACATCATTTATTATGCTAGCCGTGTTCTAAATGACGCACAGAAGAATTACACAACCACAGAGAAAGAGTTACTTGCAGTGGTTTACGCCATTGACAAGTTTAGATCCTATTTAGTAGGGTCAAAAGTGATTGTGTACACTGACCATGCTGCTTTTAAATACTTACTCGCAAAGCAGGATTCAAAACCCAGGCTCATAAGGTGGGTGTTGCTTCTGCAAGAGTTTGACGTAGAAATAAGAGACAAAAAAGGGACAGAGAACCAGGTAGCTGATCATCTGTCCCGAATAGAACCAGTAGCTGGGGCATCCCTCCCTTCTACTGAGATCTCTGAGACCTTTCTAGATGAGCAACTCTTTGCCATTCAGGAAGCTCCATGGTTTGCAGACATTGCAAATTATAAAGCTGTGAGGTTCATACCCCAGGAGTATAGTAGGGTGCAAAGAAAAAAATTAATTTCTGATGCCAAGTACAACCTATGGGATGAGCCATATCTCTTTAAGAGATGTGCAGATGGAATGATCCGCAGATGTGTACCTAAAGAAGAAGCACAAAAGATCCTATGGCATTGCCATGGATCACAGTATGGGGGACATTTCGGAAGTGAGCGAACAGCCACTAAGGTCCTCCAATGTGGCTTCTACTAGCCTACCCTCCATAGAGATGCCCGAGAGTTTGTGCGTAACTGTGACAGTTGCCAAAGAGCTGGTAACTTGCCTCATGGGTACGCTATGCCTCAACAATGGATCTTAGAGATTGAATTGTTTGATGTATGGGGTATTGACTTCATGGGTCCGTTCCCACCATCATACTCAAACACTTACATTCTGGTGGCGGTGGACTATGTATCTAAATGGGTAGAAGCAATTGCCACACCCAATAATGATACTAAAACCATGCTGAAATTCCTCCAGAAACACATCTTCAGCAGGTTTGGTGTTCCGAGAGTACTAATCAGTGATGGGGGCACTCACTTCTGCAATAAATAGCTATACTCTGCTATGGTCCGATATGGAATTAGCCACAAAGTAGCAACTTCGTATCATCCATAGACAAATGGGCAAGCTGAAGTCTCTAATAGAGAGCTAAAAAGAATCCTGGAACGGACTGTTATTGCCCGTAGAAAGGATTGGGCAAAGAGCTTGGATGATGCTCTGTGGGCATACAGAACAGCATTCAAGACTCTTATAGGAACCTCTCCATACCAACTTGTGTATGGGAAGGCCTGTCATCTACCCATGGAACTGGAACATAAAGCCTACTGGGCAACCAGATTCCTAAACATGGATGCTAAGTTAGCCGGTGAAAAAAGATTGCTCCAGCTAAATGAGCTAGAGGAGTTCAGACTCAGTGCCTTTGAAAATGCAAAAATTTATAAGGAAAAGGCAAAGAAGTGGCATGACAAGAAGTTGTCATCCAGAGTCTTTGAGCCAGGACAAAAAGTTCTGCTCTTCAACTCTAGGATCAGACTATTCTCAGGAAAACTTAAATCCCGGTGGAGGGGTCCGTATGTGATTACAGGAGTGTCACCATATGGATATGTTGAGTGGTGCACGAATTTGTGATTCGCACAACTAACCAGCAAGTGCACTGGGTCGTCCAAGTAATACCTTACGTGAGTAAGGGTCGATCCCACGGAGATTATTGGCTTGAAGCAATCAATGTTTATTTTATTGATCTTAGTCAGGAGGCCAATAGGATTAAAAGTGAAATTACTAGATTTGATTATAAAAATAAAAGAGAATAACAGTGTTACTTGTTGTGCAGTAATGAGAAATATGTTGGAGTTTTGGAGATGCTTTGTCCTTTGACTTCAACTCTTCCTTGAAATCCTTCAATACACGCAAGGCTCCTTCCATGGCAAGCTCTATGTAGGGTGTCACCGTTGTCAATGGCTACTTCCCATCCTCTCAGTGAAAACGTTCCTATGCTCTGTCACAGCACAGCTAATCATCTGTCGGTTCTCAATCAGGTTGGAATAGAATCCATTGATTCTTTTGCGTCTGTCAGTAACGCCCAGCCCTCAGGAGTTTGAAGCACATCACAGTCATTCAATCCCAGAATCCTACTCGGAATACCACAGACAAGGTTTAGACTTTCCGGATTCTCATGAGTGCTGCCATCAATCCGGCTTATACCACGAAGATTCTGATTAAGGAATCTAAGAGATATTCATTCAGTCTGATGTAGAACGGAGGTGGTTGTCAGGCACACGTTCATGGATTGAGGAAGGTGATGAGTGCCACGGATCATCACCTTCTTCATAATTAAGCGCGAATAAACATCTTAGATAAGAACAAGCGTGTTTGAATGGAAAACAAAGGAATTGTATTAAATCATCGAGACGCTGCAGAGCTCCTCACCCCCAACAATGGAGTTTAGAGACTCATGCCGTCAAAAGTATGTAATTCAGATCTGAAAAATGTCATGAGGTACAAGAAATGTCTATAAAAGTTGTTTAAATAGTAAACTAGTAACCTAGGTTTACAGAAATGAGTAAACTAAGATAATTGGTGCAGAAATACACTTCTGGGGCCCACTTAGTGTGTGCTGGGGCTGAGACTAAAGCTATCCACGAGTAGAGGCCTTTCTTGGCGTTAAACTCCAGGTTATGACGTGTTTTGGGCGTTCAACTCTGGATCATGACGTTTTTCTGGCGTTTAACTCCAGACAGCAGCATGAACTTGGCGTTCAACGCCAAGTTACGTCGTCTATCTTCGCGCAAAGTATGGACTATTATATATTGCTGGAAAGCCCTGGATGTCTACTTTCCAACGCCGTTAAGAGCGCGCCAATTGGACTCCTGTAGCTCCAGAAAATCCATTTCGAGTGAAGGGAGGTCAGGATCCAACAGCATCAGCAGTCCTTTTTCAGCCTAACTCAGATTTTTGCTCAGCTCGCTCAATTTCAGTCAGAAAATACCTGAAATCACAGAAAAATACACACACTCATAGTAAAGTCCAGAAATATGATTTTTGCTTAAAAACTAATAAAATTCTATTAAAAACTAATTAAAACATACTAAAATCTACAAGAAATTACCCCCAAAAAGCGTATAAAATATCCGCTCATCATTGAGCTTCAGGATATTGATTCTGACAAAAAGTTCATTGTTAATGGACAGAGGGTCAAACATTATCTTGAAAGCAATTTTGAGCAGGAATGCTCAAAACTGAGGCATGAATGAGTCTCAGTAAAGGTCCAGCTAAAGACAATAAAGAAGCGCTTGCTGGGAGGCAACCCAGTTTTTGACAGGTCATTTGTTTTACTTAGTAAAAGTTTGATGTATATTCTTCAAGGTTGATCAGCAAAATTGAAGGAATTTACAGAGTTACAGAAGGATTCAGTGAAAAAAGCAGAGAAAAGGAGCTTGCTAGCAAGAAAATGCCAGTAAAGGGCACTCTGGGCGTTAAACGCCAGAATGGATACCATTCTGGGTGTTTAACGCCAGTAAAGGCACCATTCTGGGCATTAAACGCCAGAATGGGCACCATTATGGGCGTTTAACGCCAGAAATGCAGCATCCTGGGCGTTCAGCAAAACGCCCAGTGATAAAGGGGTTTCTGGCATTTAACGCCAGCCAGGGCATCTGGCTGGGCGTTAAACGCCCATAATGGCCACCAATTGGGCGTTAAACGCCAGAATGGATACCATTCTGGGCGTTTAACGCCAGAAAGGTAGGGGACAGAGATTTTGTTTTCCACTTCAAATTTTTTCAAACTTTCTTATTTTGATCCATCATTTTCCCAATAAATACATTACAAACTTTCATCATTCACCTTCAAATTTCAAAAATTAAACACTTATCTAAATCATTCTTCAAATCTCTTTCAAATCCCTTCCAAATCTTCTTCAAAAAAATCAAATATCTTCTCAAATTCTTTCCATATCTTCTCTAATCTCCTTCAAAATTTTCGAAATCTCTCCCCCTCCCTTATAAATACACATTTGGCCATCCCCCTCTCCCTACCATTCAAATTTGCTCTCCTCCTCTCTCTCTTCTTTCCTTTCTTTTGCTTGAGGACAAGCAAACCTCTAAGTTTGGTGTGCTTTTCCGTGATCACTAAGCCAAGATTTATCAAGATCATGGCTCCTAAGGGAAAATAAACCAATTCAAAAGGCAAGAAAGAGAATAATCCAAAGAATCTTTGGAATCAAGAGATGTTCTTAACCAAAGAACATGCAGACCATTACCACACAATAATGGGTCTGAGGTCAGTGATCCCGGAAGTCAGATTCGATCTGAAAGAAGATGAATATTCGGAGATCCAAGAGCAAATTCGAAACAGAGGATGAGAAGTTCTAACCAACCCTGAGACAAAGGTTGGAAGAAATATGGTTCAGGAATTCTACTCAAATCTGTGGCTGACAGATAAGCAGAGAATGACTGGAACTGCTTTTCATACCTACAGAACTATGGTCAGATGGAGAATTATTTACTTCCATCTGGACAGAATAAGAGAGGTCTTCAAATTGCCTCAACTACAAGATGATCCTGAATCCTTTAATAGGAGAATGGTGAGAGTAGATAAGGGGTTGGATCAAGTTCTAGAGGACATATGCCTCCCTGGAACTAAGTGGATGACCAATTCAAAAGGTGTCCCAAACCAACTCAAGAAGGGAGATCTCAAACCAGTTGCAAGAGGCTGGCTAGACTTCATTGGGCGTTCTATTCTGCCCACTAGTAACCGTTCTGAGGTCACTATAAAGAGAGCAGTGATGATTCATTGCATTATGCTGGGAAAAGAAGTGGAGATTCATCATCTGATTGCTTGTGAGATTTACACAATCGCAAACAAGAACTCCACTGAAGCCAAACTGGCTTACCCAAGCTTAATCTCTTTACTATGTAAAGATGCTGGGGTGAGGATGGGAGTAGATGAATTCATTTCAATTGAACATCCAATCACCAGGAAGTCAATAGAAGGACAATTGCAAGATAACTCTATCAAAAGGAGGGCGCAGGAATTCCTCCCTGAACTTCCTGAATTTGACTACTGGGCCCGCCTAGAAGCATCTGTTGCCAAGCTGCAAGAAGCTATGGAACAAATTAAGGAAGAACAGCAGAATTAAAACTGCATGCTCTGCAAACTGCTGAAGGAACAAGAGAAGTAGGGGTGATGAGCGGATATTTTATACGCTTTTTGGGGGTAATTTCATGTAGATTTTAGTATGTTTTAATTAGTTTTTAATAGAATTTTATTAGTTTTTAAGCAAAAATCATATTTCTAGACTTTACTATGAGTGTGTGTATTTTTCTGTGATTTCAGGTATTTTCTGGCTGAAATTGAGGAAGCTGAGCAAAAATCTGACTTAGGCTGAAAAAGGACTGCTGATGCTGTTGGATCCTGACCTCCATGCACTCGAAATGAATTTTCTGGAGCTATAGGAGTCCAATTGGCGCGCTCTCAACGGCGTTGGAAAGTAGACATCCAGGGCTTTTCAGAAATATATAATAGTCTATACTTTGCGCGAAGATAGACGACGTAACTTGGCGTTGAACACCAAGTTCATGCTGCTGTCTGGAGTTAAACGCCAGAAACACGTCATGATCTGGAGTTGAACGCCCAAAACACGTCATAACTTGGAGTTTAACTCCAAGAAAAGCCTCTACTCGTGGATAGCTTTAGTCTCAGCCCCAGCACACACCAAGTGGGCCCCAGAAGTGGATTTCTGCACCAATTATCTTAGTTTATTCATATTCTGTAAACCTAGGTTACTAGTTTACTATTTAAACAACTTTTAGAGACTTATCTTGTACCTCATGACATTTTCATATCTGAATTACATACTTTTTGACGGCATGAGTCTCTAAACTCCATTGTTGGGGGTGAGGAGCTCTGCAGCGTCTCGATGAATTAATTCAATTCCTTTGTTTTCCATTCAAACACGCTTGTTCTTATCTAAGATGTTCATTCGCGCTTAATTATGGAGAAGGTGATGATCCGTGACACTCATCACCTTCTCCAATTCATGAACGTATGCCTGACAACCACCTCCGTTCTACATCAGATTGAATGAGTATCTCTTAGATTCATTACGCAGAATCTTCGTGGTATAAGCCGGATTGATGGCGGCATTCATGAGAATCCGGAAGGTCTAAACCTTGTCTGTGGTATTCCGAGTAGGATTCTGAGATTGAATGACTGTGACGAGCTTCAAACTCCTGAAGGCTGGGCGTTAGTGACAGACGCAAAAGAATCAACGGATTCTATTCCAACCTGATTGAGAACCGACAGATGATTAGCCGTGCTGTGACAGAGCATAGGAACGTTTTCACTGAGAGGATGGGAAGTAGCCATTGACAATGGTGACACCCTACATAGAGCTTGCCATGGAAGGGACCTTGCGTGTGTTGAAGGATTTCAAGGAAGAGTTGAAGTTCAAAGGACAAAGCATCTCCAAAACTCCAACATATTTCCCATTACTGCACAACAAGTAACGCTATTATTCTCTTTTATTTTTCCAATCTAATAATTCCAACTGATAATTTTGATTAATATCCTGACTAAGAATAATAAAATAAACATAGCTTGCTTCAAACCAATAATCTCCGTGGGATCGACCCTTACTCACGTAAGGTATTACTTGGACGACCCAGTGCACTTGCTGGTTAGTTGTGCGGATCACAAATTCGTGCACCAAGTTTTTGGTGCCGTTGCCGGGGATTATTCGAGTTTGAACAACTAAAGGTTTATTTTATCTCCTAGATTAGGAATAATTTATTTTTATTTTTATTGTTATAGAGTCATTAAATCTTGATAGGATAGTTTCTTTTCAAAATTTATTATTTTTCTTAATTAATTGCTAATTTTCGTGATTTTAGTGTTTTGTTCTAAAGTTTGGTGTCAATTGCATATCTTATACTTTTCTTTAAAATTTTCGACTTGTGTTCCTTGTTCTTCATTGATCTTCAAGTTGTTCTTGTTTATCTTTCTTGTTGATCTTGAGTTTTCTTGCTTTGTGTCTTTTCTTGTTTCACTTGTGTTCTTTTTAAAGCATTAATTGGAATATTCAGAACAAGTGTGTTACATTTACTCCCAATTGGCTAGAGTATTGGTTTATATTCTTGATAATTGGATATACGCTTTGGAACCTTTTTCAAAAATAATTTTTCTTTGATTGAATCTTGTGCCAAACTTTAAGTTTGGTGTTTTCTTGTTAATCTTTTTATAATTTTCGAAAATTTTATTAAAGTTTTCTAAAAATCTTAAGTTTGGTGTTCTTCCTTTTGTTCTTGGTGTTCTTGTGAATCTTCAAGGTGTTCTTGAGTTTTTCTTGTGTCTTGATCTTAAAATTTTTAAGTTTGGTGTTCCTTGGTGTTTTCCCTCCAAAAATTTTCGAAAATAAGGAGCATTAGATCTAAAAATTTTAAGTCTTGTGTCTTTTGTGTGTTTTTCTTTTTCATCACAAAATTCAAAATTCAAAAAAAATTATATTTTCTAACTAATTTTTGAACTTTTTTTTTCGAAAATTTTATATAAAAATTCAAATTTCAATTTCAAAATATTTCCAATTTCTTTTATTTATTTCGTTTTTTATTTTTAATTCAAAAAAAAATCAACATATAAATTATCCCTTGTATTCCATCATGGAAGCAAGTAGGAATGAACAGTCCAAGAGGACTCTGTGGTCATATGCTAACCCCACTACTGCTTCATATGGGAGTAGTATCTGTATACCCTCCATTGGAGTTAGTAGCTTTGAGTTGAATCCTCAGCTCATTATCATGGTGCAGCAAAACTGCCAGTATTCTGGTCTTCCACATGAAGAACCTACAGAGTTTCTGGCACAATTTTTGCAAATTGCTGACACAGTACATGATAAGGAAGTGGATCAGGATGTCTACAGGTTATTACTGTTTCCATTTGCTGTAAAAGATCAAGCTAAGAGGTGGTTAAATAACCAGCCTAAGAACAGCATAAAAACATGGAAGGAGCTGTCAGAAAAATTTCTGAATCACTATTTCCCTCCAAAACGGATGACACAGCTAAGGCTAAGCATCCAAGGCTTCAAATAAGGAGATAATGAATCTCTTTATGATGCCTGGGAGAGATACAGAGAGATGCTAAGAAAATGCCCCTCTGAAATGTTTTCAGAATGGGTGCAATTAGACATCTTCTACTATGGGCTTACAGAAAAAGCTCAGATTTCTCTAGACCACTCAGCTGGTGGATCTATACATATGAGAAAAACAATTGAAGAAGCTCAAGAGCTTATTGATACAGTTGCCAGAAATCAACATCTGTACCTAAGCAGTGAATCTTCCATGAAAGAAGAAGCTAAAACAGTAACTGCTGAACTCAGTCCGGTGGATCAGGCTAATGAATTCAATCAGCAATTAGACTTTCTAACTCAGCAGCTAGCCAAATTCAAGGAAATATTACAGGAGACAAGAATTGCTAATAGGAATATGGAAGTACAATTAAAGCAGACAGAAAAGCAACTGTCAAAACAAATAGCAGAGGAATGCCAAGCAGTTCAATTAAGAAGTGGGAAAACATTAAATACCTCACTTCAAAGCAGCAGGAAACCAAGAAATGAACAAGTGGCTACTCAAAATCCCTCTGAGGACAGTCAGAGCCCAGAGAGGAATAAAGCTGGCGCTGAACGCCCAGACCATGCTCATTCCTGGCATTCAACGCCAGAAACAAGCATGAATCCGGCGTTGAACGCCCAAAGGGAGCATGGTTCTGGCGTTCAAACGCCAGTAACAAACAAGGAAGTGGCGTCTAACGCCACTCCAGCTCCCACTACTGGCATTCAAATGCCAGTGGGGAATCAGTCACATACAAGTGCTGATAACAACCCTTCTAAAAAGGCTTCCCAACCCACTTCTGTAGGTAATAAACCTGCAGCAACTAAGGTTGAGAAATACAAAGCCAAAATGCCTTATCCTCAAAAACTCCGCCAAGCGGAACAGGATAAGCAATTTGCCCGCTTTGCAGACTATCTCAGGACTCTTGAAATAAAGATTCCGTTTGCAGAAGCACTTGAGCAAATACCCTCTTATGCTAAGTTCATGAAAGAGATCTTAAGTCATAAGAAGGATTGGAGGGAAACTGAAAAAGTTTACCTCACTGAGGAATGCAGTGCAGTCATTCTGAAAAGCTTACCTGAGAAGCTTAAAGATCCTGGGAGCTTTTTGATACCATGCACATTAGAGGGCACTTGCACCAAGCAAGCTTTATGTGATCTTGGGGCAAGTATCAACCTAATACCTGCATCTACTATCAGAAAGCTTGGTTTAACTGAAGAAATCAAACCAACCAGGATATGTCTTCAACTTGCTGATGGCTCCATTAAATACCCATCAGGCGTGATTGAGGACATGATTGTCAAGGTTGGGCCATTTGCCTTTCCTACTGACTTTGTGGTGCTGGAAATGGAGGAGCACAAGAGTGCAACCCTCATTCTAGGAGGACCTTTCCTAGCAACTGGCCGAACCCTCATTGACGTCCAAAAAGGGGAAGTAACCTTGAGAGTCAATGAGGAGGAGTTCAAATTGAATGTTGTCAAAGCCATGCAACATCCAGACACCCCAAATGACTGCATGAGTATTGATATTATTGACTCTCTGGTAAGAGAGGTCAATGTGGCTGAGAGTCTCGAATCAGAGCTAGAGGACATCTTTAAAGACGTCCAGCCTGATCTGGAGGAGTCAGAGACAATAGTAGAACCTCTGAAAATCCCTCAGGAAGAGGAGAAACCTCCTAAACCCGAGCTCAAACCATTACCACCTTCCTTAAAATATGCATTCTTGGGAGAAGGTGATACCTTTCCTGTAATCATAAGCTCTACCTTAGAGCCACAGGAAGAGGAAGCACTAATTCAAGTGCTAAGGACACACAAGACAGCTCTTGGGTGGTCCATCAGTGATCTTAAGGGCATTAGCCCAGCTAGATGCATGCACAAGATCTTACTGGAGGGTGACGCCAAGCCAGTGGTTCAACCACAAAGGCGGCTGAACCCAGCCATGAAGGAAGTAGTGTAGAAAGAGGTCACTAAATTACTAGAGGCTGGGATTATTTATCCTATTTCTGACAGCCCCTGGGTGAGCCCTGTCCAAGTCGTCCCTAAGAAAGGTGGCATGACAGTGGTTCATAATGAAAAAAATGAACTGGTTCCTACAAGAACAGTTACTGGGTGGTGTATGTGTATTGATTACAGAAGGCTCAATACAGCTACCAGAAAGGATCATTTTCCTTTACCATTCATAGACCAGATGCTAGAAAGACTAGCAGGTCATGAATACTACTGCTTCCTGGATGGATATTCAGGTTATAATCAAATTGCAGTAGATCCCAAGGATTAGGAGAAAACGGCATTCACATGCCCATCTGGAGTATTTGCATACAGAAGGATGCCATTTGGCCTGTGCAATGCACCTGCAACCTTTCAGAGGTGCATGCTCTCAATTTCTCTGATATGGTGGAAAATTTGGAAGTCTCATGGATGACTTTTCAGTGTTTGGAGACTCATTCAGCTCCTGCCTTAACCATTTAGCACTTGTTTTAAAGAGATGCCAAGAGACTAACCTGGTTTTAAACTGGGAAAAGTGTCACTTTATGGTGACTGAAGGAATTGTCCTTGGGCACAAAATCTCGAACAAGGGGATAGAGGTGGATCAAGCTAAGGTAGAGGTAATTGAAAAACTACCACCACCTGCCAATGTTAAGGCAATCAGAAGCTTTCTGGGTCATGCAAGATTCTACAGGAGGTTTATAAAGGATTTTTCAAAAATTGCCAAACCTCTGAGCAACCTGCTAGCTGCTGACACGCCATTTATCTTTGATAAAGAGTGTCTGCAAGCATTTGAGACTCTGAAAGCTAAATTGGTTACAGCACCAATCATCTCTGCACCAGACTGGACACTACCATTTGAATTAATATGTGATGCCAGTGACCATGCCATCGGTGCAGTATTGGGACAAAGACATGACAAGCTTCTGCACGTCATTTACTATGCCAGCCGTGTTTTAAATGACGCACAGAAGAATTACACAACCACAGAAAAAGAGCTACTTGCAGTGGTTTACGCCATTGACAAATTCAGGTCCTATTTAGTAGGATCAAAAGTGATTGTGTATACAGATCATGCTGCTCTTAAATATCTACTCACAAAGCAGGATTCAAAACCCAGACTTATAAGATGGGTGTTGCTTCTGCAAGAGTTTGATATAGAAATAAGAGACAGAAAAGGAACAGAGAATCAAGTAGCAGATCACCTGTCCTGAATAGAACCAGTGGAAGGGGCGTCCCTCCCCCTCACTGAGATCTCTGAAACCTTTCCGGATGAGCAACTTTTTGCCATCCAGGAAGTGCCATGGTTTGCAGACATTGCAAACTACAAAGCAGTGAGATTTATACCCAAAGAGTACAGTAGACAGCAAATAAAGAAGCTGATCACGGATGCAAAGTATTATCTTTGGGATGAGCCGTATCTCTTTAAGAGATGTGCAGACGGAGTAATCCGTAGATGTGTGCCTAAGGAAGAAGCACAGAAGATCCTATGGCACTGCCATGGATCACAGTATGGAGGACATTTTGGAAGTGAGCGAACAGCCACAAGAGTCCTCCAATGTGGCTTCTACTGGCCTACTCTCTATAAAGACTCCCGAGTGTATGTGCTTAATTGTGACAGTTGCCAAAGATCTGGCAATCTACCTCACAGTTACGCCATGCCTCAGCAAGGGATCTTGGAGATTGAGTTGTTTGATGTATGGGGCATTGACTTCATGGGACCCTTCCCACCATCATACTCAAACACTTATATTCTGGTGGCAGTGGATTATGTATCCAAATGGGTGGAGGCTATTGCAACACCCACCAATGACACTAAAACAGTGTTAAAATTCCTCCAGAAACACATCTTTAGCAGATTTGGTATCCCTAGAGTGTTAATCAGTGATGGGGGCACTCATTTCTGCAATAAACAGCTTTACTCTGCTCTGGTGCGTTATGGAGTTAGCCACAGGGTAGCTACTCCATATCACCCACAAACTAATGGACAAGCTGAAGTCTCAAATTGAGAACTCAAAAGAATCCTGGAACGGACTGTAATTAACCGTAGAAGGGATTGGGCAAGAAGCTTGGATGATGCTCTGTGGGCATACAGAACAGCATTCAAGACCCCTATAGGGACCTCTCCATACCAGCTTGTGTATGGAAAGGCATGTCACTTGCCAGTAGAACTGGAACACAAGGCCTATTGGGCAACCAGATTCCTAAACTTTGATGCCAAGTTAGCAGGAGAAAAACGATTGCTCCAGTTAAATGAGCTAGAGGAATTTAGACTCAATGCTTTCGAGAATGCAAAGATTTACAAAGAGAAAGCGAAAAGATGGAATGATAAGAAATTGTCATCCAGAGTCTTTGAGCCGGGGCAGAAAGTTCTGCTATTTAATTCTAGGCTCAAATTATTCCCCGGGAAATTAAAATCCCGGTGGAGAGGTCCATATGTCATTACAAACGTATCACCATATGGGTACATAGAGCTTCAGGATAATGACTCTAACAAAAAGTTCATTGTTAATGGATAAAGAGTTAAACATTATCTTGAAGGAAATTTTGAGCAAGAATGCTCAAAACTAAGACTTAATTAAAACTCAGTAATAGTCCAGCTAAAGACATTAAAGAAGCGCTTGTTGGGAGGCAACCCAGCCAAATCACAAAATTTAATTTTATTTGTTTCTGTTGATTTTTACAGGTGTAGGTCAAAATATCTTCAAGGTAAAAAAGCAATTGATTGGATTCACAGAGTTACAGGGGAATTTGGAAGCTCACAGGCGAAAAAAGGGCAGTAAGAAACATTTTGGGCGTTGAACGCCCAAAAGAAGCACTTTCTGGGCGTTCAACGCCAGTGAGGGTGGCCATCTGGGCGTTAAACGTCAGAAAGGAGCATCTTCTGGGCGTTAAACGCCAGAAAGAAGCACCTTCTGGGCGTTTAACGCCAGAGTGACAGCATCCTGGGCGTTCAGAAAAACGCCCAGTGACAAAGGACTTCCTGGCGTTCAACGCCAGAAAGATGCATCAGCTGGGCGTTGAACGCCCAGGAGAAGCAACATTTGGGCGTTAAACGCCCAAACCATGCAGCAGTTGGGCGTTTAACGCCAGGATGGTGGGGAGGAGGTAAAAATTCATTTTTTTTACTATTTTTCTAAATTTTTTATGTTTCAATTCATAATTTCTTGCATCAACATGTTTCAAATTATCATCCCTCAAATCAAATTAGTTTTCTAAAAATCCTAATTTCTAAAATCCCTTTTTCAAAAATATCAAATGTATCTTAATCCATAAAGACAAATTAATTTTCAATCCAATCCAACTCTTTTAAAGTTTGTTTTCAAAACTCAATTATCTCTTTAAAAATCTTTTTCAAAATTAAAAATTCAAATCCATCTTTTCAATTATTATTCATATCTTTCTCTTTTTAAACTATATCTTTTTCTTATCATATCTATCTTTTATAAATCATATCTTCTATCTTATCCTTTTCTTATTTTCGAAATTTCCCACCCCCTCCCTATATATTGAGTTCGGTGCCCCACTCATCATCACCTTGCAACACTTGCTCTCCTCCTATCCCTCTCCTTTCTTCTCTTTTGCTTGAGGACAAGCAAAGCTCTATGTTTGGTGTGGTTATCCGTGATCGCAAAAACATACTCATTAAGATCATGGCCCCTAAAGGAAAACAACCCACCCCAAGGGGCCAGAAAGAGAGTGCTCCAAAGCCACTTTGGAATCAAGGAAAGTTCTTAACTAAAGAACATTCAGACCATTACTACAAAATAATGAGTCACAGATCAGTGATCCCGGAAGTCAAATTTGATCTGAAAGAAGATGAATATCAAGAGATTCAAGAGCAAATTCGAATCAGGAATTGGGAAATTCTGACCAATCCTGAAACGAAAGTGGGAAGAAATATGGTTCAGGAGTTCTATGCTAATCTATGGCAGACAGACAGGCAAAGAATAATTGGAGCTGCTCTCTATGACCATCGGACCTTAGTCAGAGGAAAGATTGTTCATACTCATCCTGACAAGATCAGGGAGATATTTAAGATCCCTCAACTGAAAGATGACCCAGACTCCTTTAACAGGAGAATGATGAGGGTAAACAAAGGTCTAGACAAGATTCTAGAAGATATATGCATCCCTGAAGCCAGGTGGACCACCAGCACCACTGGCACCCCAATTCAACTCAAAAGAGAAGATCTAAAACCAGTAGCCAGAGGCTGGCTGGATTTCATTGGGCGTTCTATATTGCCCACCAGCAACCGTTCTGAAGTTACCATTAAAAGAGCAGTAATGATTCACTGCATCATGTTGGGAAAAGAAGTAGAAGTCCATCAACTGATCCCATGTGAGCTATACAAAATAGCAAACAGGAATTCCAAGGACGCCAAATTGGCCTATCCAAGCTTAATTTCTATGCTCTGCAAAGATGCCGGAGTGAAGATGGGAATAACAGAGTATATTCCAGTTGAGAGGCCAATCACTGGAATATCAATGGTCAGGCAACAGCAACAAGATGATTCAGCCAAGAGGAGAGAATAGGAAGCCCTCCCAGAACTGCCTCAATTCGAATATTGGGAACATCTTGAGGCTTCTATTTCCAAATTGCAAGAAGCTATGGACCAAATAAAGGAAGAACAGAACAATCAAAGTAGCATGCTTTGCAAACTGCTTAAGGAACAGGAAGAGCAAGGGCGTGATCTAAGGGAGCTAAAGGGCCAAAAATTAATCCTTGAAAAGCACCCCATTGATTAGAGGAACATCTACTCCTCAAAACAACAGGTTGCTGAGTTCCAATTTTTCTGCTTTAACTTAGTGATAGTATTATTATAGAAATTTACCTTAGGAGATATCTAGTAGTAGTAATTAGTATGTCTATTTTGATTTTATTTCCAATTAAGCTATAATTTATTTTTCTCATCATCATCAGGCATGAATAAAGTAGTAGATTTTTTTTAGAATAAAGAAGTAATCTATATTTTTCGAGTTCTTAATAATAAAAATTATAATTAATTATGTGTGGTGGCAATACTTTTTGTTCTCTGAATGAATGCTTGAACAGTGCATAACTTGTACTTTGAATTTGATGAATATTGGCTCCTGAAAGAATGAGGAACACGAAAAATATTAATGATGATCTGAAAAATCATGAAATTGATTCTTGAAGCAAGAAAAAGCAGTCAAAAAAAAAGAAAGAAGAAGGAGTAATAGAAAAAGCCACGAGCCCTTAAAACCAAAAGGCAAGGGTGAAAAGGATCCAAGGCTTTGAGCATCAATGGATAGGAGGGCCTAAGGAAATAGTTCCAGGCCTAAGCAGCTAAACCAAGCTGTCCCTAACCATGTGCTTGTGGCATGAAGGTCCAAGTTACAAACTTGAGACTGAGTGGTTAAAGTCGTGATCCAAGGCAAACAGAGTGTGCTCAAGAGCTCTGGACACCTCTGACTGGGGACTCTAGCAAAGCTAAGTCACAATCTGAAAAAGGTTCACCTAGTCATGTGTCTGTGGCATTTATGTATCTGGTGGTAATACTGGAAACAAAGTGCTTAGGGCCACGGCCAAGACTCATAAATAACTGTGTTCAAGAATCAACATGCTACACTAGGAGAATCAATAATACTATCTGAATTCTGAGTTCCTATGGATGCCATCATTCTGAAATTCAAAGGATAAAGGGAGATGCCAAAACTGTTCAGAAACAAAAAGCTGCAAGCCCCGCTCATCTAAAAAGAATCTGAGCTCCATTTAAACTCTTAGATATTATTACTTCTTAATTTCTCTCATCCTATTTTATTTATCTAGTTGCTTGAGGACAAGCAACAGTTTAAGTTTGGTGTTGTGATGAGCGGATATTTTTACGCTTTTTGGGGGTAATTTCATGTAGATTTTAGTATGTTTAATTAGTTTTTAATAGAATTTTATTAGTTTTTAAGCAAAAATCATATTTCTGGACTTTACTATGAGTGTGTGTATTTTTCTGTGATTTCAGGTATTTTCTGGCTGAAATTGAGGAAGCTGAGCAAAAATCTGACTTAGGCTGAAAAAGGACTGCTGATGCTATTGGATCCTGACCTCCCTGCACTCGAAATGGATTTTCTGGAGCTACAGGAGTCCAATTGGCGCGCTCTCAACGGCGTTGGAAAGTAGACATCCAGGGCTTTCCAGCAATATATAATAGTCCATAATTTGCGTGAATATAGACGACGTAACTTGGCGTTGAACGCCAAGTTCATGCTGCTGTCTGGAGTTAAACGCCAGAAACACGTCATGATCCGGAGTTGAACGCCCAAAACACGTCATAACTTGGAGTTTAACTCCAAGAAAAGCCTCTACTCGTGGATAGCTTTAGTCTCAGCCCCATCACACACCAAGTGGGCCCCAGAAGTGGATTTCTGCACCAATTATCTTAGTTTATTCATATTCTGTAAACCTAGGTTACTAGTTTACTATTTAAACAACTTTTAGAGACTTATCTTGTACCTCATGACATTTTCAGATCTGAATTACATACTTTTTGACGGCATGAGTCTCTAAACTCCATTGTTGGGGGTGAGGAGCTCTGCAGCGTCTCGATGAATTAATACAATTCCTTTGTTTTCCATTCAAACACGCTTGTTCTTATCTAAGATGTTCATTCGCGCTTAATTATGGAGAAGGTGATGATCCGTGACACTCATTACCTTCCCCAATTCATGAACGTATGCCTGACAACCACCTCCGTTCTACATCAGATTGAATGAGTATCTTTTAGATTCATTACGCAGAATCTTCGTGGTATAAGCCGGATTGATGGCGGCATTCATGAGAATCCGGAAGGTCTAAACCTTGTCTGTGGTATTCCGAGTAGGATTCTGGGATTGAATGACTGTGACGAGCTTCAAACTCCTGAAGGCTGGGCGTTAGTGACAGACGCAAAAGAATCAATGGATTCTATTCCAACCTGATTGAGAACCGACAGATGATTAGCCGTGCTGTGATAGAGCATAGGAACGTTTTCACTGAGAGGATGGGAAGTAGCCATTGACAACGGTGACACCCTATATAGAGCTTGCCATGGAAGGGACCTTGCGTGTGTTGAAGGATTTCAAGGAAGAGTTGAAGTTCAAAGGACAAAGCATCTCCAAAACTCCAACATATTTCCCATTACTGCACAACAAGTAACGCTATTATTCTCTTTTATTTTTCCAATCTAATAATTCCAACTGATAATTTTGATTAATATCCTGACTAAGAATAATAAAATAAACATAGCTTGCTTCAAACCAATAATCTCCGTGGGATCGACCCTTACTCACGTAAGGTATTACTTGGACGACCCAGTGCACTTGCTGATTAGTTGTGCGGATCACAAATTCGTGCACCAAGGGGCGTAAGCTACAGGAGCTGAAGCGCCAGAAGCTCTCCCTTGAAGGGTCAAACACCCCACAAGTTGAGGGAGCATCCACTTCTCAAAATCAAGGTTGTTGAGTCCTAACTCTGTGATAACCTCTATCATTAGGAATCAATTTTAGAGTCATTTAAATTTTTGTTTTTAATTTTCTATTTCCTATTATTATTAGTCTTCTCTTATAATTATCTTTGAGTCTTGTTCTTATTTCATGATTAATAATATTTAAGGTTCATGCCTTAAAGCTATGAGTGTCCTATGAATCCATCACCTCTCTTAAATGAAAAATGCTTTAATCCCAAAAGAACAAGAAGTACAGGATTTCGAATTCATCTCTGAAACTAGTTGAATTATTTTGATGTGGTGACAATACTTTCTGTTTTCTGAATGAATCCTTGAACAGTGCATATGTCTTTTGAATTTGTTGATTAAAGAATGTTAAACTTGTTGGCTCTTGAAAGAATGATGGAAAAGGAAAAATGTTATTGAGGATCTGAAAAATTATCAGATTGATTCTTGAAGCAAGAAAAAGCAGTGAATTCAAAAATAAATAAATAAATAAATAAATAAATAAAGTGATCCAAAATAAAAAGAGTGTGCTTAAGAACCCTGGACACCTCTAATTGGGGACTCTAGCAAAGCTGAGTCACAATCTGAAAAGGTTTACCCAGTTATGTGTCTGTGGCATGTATGTATCCGGTGGTAATACTGGAAGACAGAGTGCTTTGGGCCACAGCCAAGACTCATAAAGTAGCTTTGTTCAAGAATCATCATACTTAACTAGGAGAATCAATAACACTATCTGAATTCTGAGTCCCTATAGATGCCAATCATTCTAAACTGCAAAGGATAAAGTGAGTTGCCAAAACTGTTCAAAGGCAAAAAGTTATTAGTCCCGCTCATCTAATTGGAGCTAAGTTTCGTTGATATTTTGGAGTCTATAGTATATTCTCTTCTTTTTATCTTATTTGATTTTCAGTTGCTTGGGGACAAGCAACAATTTAAGTTTGGTGTTGTGATGAGCGGATAATTTATACGCTTTTTGGCATTGTTTTTAGTATGTTTTTAGTATGTTTTTGTTAGTTTTTATTATGTTTTTATTAGTTTTTAGTTAAAATTCACTTTTCTGGGCTTTACTATGAGTTTGTGTGTTTTTCTGTGATTTCAGGTATTTTTTGGCTGAAATTAAGGGACCTGAGCAAAAATCTGATTCAGAGGCTGAAAAGGACTGCAGATGCTGTTGGATTCTGACCTCCCTGCACTCGAAGTGGATTTTCTGGGCTACAGAAGCCTAATTGGCGCACTCTTAATTGCGTTGGAAAGTAGATATCCTAGGCTTTCCAGCAATGTATAATAGTTCATACTTTGCCCGAGATTTGATGGCTCAAACCGGCGTTGCAAATCAGCTTCAGAATTCCCGGCATTTAACGCCGGAACTGGCACAAAAATTGGAGTTAAATGCCCAAACTGGCACAAAAGCTGGCGTTTAACTCCAGGAAAAGTCTCTACACATGAAAGCTTCAATGCTCAGCCCAAGCACACACCAAGTGGACCCCGGAAGTGGATTTTTACGTCATTTACTCATTTCTGTATATCCTAGGTTACTCGTTCACTATTAATAGGACCTTTTGACATTGTATCTTTACCTCATGACACTTTACACGTTTCATATTGTATCTTCTACGGCATGAGTCTCTAAACCCCATGGTTGGGGGTGAGGAGCTCTGCTGTGTCTTGATGGATTAATGCAATTACTACTATTTTTCATTTAAACACGCTTGTTTCCATTCTAAGATATCACTTGCTCCTCAACTTGATGAATGTGATGATCCGTGACACTCATCATCATTCTCACCTATGAACGTGTGCCTGACAACCACTTTCATTCTACTTTAGATTGAGTGGATATCTCTTGGATTCTTTAGCCAGAATCTTCGTGGTATAAGCTAGAATATATTGGCGGCCATTCTTGAGAATCCGGAAGGTCTAAACCTTGTCTGTGGTATTCTGAGTAGGATTCAGGGATTGAATGACTGTGACGAGCTTCAAACTCGCGATTGTGGGGCGTTAGTGACAGACGCAAAAGAATCACTGGATTCTATTCCGACATGATCGAGAACCGACAGATGAATAGCCGTCCTGTGACAGAGCGCGTTGAACATTTTCACTGAGAGGATGGGAGGTAGCCATTGACAACAGTGAAACCCTACATACAGCTTGCCATGGAAGGAGCCTTGCGTATATGAAGAAGAAGACAGTAGGAAAGCAGAGATTCAGAAGATAGATCATCTCCAAAACCTCAACCTGTTCTCCATTACTGCAAAACAAGTAATCATTTCATGTTCTTCTACTTTTTACAATTAAACCTGAGAATTATTGATATCCTGACTAAGAGTTACAGGATAACCATAGCTTGCTTCAAGCCGACAATCTCCGTGGGATCGACCCTTACTCACGTAAGGTATTACATGGATGACCCAGTGCACTTGCTGGTCAGTTGTGCAGAATTGCAAAAGTGTGATTGCAATTTCGTGCACCACAACCCAACCTTAGGTAACATTTCATTCCTTTTCTTTGTTTATTTTCTCTGTCTGCTTTATTTAAATTTCAATAAATTGGCATATGATTACATTCTAAGTTTGGTGTTGCCCTGCAACAATATGTTTTCAATCCTTATGGATGATTGCATCAATTCTAAATTGAAAGTGTCACACTAAGTTTCTAAGCTTGGTTTGCCACTTAATTCTCTTGGCAAGAAATCTAGGAACACCACTTGTCTGCATAATCGTAATGCCTTTACAGTATTATCTTTCTTTTGGTTTGATTTTTTTTATTATTCTCTTGTTTTAGTCATTTCTTTGTATTTAAAGCTTTCATTTATTTTGCTCCTTAACTGTTCTTTTAATACCTCACCAAGAAATCCTTATTCATGACAGATTCTTCGCTTGGTGATTGTATTTAACATATAACAGTTCCCTTTGTTTAGTTTCAGTTCAAATAAATTGACATATGGTTGCATTCTAAGTTTGGTGTTGCTATGCAACAAAATTTGCTTCCAATCTTATTGGATACTTGCATCAATTTCAAGTGAAAGTGTCACACTAAGTTTGGTGTGCCACTTATCTTTTATGTAATGTATTGTGCACACCCTCTTATTTCTGCAATCTCAATGTCTCTATTTCCTGTGCCTTCATGGTTATTCTTAATTCTACTTGCTTAAACACATGTGCTACTGACATTTCATTATGTAAGACACTCATGATCCATCATAGATCCCATTACCATTGTTCCAATTGTTGCTTGAGGATGAGCAAACACTCTAAATTGGTATAGGAAGGGGAAGAATAGGAGGAAATTGACAACAATAGTGAAGATGAACTACAAGGTGGTAAAGTTCTTTTTCCTCTCATTTGTTTCTAATATTTTAAAGTGTATGACTGTCTGCTATTTTCTCTGTATGCATATGTAGTATGAATAAGCATAGCCTGAATTTTGATTTGTAACATCTTGCTGTGACATCATGACTACCAATTTGAATTCTGTGAGTTCAAAAGCAATAAAGTATCATGATCATGAACAAACAAGGAACTAAAGAAGAACTTAGCATGAGCTTATGAGTATTGGATGGCTAGTATGATTAATTGTTGCTCAATTACATTTGAGTTTGTTTGATTAAAATTTTCATCTAGGACATTTTATGAAATTTTTTATATCATAAAAACCTTGAAGAAGCAAATGCAATTAAGGCAAGAAAAGAAAAAGGGGAAAAATGAGAAAGCTGACGGCTCTGAGTACCAATGACAATATGTTAAGTACTTGTGGTGTTTATGTATCAAGCAAAAAGCTTGAAAACAAAACACTTAGAGTCAAGACTAGGCTCAAGTGCAAAAGCACTCCCTCAAAGCTCAAGGCTCTGAGCATCAATGATTAGAGATCCTCTAATTAAATGCTTACGGTGCTTATGTATCAAGTGGTAATACTTGAAAACAAAGCATTTAGAGTCATAGCTTTGTTATCAACTCATGGGGCAAAGCACCCAAAAGGAGAAGCTAATAAGAGAATGTAAAGCTTGTTTCAAGAAAGAAATATAAGGGAAAAATTTTATAAAATGAGCTAGATAGAAGCATCAATCATTTACATTTCTTTTGTGATTGTAGCATGCATAGAAAACTAGCCAACCATGAATATTAACTTGCTATTCTTCTCACCTTGGTTTGTCAAAATTTACTGCATGATTCTTTTCTTGCTTGGGGACAATGTTGTGATGACATGTCATCATGTCATGTTTTTCTATATTTTTCATACAAGAAATTGATGATAATTAGTGCTTAAATATTGAATGTTTTTTGTGCTTAAATAGTATATTTCTTTGTTCTTGTGATTTTATAAATTTTGCAGAAAATAATAAAAAAAGAAGCAATAAAAGCACTAAAAGAAGAATCATACTCCCAAGGTGGCAAAAGAGTTGGAAACAGACTTAAGGAGGAACAAAGAGGATTTGCAACCCTGACCTCTTTACATTCCAACAAGAATAACTCGAGCTACAAAACTACAAATGAGGTGATTTTAGTGGCATTGGAAAGTAGGAATCTAGAGCTTTCCAATAATATATGGCACTACATGGTGGACACAAAATCTGTAGTAAGGCCAGCTGACCTCTTCACCTTCCAAGGAGGATAACCTGATCTGTAGAGCTTTGAATGATGCACTCTTAAATGCATTGGAAAGTAGACATCCAGAGCTTTTCAATGATATATAATAGTATGGGGTGAACATTAGGTTTGGGCTCCAGAAGCTGGCAGTTACTTTGGCCTCTAAACAGCGCCAAGAGTGCTACGCTTTGCCAAGAAGCGCTACGCTTTGCCAAGAAGCGCTACGCTCTCTTTAAGAGCGCTACACTCACTTTAAGAGCGCTACGCTTTGAGCGCCAGCGACCCTGATAGCACGACCATGTCTTCTTCAAAGGACCATAACTTGAGCTACAGATGTCCAATTGATGCACTTTCAGTTGCATTGGAAAGCTGACATTTAGAGCTTTCCAACGATATATAATATTCTATATTTGGCCCGAAATTAAAGCACAAGTGATAGGCATCATTAAGGCCCAAAAACACACTTGGAGTAGCGTTCACTTCCAAAGTGAGTGCCACGCTCACTAAGTTAACTTTTTCGTGAATTTCAAGCTTGGAGCAAAAGCTGGTGCTATCCGTACATACTAGGAGCGCTCACTAAGTTAACTTGGTGCTCACTAAGTGAGTGCTAGTGAAGAAAACAAGCGCACCAAAGAGCACGCTTGGTGAAGAGAATGCTGCACTCATTGTTTCAACCGAGCGCTCCACTGGAGGCAACACCCAAGACCCATTTTATTGAAGCCCCAAAGCAAGCAAAGCCCATTGACATGACTCAAAGGCACAAGAAATAGTTAGACTAGGAATTTCATTTATATTGTAATTTGTTTTCAATTTCAATTTCATTTTCATTTTGTAAAGCCTATATAAAGGCATAAGTTTCATTTCATTAGAGAGGCTGGCTCTAATAGAGAGCAGTAGGAATAGGAGTAGGAGTAGAATAGAAGGCTCTCTTGAAATATTTTTATTTTTCTACACTTTTACATCTCAATGGTGAATTCAATTTGGCTTATGTAATTTCAGTTTCTGATAATTCTCTTCTGTAAATTTTCCTTTCTGCAATTCTACAATTCAATTTACATTGAGCTTGATTTTAATCTTCTGTTCCCATTGCTTTCTGTTCCCATTGCTTCCAATTTACTTTCATGCAATTTAAATCTTCTGCAATTGTTCTGAGATTTGATTTACTACTTCATTTAATTTCCCAGCACCCAATTCCCTTTACATTTGCTGCAATTTACTTTTCTTGCTCTTTAAGCTTCTGCAAATTTACATTCTGCAATTTACTTTCTGCTACCTCAATTTCACCTAATTCACCACTGTTAGCTTGACTAAACTAATCACCTCACTAAAGTTGCTTGTTCCATCAATCCCTGTGGGATCGACCTCACTCTTGTGAGTTATTACTACTTCATGCAACCCGGTACACTTGTCGGTGAATTTGTGTGGAATTATTTTTCCCTCATCAAGGGTGGAACCGATTCTTACCTGCCTTGATGACGCTAATAATGTGGTTTCTTTCATTAGAAACAATATTGTATGCCGTTATGGGTCGGCACGAGCAATTGTGAGCAACCAAAGTACCCACTTTTATAATAGAAAGATGGAAGCATTCCTCAAGCGATATGGTGTACTACACAAGGTTGCAACTGCTTACCACTCCCAAACTAACGGCCAGGCAGAGGTATCCAGCTGAGAGATAAAAAGAATTTTGGAAAAAGTAGTGAATCCACAAAAGAAAGATTGGAGTTCTCGGTTAGGAGACGCCTTGTGGGCGTATAGGACGACCTATAAGACTCCGTTAGGGATGAGTCCCTTTCGGATTGTCTATAGAAAGGCGTGCCACCTCCCGGTTGAAATTGAACATAAGGCCTATTGGGCGGTCAAGCAATGCAACATGGACTTTACCAAGGCAGGCATAGCAAGGAAGTTTCAATTAGAAGAACTTGAATGTCTTAGGATAGAGGCATATGAGAATGCAAGGATCTATAAGGAGAAGACTAAGGCATTCCATGATCACCATATCCGCAAGAAAGATTTCCAAGAGGGTGATAAAGTTCTTTTATACAATTCAAGACTTAGGTTCATGCCGGACAAGCTCTGTTCGAGGTGGGATGGCCCTTTTAAAGTGAAGGAAGTGAAACCCTATAGAGTGGTTGAGCTATTCCACCCTCAAAGTGGAGCAACATTCAAAGTGAACGGCCACAGGGTAAAATAGTATTATGGTTATAAGTCACCAAAGGAATTGGAGGTGTTCTTTCTTAAGGATGCACCCAAAGGAGGAGAGTCTTGAGCTCATAACTGTCCAACTTAAGAACGTTAAAGAAAAGTGCTACGTGGGAGACACCCCACCATGGTATGATCATCTATTTTTCTTTGTTTCCATGTGAATACTTGCTTGGATTGGTTGATTTTTGTTAGTTTTAGGTCTTTGATTCTTTGCATTCCTTTTGTTTATGTGAATATGTGCTTTAGGAACTTTGTTATATTTGTTTAGAGTCTTAGAATGCATAAATTGGTAGTATTATGTGTAGCGAAGCCTCTTGAGGATATGAACAAAATTTTTGTTCCCAACACTGCATACGTACGGATACATATTGCATGCGTACGCATTGTCCCAAATTTGGCCCAAGACGCGTAAGCATTCCTTGTATGCGCACGCATTACCCCTGGACAGAGAGCATCATATGCTATGGACCTTTCGCATACGCAAATTTTATTGACCTCCAGCTTTGTATGCATACGCGACCTTTATGCATGCGTACGCATTGCCTGAATCTAGCCCAAGACGTGTATGCATTTATTGTATGCGTGCGCATTGAGGCCAGGCAGAAAACACCTCACGCATTCGTGCTGTTTGCGTATGCGACCTATGCTCCCCATCATTCATTGATGCGTACACGACTCTCTCTATGCGTACACATAGATGAAACAAAAGAAAAATCTAATTCGAAAAGAGGGGGGCTCGAGCCCTAACCCCTCTCAACGCCTCTTAACCCTTTTTTTCTTCTTCTATTTCAACTTCTCCCACCGTAACGCCAACCTTCTACCATCTTCTCCTTCCTTTCTTCTTCGACAGCCACCGCCGGCCACCACTACATCAGTGCTATCCCTGTCACTTCTGTTTCTTCTCCTTCGTCTCTTCACCTTTCCTTCTCTCTCTCACCTTCGACGCTACTCATCCCTGCTACCTCTGCCAACCGCCGTGGCCAGCTTCACCTACTGAGTTGTTTTTTTTTTTGCTGCTTGCTTATTAAGTGGTAGCTTGCATTTGTCTTGAAATCCTTTTAGTGCACTGTTGAGCTAAAATTGCATTTTGACTGCTTTGCTTTACTCATCCTACTTGCCTCACTTGTAATTACATTTTAATATATTCTCTTTTACATTTTTCAGGATGAGGAAACCGCAAGCAAAGAAACCAGCTTCTACTTCTAAGAAAATGGCATCTACTTCTAGGAAAGCAGTAGAACAAGTCATTGTAATCCGGGATCCTGACTTAGTAATTCCGGCTCAAGACCCGGTTCGGTTTGCCAAAAATTATTGTGCTCGTCAGTATTATTTATTCAAGGAAAAGAAGAAGCTAAATGTTGAAAGAGAATTGAAGATAGATGAACTACCCCGCGAGATCCGAGCATTAGTAGATTCTCATATTGAGAGCCACGGATGGGGCTTCATGGATAGAGAGTTGACTGAAACAAACTCCCGGTTGGTGATAGAGTTTTATGATAATTTCCATAACGTCAACCTCAAGTCCGTCCTGGTTCGAGGAAAACAGATTCCTATCACTGAAGTGGCAATTGCTGAAATTCTCCAAATCCCACCCAAACTAAAAGGGAAATGTGCTTATGCTTAGTCGCAAGTGGACTGCCAGTTGGGTATCTTAGATTGGGATAAGGTGCTGAAAAAGATAGCCATCCCTAACTCAGAATGGGTCATGGGTGCAGAGAAGGTGCCTAAGCCAATTGGTCTTCCGGTTAAACAGCTGACTTTTGATGCTTGGATATGGCAGCACTTCTGACCAGCTTTGCCATTCCGACCACACATGAGACCACCATTACTTGGGAGATGGCCGTATTGGTTTGGGTTGTCTTAAAGGTGAACCGGTCAACTTATCCAAGATTATCAGGACCTCTATGTGGCGAGTACCGATATCTCTTAAGCGGAAGGCATCCTTTCCGGTCTTGATAACTGAGATGGTCACGAAAGCTGGACTTGAATGGGATCCGAATGGCTACACACTGATCATACCCAACAAGGATTTGTTCATCCCTCATGGAGATTGGCTGAAGGATTACCTTAGTTGTGCTGATGGAAAGAAAAAGAGGAGAAAGGTAACCACTGAGGAATCAAGCAGTACAGCAATAGCACAACCTTCTACATCAGCAGCACCACAGCCCCCTACCTCACAACCAGCAGCATCATCATCCTGTGTTGGTTGCTTTATGACTCAACAGCTATGCCTCAAGATTTTGAAGCGGCAAGAGCACTTAGAAAGGCGTGTAAACATGAAACATGAGAACATCAAGCTGCAGAATAGAGAATGGGACTCGATGGTAGAGGCAATGGACACACCTGAGGAATAATCAGAAGCAGAGGAGGCATCTGAGCATGAGGGCGTTGAGGTATCTCTGCCATCTGAGCATGAGGCTGAGGCTGGAGCCATTGGTGTTGAGATATCTCCACCAGCCCGGCAAACTGCTGATCATGAGGTATCTTCACCGGTTCATATGTTTGTTGATCACCTACCTTCCACCTTTGCGGAGCACCGATGCCAGTGCAGATTTCAAAGTGTGGGAAAGTCTTTCAACTGAGAAAATTTTTTGGTTCTGGGTGACTAAACTTTACATCTCAGCCTTAATTTCTGTCTTTACTTTATGTAGATACTTTATCCGTTTTTGCACACTTTGGATGGTTTAGTAGTTTGGTAACTTTAGATGCATCTGGATGATAGTTACACTTTTCTTAACTCTTGTATGTATGCCTTTTGGTTTATTTTACCTATGGCTAGATTGTGGATTGCGATGAGATTTAGTTTATTTAGTCTAGTTGATTTCCTAGATGCTTGATGAAATGATATATTGTTTGAGATTAGGAATTCAACTTAGGAATTTAGGGAAAACTTGCATCCATTCACAATTGCATACTGATAAACTCCAATTTTGTGGTTTATATTGTGTAAAATTTGAGGAGTTTTATCAGTATATTCTGCACTTATTCATATAAATTGCATGGTTTTGTGTGTCCTTTCTAATTTTGCTTCATGGTTTAAAACATGCTTCTTTAACTTTAAAAATGCTATATTTTAATCCTCTTCTATTACCATTCGATACCGTGGTGTGTTTGTTAAGTAGATTCAGGATCTATAGAGCAAGAATGGTCTAGAAGATTGAAAGGAAGCATGCACAACTGGAAGGGACATGAAGAACGGAGCTTTGGAGAATTGGTGGCGATACGCATGCGTGGCTGATGCGCACGTATGGTCTCATGTGGCTAGGACTGGCGCGTGAAAGTTGACACATTAGCGTGATGTTGCGAAATCCCATCGACGCGTACGCGTGGCTAGCAGAACTCAGATGACGCGCATGCGTGGCCGACACGCACGCGTGATGCCCAGCACGTGACATCATTAATGAAATCATGGCTGGTGATTTTTGAGAAACTCCAGGCCCAAATCCAACTTGATTCTGCATGGAAAAGACCCAGGAATAGAAGGGGGAAAGGGACATAATACACATAATTTTAGCTAGTTTTTGGTTCTTGTTTTCTAGAGAGAGAAACTCTTACTTCTCTCTAGATTTAGTTTGTTTTGATTTTTCTTTGTTAAAATTCTGAATTGGTTCTTGTTAATTTTAGTTTCAATCTCTAGTTATAATTTTGTTTAGATCTTGTGTTGGAATCGTGTTCTCTTATTATTTTCCTCTTTTCTTCTCGTTTTATGAATTTCGTGGATTTTGAATTTTTATTAGTGCATTGATGTTTTCTATGATTGATAGTGTTATTCGAGTTGTTTTCCATTGATAATTGTTAGTGGGTACTTGTAATTTCTAATTAATTTGTAATTTGAATATGTCTTTAGTTAGTGCATCCCATGTGTTTGATGAAATGTTTCCTTTGATTATGGAGTAGTTTTTTATACTCTTTGCCTAGGCTAAGGAAATTGGGTGAACTTGAGTTATTGGGTTTAATTGATTTGGTGATTTAAAAACCCTAGTGGTCTAATTAATACCCATTGGCACCAATCTACTACTAAGCCAATTAGTAATTAGATTGGGAGTTATGAGATGAAATTGATCAAGCCATTTGACTTACTTCACTTGTAGAAGTAGACTTAATGAGCTTTATTCCTCATAATTGTCAAGATATGGTTATTAGACAAGGATGGTAACCCCAATTCCTATACCTAGCCAAGAGTTCTTTTTATTATTCATATTTGAAACCCAAAAATCCCAATTGATTGATTCTTGTTATAGTTAGTTTGGTTGTTTACTTAGTTCTAGAATAGAGGTAGATTTATATGTGCCCTTACTAGATTGAAATTGCTTACACCTTGCTTTAGTTGCTTTAACATAGTTTCTTTCACTTTAGGATTTCTTGCATGATAAGTTTAGTAGTTTAATTTCTTGTTTATGACTCTCAACCCCAGAATTCTAACCAATATTGATGCACATGTTTGTCCATTCTCTTGAGGACGACCCGAAACCAATACTCTCGTTTACTTTATATTGGGGTTGACTTTATGACAACCATATCAAAATTTGATGATAGGGATACACGTTGGTTTAGGACTATACTATGACATGATCTTTGTTCGATAAAATCTAGATCGACCATAGTCTTACTCATCAAATTTTTGGCGCTGTTACCGGGGAATGGTTGCAACTTGTGCTTTGATATTGGTTATGTGAATATTGTAGATAGTTTACTTGCTTTCATTAGTTTGTTTTTAGTTTAGATTTCTTTTAATGCATGAGCTACGACTTTTGAGTTGAATGACTCGGTCTCAACCGAATTCTAGCTTAGCCGAGTTTGACCCAGAAATTAAAAGAACCTTGTTACATACTCACAAGCTAGGCAGCGGTTGGATTACACGGCTAGTGCTTCGGCCTCTTTTGAGGAACCCTCTGAAACACTAGACGGAACCGAGAGTGAATTAGAGTCCACAACTTCCTATTCCTCTGTTGGCACTACTGGTACATCTTTGCATCCTACAGGTGAAAACCACATGGCGGAGTCACGTAGGATTACCTTGCACGAACAAGGAGCACTGGATCTCATTCTTCAACTGTTGCAAGCTAGGTATCCAAATCTTGATCCGAATTTTGAGTTGAAGAATAGTCTGATTAACTTGTATCCTAAGTATTATGGACTACCAGGCCAAGACCCCATAAGGCTGTTGAGAAACTTTCAAGTTGCTTGTTCTACGACTCGAAGGCATGGTGCCGATGAGATTGCTATCATGGATTTTTTCTCCCTTTTCTCTTGAGGGGTCAATGACACAAGGATTTATACCCGTTCGGAATTCCACAAAATAATTCCGTTGTTAGTATAGTCCAAACCAATAGTCAATCCTCAAATTAAATTAAATTTAGTTGTCACAAGTAACAAATCCCAAATGAAAATTAACCGAAGTATTTGAACTCCAGGTCGTCTCACAAGGAATTACAATGAAATGCTCAATTATTGGCTATGAGGATGCAAGGGGTTTTGATTTTGTATTTTTGCAAGAAAGTAAATGGCAAGAAAAGTGAATGAACAATTAACTAATAAGAGAAAGGAAAAGTACTCTTGGCTAGACATAGGTAGTTGAGATCACCATCCTTATCTTCAAATCATATATTGATAATTATGAGAGGCCAACCTATTAAGTCTACTTCCAAAAGTCTTAAGTACATAATATCTACTCCTAGACTTGAAGTATGTCAAATAGGCTTGATCACATCAACCCATAAAGTCTAACCTCACTACTAATTAACCTAGTAGTAGGCTAGTGTCAATGGCTATCAAATTGATCACCAAGGGTTCTCAAATCACCAATTCATTGAAACCCAATGACTCAAGGTCACTCAATTCCCTTAGCCTAGGCCAAGAGTCAAGAGAACTACTCAAAAACTAAGGGAAACATTCTATCAAACACCTAGTGTGCCATAAAAGTAAACATCACAAAATGCTAGAATTAGTGAAACCCACAACTACCACAAGCAAGAAATCAACAATAGTAATTAAGATTAACATAAAAATGACATAGAAACATTAAATTGCATTAGAAGAAATGAAAATCCAACAATGGTTCATCAAGATAAAAAAGAGCATAAAAGTAAAATTAACATCACAAACTAGAAGAATGCAAGTGTAGAAGCAAGAAATCATAAAGAAAACAAGATGAAAACATGAAATTAAACATGAATCTAAGAAAGATTAACCTAAACCTAACATAATTCTAGAGAGAAGAGGGAGCTTCTCTCTCTAGAAACTAACCTACATGATGCTAATCCTACAAACAATTGCTCCCCACTTGTCCAAACTTGAATTCAGCATGAAATAGCATCAGAAATGAGTTGGATTGGGCCCAAAATGAGCTGCAAAATCGCTGGCCACGATTTCGCTTCAGTGGGCCACAAGCAACATCAGCGCGCACGCGTACATGGCACGTGCGCGCCCCTAAACGCGAAGCAACATATAGTAAATTTTATATCATTTTGAAGCCCCGGATGTTAGTTTTCCAACGCAACTAGAACTGCCTCATTTAGACCTCTATAGCTCATGTTATGGTCCTTTGAGTGCGAAGAGGTCAGACTTGACAGCTTTACGGTTCCTTCATTTCTTCATGAGTTCTCCCACTTTACATGCTTTTCTCCTCACTTATTCCATCCAATACTTGCCTTATGAACCTGAAATTACTCAACAAATATATCAATGCATCGAATGGAATTAAAGTGAATTAAAATCACCAATTTTAGGGCTTAAAAAGCATGTTTTCACATTTAAGCACAAATCAAGGGAGAATTGTAAAACCATGCTATTTCATTGAATAAATGTGAGAAAAGGGGATAAAATTTCCTAAAATAAGCACAAGATAAACCACAAAATCGGGGTTTATCAACCAGCAAAGGAGTGGTTCTACTCACAACCTGATGAAGTGGTGACTGAATGGGACCTATTGAGAAGAGAGTTCTTAGACAAGTTCTTTCCCCCAGAGAAGACATACTACATCTGGAAGGAATTTTCCAGTATAATGCAAAGAGACCAAGAGACTCTCTATGAATATTGAACTTGATTCAAGAGGTTATTGGAATCTTGTCCACATCATGGGTTGGACACTCACTTGCTCATTAGCTATTTCACTGGAGGTCTTTGTGCAGCGGATAAGAGCTTTTTCACTGCCTCTAGTGGTGGTTCCCTTTCTAAGAACAAGACGGCGGCGGAAGCATGGAGTTTGATCAATGATGTCACCGAGGCTACCCAGCATGTGAGAGTGAAGAACAATCCTCCCAATAGTATGCTGGAAGTACCTCTTTCTGAATCAGCTTTGACTAAAGCGCTTGGAGAAATGACCACTCTCCTCATGGAGATTCACCAAGGCCAAAAAGCGTCTCAATCAATCCAATCCATCCAAGCCCCACCTTAAATCTTGCAACTTGAAGGACCTCCTAGAGTATGTGGTTTATGCTCTAGTACTGTACATTACATCGACCAATGCCATCAAGTCCAAGAGGATTACACTGTTGTGGTAGCCAACAACTATAACAACCGTCCACCCTATCAATCTCGAGGTCAAAACAATTACTCTCATGGTAATAGTTCCAATCAAGGGTGGAGGGACAATGCTCAAGGAAACAACCACAATCAAATATGAAACCAAGGCAACTCATCTTCTCATTACCACAACAACCACCAATCCTCTTCCCAATATCGCAACAATAACCATCAAGTCAACTAAAACCACCGTAATCAATCGTACCAAGCACTTCACCAAAACCGAAATAACCACCCTAGATACCAAGCACCTCACCAAAGAGAACAATCCAGCCAATCTTCTTCCTCTTCCACCAACCAAGGTGATGACTCTAACCGTGCACTCTACCAAGAGCAAGAGAGACTTAGGGCTATGGTAGACAAAAAATGAAGAGAACACTAGGAATCTCAATGCACAATTTGGTAACATGAGTGCTAAATTCTCCAACATAACCGAAATGCTTACAAGGATGTCTCTACCTCCTTCCAACAATACTGATGAGCAGATATTTTGTACACTTTTTGGCATCATTTTCATATAGTTTTTAGTATATTTTATTTTGTTTTTATTAAGTTTTTATAGGTTTTAGTGTTAAATTCACATTTTGGGATTCTACTATGATTTTTTGTATTTTTTGTGCAATTTCAGGTATTTTCTGATTGAAATTGAAGAGCTGTAGCAAAAGTCTGATTCAGAGACAGAGAAAGCACTGCAGATGTTGTTTGGATCTGACCTCCTTGCACTCAGAAGAGCTTTTCTGGAGTTACAGAAGTCAAAATAGAGCGTTCTCAATGGCTATAAAATTCTGACTTTCAGATCTTTCCAGCAATGTATAATAGTCTATCCTTTGCTTCGGATTAGAAGGCCCAAAACTGGCATCCAACGCCAGCCTCCTGCCCTCTTCTAGGCATCCAGCGTCCAAACGCCCAAAGAGGACGCCCTAGCCAGCGTTCAACGCGCTAGAGGTCCCCTAGCATGTGGATTTCATCAAAGCTCTGCCCAAACACTCACCAAGTGAGCCCCAGAAGTGGATTTTAGCACTAAAAGACTGTTTTACCCTTACTAGTCATTAGTTTAGTATTTAAAGTAGAAGATCACCTTTTGTTAAGGATCATCAACCACTTTACATGTTTTTACCATTGTATTTTCCTTTCATTATGAGTTTCTAAACCTCTTAGGCTAAGGGGAGGAGCCTTGCTGAGTCCTATGAATTAATAAAAGTATTACTATTTCTCTTTGATCCGTGTTTGATTTAATTCTAAGATGTATACTCGTTCTTCAATATGGTAAATTGGATGATCAGTGACAATCAGCTCTGTTCATCATACTAAGACAGCGTTCCTGACAAACACCCGTGTCTACTTGGGTTCGTGTAAATACGTGACTGGAAAGCGCCAACCGCCAGCTATGTTTATAAATCTCTCAGACGACTAATCCATGACTTTGTTGGTGACTTCTCGAGACACCAGTTCAGCCAATTTCAGGGGAGATTAGGGTCTCTGTGGTAGAGGCTAGAACCCAAAGGAGCAGCATTCTCTGATCCGGAAGATTCGACCTTATCTATGGCGTTTTGAGTTGGATCACTAAGAGAATGAACTGCTAGAGCTTCACCCACGATCAGATTGGATGACTACGGCCATACGGCATTTGACCTGAAGCAGAGGAGATTGATGACCATGGCCATTGGCGTTGATCACATACAACCTTCCATAGAAGAAGCCATTCACAAGCAAAGAGATAGTAATACCAGAGTTAATTCAGAAAGACAAACCAACTCCAATCTTTAACCATATTTCTATTACTGATTCCATTTTATTTACACAGTATTTTATTTTATTCCTTTCATGTCAACCTAGTTTAAATCTCACAAATACAAATTAAGAATAGCCTTCTGATTTTGCCTGACTAAGACCTGCAAGATAACCATAGCTTGCTTCAAACTACAATCCTCGTGGGATCGACCCTAACTCGCTCAGGTATTACTTGGACGACCCAGTGCACTTGCTGGTACAGCTGTACGAAGTGTGGGGATTCGTGCACCAAGTTTTTGCGCCCTTGCCGGGGTTTGTTCGAGTTTGGACAACTAACGGACTATCTTGTTCCCTAGATCAGGTAATTTTTATTTTATTTGAGTCTTTTATTTTTATTTTCTTCTTCTTATTTTTAAAAAAATCAAAACCTTTTCCAAAAAAAAATATTTTTCTTTTCTTTGTTTAATTTTTGTTCTTGATTTAAGTCTTACCTATTTCTTGTTTTCCTTTACAAAAATTTTAAAACTTCTTCAAAAATCTTTTTCAAAAATTTTTATTTTCAAGAATTCTTAGCTTTCGTTATTAATCTTTGTTCTTAGTTTGAGTGTTTTTGTTTGTGTTCTTGGTAATTTTCATTTTCTTTGAGTCTTTCTTTCTAAAAAAAAATTTCAAAAATAGTTTCTTTAGTTAAATCTTGTGTCAAATCTTTAAGTTTGGTGTCTTCTTGTGTTTTTCTTTATAGTTTTCAAAAATTTTTATACTTGGCTTTAAAAAATTTTAAGTTTGGTGTCTTTTACATATTCTTGTGTTCTTTGAATCTTTTGAGTTTTGTTCTTGGTGTTCTTCTTAATCTTCAAAATGTTCTTATTTTTCTTTGTGTTTTGATCTTAAAATTTTTAAGTTTGGTGTCCCCTTATGTTCTTCCTTTAAATTTTCGCACACTAGGAGTAATTAGATCTAAAAATTTTAAGTTTGGTGTCTTTTACCTGTTTTTCTCTTTCCTCATTAAATTCAAAAATAAAAAATATATTTTCTATCTTTAACTTAATTGATTTTCGAAAAACAAATTCAGATTTCAATTTTAAATTTTTATCTTATCTTATCTTAGTTTTAAAAATCAAAATTCAAATCTCTTCAAAATCAAATCTTTTAAAAAATATTCTTAGCTTTTTCAAAAATCTTATCTTATCTTTTTATCTTTTTCAAAATTCAAAATTTTATCTTATCTTATTTTAAAATTCAAACTTCAAAATTCAAATATTTTTTTTAAATCAAATCTTTTTCAAAATCAAATTTCAAATCTTATCTTTTTCAAATCTTTTCAAAATCTTATCTTATCTTTTCTAGTCTCACTTTTTAAATCAAATCTTTTTAGTTTCTTATCTTATCTTTTCTAATTTTAAATTTTTAAATTTAAATCTTTGCTAATCTTCTATCTTATCTTATTCTCAAATCTTTCTTAATTAATTAACTATCTTCTCTCTCTTCTTTTTCAAAACTTCCTAAGTAACTCTTCTCTCTGTTATTTTTCAGAAATTCCCTCTTCTTCTCTCTCTTCTATTTTTGAAGATTCACTAACTAATTTTCAATTCTTTTAAGTTACTAACCTTAATTTTTGAAATTAATTAATAAATAAAATAAAAAAATATTTTAATTCTTAATTATCTTTTCTATTTATACTTCTTATCATATTTACTTCTATTCACTCGAATTCTACTCCTCTCCCATCTTCCATCTTCAATTTTTTATCTTCCTCTTCTTTCTTCACATCTCAATGGGAGCCTTCCATACTCAAATCAGACATAGAAGCTTCCTTTCTTTCTTCTTTTCTTGTTTATGACCAGGAACAGGGATAAAGAACCCCTCTTTAATCTTAATCTTGAACCAGAAAGGATTTTAAAGAAGAGCTTACAACAAGCTAGAGCACAACACTCCGGAAGGAACCATTCAGAAAATCTTGAAAAAGAAATAGAAGACATGACCAAACCTGAAGGAGATCCCAGAAAGGTTCTTGGTGACATCACCATGCCTACCTCTGACTTTTATGGCAGAAGTATCTCTGTACCTGCCATTGGAGCTAACAATTTTGAGCTTAAGCCTTAGTTAGTCTCTCTTCTGCAACAAAACTGCAAGTTCCATGGACTTCCAATGGAAGATCCACATTAGTTCTTGGCTGAATTCTTGCAGATTTGTGATACTGTTAAGACCAATGGAGTAAATTCTGAAGTCTACAAGCTTATGCTCTTTCCCTTTGCTGTAAGAGACAGAGCTAAGATATGATTAGATTCTCAACCTAGAGAGAGCCTAGACTCTTGGAAAAAGCTGGTTAATACTTTTCTGGTTAAATTCTTTTCTCCTCAAAAGATGAGTAAAATTAGAGTGGAAGTTTAAACCTTCAGACAAAGAGAAGGTGAATCCCTCTATGAAGCTTGGGAAAGATACAAGCAACTGATCATGAGATGTCCTCCTGACATGCTCTCAGAATGGTCTATCATAGGCGTGTTTTATGATGGTATCCTGAGATGTCCAAAATTTCATTGGACAGCTCTGCAGGTGGATCACCCCACTTGAAGAAAATGCATGTAGAAGCTAGAGAACTCATTGAGATGGTTGCTAACAACCAGTTCATGTACACTTCTGAAAGAAATCCTGTAAACCATGGAGTCTCTCATAAGAAAGGAGTTTCTAAAGTTGATACTCTGAATGCCATATTGGCTCAGAACAAGATCTTAACCCAACAGGTCAATATAATCTCTCAGCATTTGACTGGAATGCAAACTACAGCTGGCAGTACCCAATAAATATCTCCTAATATAGATGCTTATGATCCTGATCAACCTACCATGGAGGAGATGAATTACACGGGAGAACCCTATGAAAACACCTACAATCCTCCATGGAGGAATCATCCTAATCTCTCATGGAAGGATCAATAGAAACCTCAGTATGGTTTCAATAACAATCAAGGTGGAAGGACCCAAAATAGGTTCAACAATAGACCACCATTCCCATCTTCTCAAGGGAACATGGAAACCCCTAAGCAGAGCCTTTCTAACTTAGACATTTTAGTCTCCAGCCTCTCTAAGACCACTCATAGTTTAATAAATGAAACAAGGTCCTCCATCAGAAACTTGGAGGTATAGATTAATCAACTGAGCAAGAGGATCCCTGAGACTCCTCCTGACACTCTTCCAAGCAACACTGAGGTAAACCCAAGAGAAGAGTGCAAGGCCATCACCATGGAGGTAGAGGTCGAATCTGGAGAGAATATGAAGGCATTGAACGCTAGTGAGGAAGCCCTCATTGGGCATTCAACACCCACAATAGCAGCAAGCTTGGTGCTAAACGCCAGTGAGAAACCCCTCACTAGGTGTTCAACATCCATCCTGGCAGTAGAGCTAGCGTTGAACGCCAGCCAGGGAGCACTGACTAGCCCAAACATACAAGAACTCTGGTGCTGAAAACCAGTGAGGGGTTCAGCGCCCACACAGCCAGGGAAGCTGGCGTTGAATGCCAGCAGAGATACTCTTGTTGAGGGTTTAACGCCCAAAAGGATAGAGGAACTAGCGTTTAACGCCAATAAGGGTGCACAGCATGGGCATTCAACGCCCAATAAGCTATCAGAGCTGGCATTGAATGCCAGCAAAAGGCACACCCTCTAAGTGCTCAATACCCACTTAAGAAACTCCTATCCAAGAACTAAAGGAAGCCAAGTCTCATATAGAGACCATAGAGGTCCCTTTATATGCACTTATGCAGTGCATGAGTTCTTATGAGGATAAAAATACTAGGGAAGAGTAAGTTGCTCGGTACCTATGAGCTCTTATGAAGCTGAATGCCAAGTTATTTGGTACAAAGTCTCTAGAGGAAGAACCTCCACTACTTTGCAAAGAACTCAATGCTTTGGTTCAGTAGAAGCTACCTCAGAAGCTTCAGATCCTGGATGCTTCCTGATTCCTTGTACCATAGGTACCATGATATTTGAGAAGGCTCTGTGTGACCTAGGGTCAAGCATAAACCTCATGCCACTTTTTGTAATGGAGAAGCTGGGAATCTTTGAGGTGCAGGCTGCAAACATCTCATTAGAGATGGCAGACAAGTCTATGAAGGTTGAAGACCACTACATCCCTGCAAACTTTATAATCTTGGATATTGGAGAGTATGAGGATGACTCTATCATCCTTGGATGACCTTTCCTAGCCACTGCCAATGCTATCATTGATATGGCTAAGGAAGAACTAACTCTACAACTAGGAGAGGATCACATCCTGTTCAAGATGCCTCATCCTAATTCTCCCTCTGAGAAAAGAGAGATAACTATGCAACACTTAGTGTTCCAACCCTCTCTTTCTGTGCAGAGCTTTCCAGACCCCCAAGACATCAATTTTAAGTTTATTGTTGGGCAGCCATCAACAAGTTTTAAGCACAAAGGTACTAAAAAGAAAGTACCTAAAGGCTGGAGGGACAAGAAAGTCCCAATAGAAGGCCTCTCACCTGGCATGAGAGTTGTCTTCACCAAGAAACCAATCTTACCATATACAGTGAGTCGTATCCTGACTCTAGAGCATGTAGAGCTCATTCATGAGAGGACAGGAAGAAAGTTCACTGTAGGGGTAAAACTCTGAGCCCATATCTACCTCCGTAAGGAGCTAACTGTCAAGCTAATGACATTAAAGAATCACTTGTTGGGAGGCAATCCAACCTTAATTAACTATTTCTATTTCTTTTAATTTTATTTTAAAGATTTATTTTTAGGTTCATAATCATATGCAGTAGTCAAGACAGAGAACAGAAATGTTCAAACAGTGAAAATAGAAC